>NC_069125.1:33242559-33842559 GCF_026914265.1 Mya arenaria
ATTGTTTTAATTGTGGTAAATCTTGTTTGGAAGTTTGAGTGCATCTTAAATTAATACACATGTAAGTGTCAACATAAAAGAAGATCAAAACATGTCGGAACACTTAAACCGCTTGGTTTGTGTAAAATATATACAATAAGAAGGTTCATGCATTAAAAGCTGTACTCTCACAGATTTAACGTCTTGATCACCTTTTTTTATTTTTTGTCTTGGAACGAACCATATATTTGCGAAAATCCATGGAAACCAGTAATATAAGACTGCTTACAAAAAAATAGATCGCAGTTTTTTATATCTAAGTTCAAAATTGATGTTTTATGCATTTTTCTTAAACCGTAAGTAAACCATAAAACATTAATTTTCGAACGTAAATATGAAAATCAACAATCAGATTTTTTGTCAGCAGTCTTACATCATTGGATTGCAGATATTTACGCGAAAACCTTCTCTTTCCAAGACAAAAAAATAAAAAAAGATGTGTCAATGGTATATCTGTGAGAGTGAAGCTTTACAACATCCAGTCTAACTACATCACAACGAGGTTGGTTCAACGATTTACCTGAATCCAAGACGTTGACATATAAGATCCGCAGTGTGATTGGTAAAGCCCACCTTACAAACTGTCCACCAATCGTTGTGAACAGAGACTTCCATTAACCCGACGTCATCAGACATATCAACAAGTCGGACATCCGTTATATCATAGTCTTGAAAGACAACAATACATTTTAACAAGATTATAGGCAGATTTAGGAAACACGTTATTGTTTTTTTGTCGAAAAAAAGACCATTAAGGGGCTCGTTCATGGTTTGAAAGTGCATTTTTTTACGGATTTGTTTTTTATAACGAAATAAAGTGTGGTAAATCATAAGGGTTGTTAAAACTAAGATACTGACGGCTAGAATCCTGATACATGCTCCAAATTTGTCTTTGAAGTCCACGATTTTAAAATAAGTTACTAACGTAATATCAGTTTTCAGAAAAAACTTGTCTGTACTGGCGTTGGTTAGCTTTCCTATAAAATAGTTCATTTTTTTCTTTATTGTATTTTTTCTGCAACTTCGGTATCAGAGAATAAAATAGTTATAATAACGAGTTATAAGTGTTTTAAGATGAATTACCGAAAACTAATTTTTGGTACCCAAACATGAGCGAGTCCCTTTAATTATACAATTATTCAAGCGACATTTATAGGCTTGCTACAGATATGCTTTTTGTCTCTTGCAACCGGTTTACTAAGTTGCATTTGAATGTCTTGAATGGCAAATGTCAGACCTTTTACACGACGTCGACTTTGATTTTATAACAGTCTCTTAAACCATGCAATTATATAGCGGATTTTTACTAATCTATCGTCATTCTAAATGCTTAGAAATTATTTTAAAATTTGGACCGAAAATATTCCGAAAAAGATAGGACAAAGATCTTTTACAATTTGACAAAAAAAAAATGAATGACTAAAATACTTGTTCTCTAACAGATGTCGGACAAGTAGCAATATTATACAAATAGAGACGCTACCAAACATGACGTGTACGTGTGGACTACTTTTTGTACTCTACGTCATCCGCGTATGTGTACATTATACAAGTTCAGTGTGGACTTTTTTGTACACTACGTCATCAATGTATGTGTACATTATACGTGTTTAGAATGGCACGTACGATTGCACGAGGAAAGGGATTTATGCGAGAATCATCAGCCTACAAGAATAAGTTTAAAGTGAAATTTCGCAAACAACTTTTAAAGAGACTACACATCAGATGATTCCAAAATCGACAAATACAGTATTTCCTCAAAACAAGCATTCGAGCTAGTATGAGGCCGATAAAACATCACATAACATGATAAAAAGAATATTTTGTCGCTGTCTTAGCTAAATTTACACGTTTAAAAATAGCGCATAATGGTTTCCCAGTTTAAAGTGTGTAATTTTGTCATATGAAAGTCACGTGATTAGTAGATATACATATACCGACGTATGCATTGTACACAATTTTGTTTTTGTTCTTGCAATTGTATCATCTGGTGTCTAGTCCCTTTAATATCAGCAGCTGCAGCACTTACAGCTACATGTAGCTACACTTACAAGTACACTTACGCGTAATGTTTCGCAACCTTTTAATATATTGCTAATATGCCTTGAAAACAACAATAGTTGAAATTCAATCAATGTCGATAAATAACCCTGTTATCTACAGGTACAAAGTATACAGACCTTTCGAACAAACAATTATGACCCTGTTGCCATCATATTTATCAAATTCTCCCAGTCCATAATAATAATATGCCATAGGGATAATTTCACAATCTGTTATCAAGTTGTCGTTTTGGTTGCAAATCAATGACCCGATGTTACTATCATTGTTCACTTGACTCGAGTCCAGAGTATACGTATACCGTTTGGCATTCCTGAAATCGTATACAGTTTTTGTATCTTTCCTGAAAACATATACGGGAAGGGGCATAGCTAGCTCTATATTCATGTGGATTCATAATTGTGCTAGGGAAGGCCGGGGCATGCCCCCTCGGAAAGTTTTAAAACCCATGGTGTAATCTGATCCATTGTGGACGTGTTTAGGTGCTTTATTTACTACTGGAAAATGGACAATTTTAGGATCATGTGGTCAAGTAAGCATACTACAACTGTGGATGATTTGTTGTCAGAATCATGTGGATTCTGTCGCGTACTCGCGTATAGGCAGCTACGCCCCTAACAGGTTTATTATTTTATAACGCGAAACTTTTATTCAATATCAATACATACACATATAACAAACATAATGTTGAATGATTAACCCTTAACTTCTTACTAAAATGCATTTATGGACATTTATTCATTACTGATAACAAGATTGTAACCGTGTATTTAATAGTTAAAAATGCACCAATATAAATTAATGATTGGTGAGTATTAAAAGATTTACTGCGATCTACTATCGTCTCATTAGGTAAAAATACCGTGTTTTCTGCACCTTTCTTTTAAATTTAACTCAATATCCTTCATAAGAACCATTGTTTTGGATATTTTTTCATCCTTTTTAGTATAAATAAACAATTGTTTTAATTGTGGTAAATCTTGTTTGGGAGTTTGAGTGCATCTTAAATTAATACACATGTAATGTCTAACTTAAAAGAAGATCAAAACATGTCGGAACACTTAAACCGCTTGGTTTGTGTAAAATATATACAATAAGAAGGTTCATGCATTAAAAGCTGTACTCTCACAGATTTTACGTTTTGATCACCTTTTCATTTTTTGTCTTGGAACGAACAATTATTTTGCGCAAATCCATGGAAACCAGTAATATAAGACTGCTTACAAAAAAATAGATCGCAGTTTTTTATATCTAAGTTCAAAATTGATGTTTTATGCATTTTTCTTAAACCGTAAGTAAACCATAAAACATTAATTTTCGAACGTAAATATGAAAATCAACAATCAGATTTTTTGTCAGCAGTCTTACATCATTGGATTACAGATATTTACGCGAAAACCTTCTCTTTCCAAGACAAAAAAATAAAAAAGATGTTACAATGGTATATCTGTGAGAGTGAAGATTTACAACATCCAGTCCAGCTACATCACAACGAGGTTGGTTCAACGATTTACCTGAATCCAAGATGTCGACATATAAGATCCGCAGTGTGATTGGTAAAGCCCACCTTACAAACTGTCCACCAATCGTTGTGAACAGAGACTTCCATTAACCCGACGTCATCAGACATACCATCAAGTCGGACATCCGTTATATCATAGTCTTGAAAGACAACAATACATTTTAACAAGATTATAGGCAGATTTAGGAAACACGTTATTGTTTTTTGTCGAAAAAAAGACCATTAAGGGGCTCGTTCATGGTTTGAAAATGCATGTTCTACGGATTAATTTTTATAAAGAAATATAGTGTGGCAAGTCATGAGGAGTGTTAAAAGTAATATGCTGACGGCTAGAATCCTTCAACAGATGTTGATACATGCTCAATATTTGTCTTTGAAGTCCACGATTTTAAAATGCGTTACTAACGTTATATCAGTTTAAAAAAAACCCGAAAAAACTTGTCTGTACTGGCATTGGTTCTCTTTTCAATAAAACAGTTTATTTGTTTTTACTTTATTGTTTGTTTTCTGCAATTTCGGTATCAAAGAATAAAATAGTTATAATAACTCGCGGACAAAAGAAACGACTCATCTTAGTACAAAGAGAAAACTGAAGCTTTGTAAGTTGTATAATTATTTGAATAATTCCAATTTCATAGGAATGAAAACATATCAACGAGTACATACACAATTTATTCGATTTGGTTAAACAGCAGCGTTGGGTGATAAAAGACGCCGGAACGAAAAAGAGGTCAAGTGTTTTGAGATGCATTACCGAAAAAAAAAATTTTTGGTACCCAAACATGAGCGAGTCCCTTTAATTAAACAATTATTCAAGCGACATTTATAGGCTTGCTACAGATATGCTTTTTGTCTCTTTCAACCGGTTTACTAAGTTGCATTTGAATGTCTTGAATGACAAATGTCAGACCTTTTACACGACGGTGCCGACAGCGCCGCCGAGAACACCAAGTCTGTCAGTACATCGACGTTTTAATATCTAACCACAAATATGCTTAGACAAAGGTTGATTTATCTTAAAATGTATGTAGGCAATTTTATGTAACTAAGTCATAACAAATTTTGCAATGCAGAGGGCATATTATATACATTCTGTTTGTTTGTTGTATTGTAAAAAATCTGCGGAATACGTTCTTTGGCGGCTTTCATTTTAGCCATAATAAAAATATGAGCATACCTTACCAAGTTAAATGTAAAAACATTGAACATAATAGGTTATTTCTGTTACACAAATAGCTACCCAACATATATTAAATAATTCCTACCCGAACAGGAAAGGCACAGTGTTCCATATTCTCTGTCGTAATTTCCCGTCGTCCACTTACACTGTGCGAGATCTGTCTCGTTTCCGTTACAGTCCAGTGAAAAATAGTCTGTACCTCGGAGCAGGTACCCTTGCCCAAAAAATGATCCTACATACCTAAAAAGCCATATATCAGCCTGCATTTATTTCATTGCACCATAGACCGTGTAATAGGCTATAAAGAGTTTTAATAAAGACCTAGTTAAATCCTTCTATAAGTGACGCCCCCCCCCCCCTCAAACAAACCCTGTGTTGTACACAATGTCTGTGTATTGGTCTTAATCTAAATGCCTAATTGTCTTATCAGATCTCCGATCTGAATATCCTGCTGTTCTGTTTTGGAGGTTTTATTATAGAAATGGACCCTAAATGGCCCTGAGCCAATACAAATAAACATGAAATTGGCCCCAACTGTGACATCAGTGCAATAAGCAGGAGATGCACAGTAGGGGATTTTCATGCCAAACATTCCTTAAACTAGGCCTTTAAGTACGCGTGTTCATGCTGTATCCGAGCAATTTCCATAAAGGGGTTTACCGTTTTGGAAGGATGGATGGCGAATAGTAATTGCAGAAAATCTTACGTAGGAAAGTTGGAGTCATGCCGTAGCTGTTTATAATGATACATGTACTACTTGTCTAAGTAGACACCTAACTCTAAATGCATACGATTTGTTAGGTTCATACTAAAGTTTACTATAGTTAAGTAATTAATTAAATCCCAATCAAAACGGGATATTTAAAAATCACACCGACCCAAATCCAAGAAGTTCGCAAATCTTTTTCGCCGTCACGTTTGATGTACGATTTGTAATGCTCTTCCACTCATTGCCATCGAAAAACTGGAATTGTCCTTCGTATGCAACTCCTTCGAATGGAACCAATCGTATAGGCCCAGCTGTCAATTAAAAAAGATTGACCAATCTAGGTTGCAACGTGGACAAAATAAACTAATAGTGTATTACTTAAGCTATGTAAATAATTTTTGCATTATATTTAGGCGGTGTAATCACTTAAAGATGCACTCTTACCCCTAAATAAGCAGTGCAACACTTAATAAAATTGATTAAATTTACCGAAAATGATTAATATATATCGCGAACAGTGGTTGTTATGAAGGATGCCGTGTTTAATTTGAAAGAAAAGTGCAGAAAAACAAGGTATTGCTACCTTATGAGACGATAGGTGACCACTGTATATCTTTTACGACCCACCAGTCATTTGATATTTGTTCGTTTCTGGTATTAGATACACGGTTACAATATTGTTATCAGTTATTAATACTTTCAATCAATGCATTATTTAGGAAGCTGCTAAAGGTTTCTCATTCAACATTCATGTTTGAAATACATGTGTACTTAAAAAAACCACTGCAATGACGGTTTCCCAAATATTTTCTTATGTTTCAGGTATTGATTTTCTTTTATTTACTGTTTATGTAGTCTTCCTATGAGAGATATTTAAAGATGCACTCCTACTCCCAAATAAGATTTACCACAATTAATAATATTGTTTTAATATTCCAAAAAGGATGAATAAATGTCGAAAACAATGGTTCTTATGAAAGATACCGTGTTTATTTTGAAAGGAAGGTCTAGCAAACACGGTATATCTACCTTATGAGATGAAAGCAGATCGAACTAAATATTTTAGCACTCACCAATCATTTAATATTCTTTTGCGTTTTCAACTATTAGAAATCTACGGTTACAATATTGTTATCAGTAATTAAAACTTTCCATAAATGAATTATTTAGTAAGTAGTTAAAGGTATATTACTCAAAATTTATGTTTGATATACATGTGTATGTATTGATTTTGAATAAGAGTGTCATTTTAAATTTTTGCAACTGGGTTTTCCTTGAAGTTCTATTGTATTTGGGTCCTTGTAAACTATTAACACAATATTACGCGATTGTATATAAGTGTTATGGTCAATGCGATTACCTTTGCATTCAATGCCAACAGCATTGTCTAGTTGACAATCTTCTAACTCAGTTTCGGAAATGTCACAAAACTCCAGAGACTTTTCTGTCCCAATACATGTTATGTTCTTCTTCAGCATTGGCGTCATTCCATTATGTAATAGTTGCACATGGTAAGGTCTGATATATTCACTGAAATAAAAAAACAACAAAGAGTTTCCCTTCTTCATAATGAAAGGGCATTGAATAAATCAAGTTAATCAGTTTAAAATTCCGAACTTTGTTTTATTTGATGATCATTTTATGTCGACATAAACAACGAACAGAAATCATATACCACAGTCTTTCAGGTAAATGCGGAAATGAAGCCATGGTACCCGATATATTTATATATATACCAATGATATAAATTTATAACACAAGTATCATCCGTTACGTCAATCGAATCTTGACGATGAAATGGAAAAGCATTCAGAGCTCCTCGGCCATTTTTATAGAAAACAACCTCGGATGTATTTTGACGGTTTACACACTCAAAAAGTGGTACGTTTAAGTCCGCTGCAAGTTGATCGCGTAGTAATTTTATTTAACAGTTAAACTTAATGAAACTTTTGGGAATCTTAATTATATTTGCAATAATACACTTCAATGGCAATCAATTAAAACTTAGATCAATAAATACAACTCTAAAACACTACATTTAATTAATGATATAATTAAAAAATACGAACTATTTAAACTGATGTACCGGCATACATCCAAGGTTGTTTTCGATAAAAATGGCCGAGGTGCTCCGAATGTTGGAATAGAGTACAACAAATTCCTCACCCGAATCCAAGACTAGTGCAGGTCACGTTAGCTGCCTCTTTGCTGAACCCAAGGTCACAAAAGGTTCTGATGTGTCCAGAAACAATTCCAGAGTACGGAGATGAGCCATTAGTCAAGGAAACACCTTGGAAATAAATAAGCAAGTAGTGTACAAGTGTTGTTATGCCTTCTCGGATCAGGCCATATTATAAGTTACGGGGTTAGTAGGTGAACCGATAATGGGTATACGGGGCAAAAGAAACCATATCGGGCGAGAGCGAAGTATATAGCCAATATCAATTAAACGTGTTTATACGTGGATCAGTCACCAAACATTATCTACTCATGTAACAATTATTCCGCAAGTCACAGACTACTGTACGCAGGTTACTATTTAAGATCATGATATTTTCTGCCGTGTTTGAGCTTTTGTCGTCCATCACAGAAATTGAATTAACTATCGTTAAATGATGCAAAATGTTCAGCATTTGCGGGTGGGGTGAGTGCACATGTTTATTTGCTTGCCGATTTTCTTCGCAAGTGTCATTATTATGCAGAGTGATGGAACTTTCCGGGCGAGTGATTTTTGAGATCGGTTGTAGGTGGACTTTTGCTTAGATTCTAAAGAATTATTTGTGCTTTTCCTCTGACATTTCAGAATAGAAAAGAAGTATATAGAAATATAAAAGAAGTCCGTTTTCGCGGTCGTTTGACCAACTGGCTGTAGATAAACATCACGTGATCAACTGTCCTAATAAGCTAAAATTTACATGACACGTTATTTGACCGATTTGTATGCACGTGACAGGAAAAAGGTTATTTCCGTGAATGAGGAACGTTTATCTTGCAAGGCATATATATTCATCTGATGAGCCTTTGGCGAATTACTTACCATAAACGTATTACTTATGCGCACACATACCTTTAATATCGATAAAGAAAACGTCTTACGTCTAGTTAACACATTTAAACACCAGTCTTCCTCAATGTCACTGACATATTGTTTAAAACTGCGTCATCAAAATAACGTTCTTTACCATTTACCTCAATTTGAAATGGAAGAAAAGAACGTGGGTTATATTACACTGATATTTCTTATTGCTTGGTATCGTAGTACGTTTCCACAGAACTGGTCTTGCGATCAAACGATCATAGATAATAATCACGTGATTAACTGACCTTATTTTGAAAATAATTAGAATACCACATTCGTGGTCATTTAATACAAAATGTATTAAACTCGGCTATTCAAAGTGATAAACACTGAACAAGGCTCACTTTTAGGAAACTCTTCATTAAATTCAGTATTGAATTCAGTATTACCACTCATATAATATCCTATATATGTTTGAGATTGAAAATAATGCAAAATGCCTAAATACTGTAGTAAAACAGACCACATTTATATCAGAAACAGATAACACTTACTAGTGGAGCAGTCGACACTCACATCCTCGTCATGTTTACAGTCAGTGAATCCCCATGGTTTAGCATGTTTACAATCAGCGATGCTTTGCTCAGATCCCGTACAAACAACTTCGTCAAGCCATATCTTGACTGGCGCAGTTGGGTAGCTTTTCGGACTTATAAAAAACTGAGCGAGAGCTCTGAAAGGGACACAATGTTTGATATATAGATAATTTGATGTTTTTCGCATAAAGGAAACTTTGTCAGGGCATTTCGTTTGCTGTTCCGTAACGTGCGTATTGTTTTCTGGCAATATGTGAACCAAGTTCCATTTCAATATCTTGAGCGGTTCTTGAGTTATGGCCAATGTCAATATCTTTGCGGGACTATGAAGACGACACCGACACAATGGCTATCATATAATATCTCTAGCCAAACCTTATAAACGTAAAATCTCACGTAGTGAAGTTAAGCATCCTGCAAACAACGGCGGCATTTGTGTCGGAAAACCTATCGTCGCAGACTGTACCCCACTTCTCATTGAGTAGAATTTCTACACGTCCACTGTACTTGCTTGGGCCACCAACCAGTCTAATATCAATGGCGGAAGCTGTAATTGACAGAAAATTATTCCCAGTACTCTCTGGTATTTTGACAGATTATGACAACAAGCTGAAACCAAGGCTTGTTTTTTATCAATGAGAATACTCTTTTGTTTAATTACCTATACTCATGCAAAATCCACTATATATTTGAGATTCACAAGTATGCAATAAATGCCAGAAAACTTGCGAATCAGATCACAAATATGTCAGAACAGACTAAACTTACTAGGGGAGCAGACGACACCCACATCCTCTTTATGTGCACAATTGTTGGAGCCCCATGGCATGCTATGAGTGCAATCAGCGATGCTCTGCTCACATCCCGTACAATTAACATCGTCAAGCCAGATCATGGATGGTGGATTTGGGTAGCCAATGAGATTTGTGATAGCTCGAGCGCTAGCTCTGGAAAAAATAGAATATGTTGTATATAGGTAATTTGAACATTTCTAAAGAGAAGTCGCATCCAGGAATATTGCCAGGATTTATTTGTGATAGTGCCGTTGTCTAGCTTCTGAGAAGCGTTTTTGAATAAATACCAGCTCTGATAGAAATAGAATAAATTATCGGTAATTTGAACAATTCTTACATGATATCGCTGACATTCAACATTTTCTCCCACCTCAAATAAGTAGATCCAAAAAATAACCATGCTAGAAATTCTTATCTTGCCCACGGGCAAAGATTAAACAAGTACCCGTATGGAACTCCTTTTGAATGGTCATCACATTGTCATAACCTCCCTTGTTGAAGACTGTCGTCTGTAGCATCATAGAAACCTTGTCTTGTGGCAATATTTAGAATGCTAAATAATTATTCCTGGCTTCAAAATTCACCATAAAAAAGTTATCATGCACCTTTCAAGAAACAATGCTTCACTCTCCTCAGAACTATTTACATACCGATTAGGATATTAACATACAATGTAAGCTGAATCACTGCGCGCATATCCATAACAACTACGAATTAACACATATTCATACGCATTTTTTTCACTACGCACAATAGAGTTCCAACAAAAATTATATTTTTACTTAGTTTTGATTAACTGTGGTGGGAGAAAAAGCATCTACCATAGCCGCGCGTGTAAGATAGGTTCATCCCAACCCTCGCGCAGGGTGTTTTTGCGGTTAACCTCGCTTCCGCAAAACACATTACGCTCGGGTCGGAGTGAACCTATCTAACACTCTCGGCCATGGAATATACTTATTTTCTATCCACATTGGGGACACAGGTAATTGAATGAGCCTCAGCGACAGATTTTACTTTGGCCGGGAAAAGTGTTTGCAATATTTTAAATAGTATAATTTAATGCATACATTTCATACATAAGTTTAATAGATAATGCTCCTTACACGAATCCAAAAAAGTATACATATAATGTTTATAAGAGTATAAATTAGTCATGAGTCAATAACATCAGGTATGCGAATTAGTATATCTCATTTCAACCCAATCTTGTCTGAAACATGCCGTTCCATGTCTAAATACCCTGGGGCTGTATTCAATAAGCATCTTAGTGAATATTTTCAACTTAGTGAGAATTGCGTTATTATCGACATCGATTTTTTTTTAAATTGCTTCTTTTCTTCAGATTTATTCATATGCATACATTGGTTAGACCATTTTCTTGCTTATTTTCATATTTTTGGTGTACAAACATTGTTCGCTTTCTTAAAATTCAAATAAGAAAAAAGGAAATTTTTCACTAAGTTGAAAATTGTTACTAAGATGCTTATTGAATACGACCAATTGAGCCCCAATTGAAGAAACTGACAACATTTTGGGAAATTGTCATTTCTTCAAACAAGGGTTATAACTCAACAATTAATAAATCCTGAGTTATGGTCAAGCTCTACATGTGCCAATTTCTCTGGCAACATGTGCAGATCTACCCAGTTTAATTTCAATATCTTTTAACGTTTTTTTAGGTACGGCAAAGGGTAAAGTTGTCAAGGATGTTAAAGCTATCTTAATACCTTTTCTCTAGCCGAAATTTATGTCAATAAATACTAACGTCGGGAGGTTCAGCATCCTGCACACAACGACGGCATTTTTGTCGGAAAACTTATCGACACAGACTGTCCCCCAGGTGTTGTTGTGTAGAATTTCAACACGTCCACTGTACTTGCTCGAGTCACCAACCAGTCTAATATCAGTGGCAGCTGAATCTGAAAACTCATTTAAATGAGTACCTTGAAGTCATATTGATAGCCTGTAGCCGCAAGTTTACGGTTTTTATCAATTTTAAAACATTTTTTGAATAAATTAGTATTGAATGACCACTCATGTAATGTCCTTTTAATGTTTGTGATTCACAAGTATGGCAATATACTTGCGAAGCAGATCACAACTATTTCAGAAACAGACAACACTTACTAGAGGAGCAGACAACACCCACGTCTTCGTTATGGAAACAGTCAATTAAGTTCGTTGGTATGCCATTGGTACAATCAGCGATGCTCTGCTCACTTCCCGTACACATAACCTCATCCAGCCAGATCTGGGCTGGCGCAGTTGGGTAACCTGTGAGATTTCGAATAGCTTTAGCTCCAGCTCTGGAAAGAAACAGACTATTTTATAAATAGTTAAACAGAATATATCTTACATTCTGTCGCATTCAGAAAACATCGGCAGGACATATTTGAGATGGCGCCGTAGGCTTATGGAGGCTATTCGTTGCCAAAAGTCCAGACGTGTTATTCCCACAATGTGCTTTTTAATCGTACTAAATATCTTTTACATTTGTCAATGTAGACTTGCTATTTGTTGTTTCTATTCGTCAGTTTTTCCGTATTGATTTGTCATTTGTCATTATAGTAGTCAAAATGTATATTTGTCAGATCTACCTTGTATAAACTCACTAAAACATAGATCGTATAACTTGCCTTTAACAATATGATGATGTAATTTAGAAAGCCGAATCATGCATATGTAAAACTGCAATCCTACAGTCGACACTCGCATTCGTAAAATGAACATTTGCAGTCCAACAAGTCCAGGTTTACAAAAGTGAATTGACAAGTTCAGAATTACAAGGATAGACGATTTCGCCTATACCTTATATGGTAAATGTCACCGAAAGAAACGAAGGTGAATGGGCGGAGCTAACGAATTTGATTTTCTTTCGTTTATTTCCGTCGAATCAAGCAAGGGAGATAACATCTTCGCCTACTTCCTGTAAATTCCCGGTTGTAAGTCCGAGTACTCTCTCTTTATTTCACAATAAAAACTAAAATTAGCTTCATCTTTTATTTTATTTTGACGATCAATGTTCCTAAATGGGTTATAAATCACCATATTTTTTAGTCAATTGCAGTTGGGTGTTTCGAGCTGGGCTCACGGACCCAGATTTATACTGCCACTGTCAGTTTTTTGTTTACTTTTATACCCAAGCAAGCAAAAATTGTTCATTTATTTTATTTACAAGTGGACCATGGGCGGGTCGTTCAGTGTGTGTGTGGGGGGGGAGCTGTAGGGCCTGTGCCCCCCCCCCCCAGTTGGCCCGCAAGTAAACTTTAAGGTTATTTTTTTTGTCAATATTTCTCAGAAAAAAGTACTTAATTACGCCATAATGCACCAATTCAGACTAAAATATTTAAAATATTCTAGGGGGAGTACCCCTAAAACCCACTTCCCACATTTTAAACATATTAATGTCATGCCCACTCGAGGGATCATGTCCAAAAAGTTGTGCCCCTAAGTAACGCCCCTCTAACGCAAGTCGCTGTTCAAAACCTGCTCCAGCAAACCCACGAAACTTTTGATGGACATTATAATGATATCCACCTAGTTTGGTCTGATGTTATACATTTACTATCTTAATAAGCATGTATGGTGTAAACGTGTAATTTCAATACATCATTGAAACAAAATATCCATGTGGATGGAAGAACAGCCCTCCAACCCAGTTATGAATTACGGGATCTGCCACTGTGAACCATAACAATCAAGTTGGGGATTTCAAGAACATGAAAAAATAGATATCGTGAGTCTTAGATTAGAAAAACAAACGCGCGATTTTCCCCTCCAAAAGGGCTAGGGCCGCTTCACCTAAATGTGAAAAAAGCCCTGACTGTTGAGTGGGTGGGGTATAAAAGGTAGCAGCAAGTAATAATTGTTTATTAGCAATAAATTGACTTCATCATTAAGATACTATATTAATTACTTATAAAATAATATTCGTTACAGTATAATGTACGAGTTATATGAAGTTGTAATCTTTGTGTATTTTATCCATACAGTTCCAGCTACCAGGTAAGAAACCTGTGGGGCATCTTAGTGAATAATTTCCACTTAATGAAAATTTAGATTTTTTTCTTCGTAAATTTTAAATTATCTAATATTACTTGCAATCTTAAACATTGCAAAAGAAAGTGTCCTCTAATGGTAGAATTTAAAATAGTGTTTATAGTAATTTAAAGTTGCACTCTCACAGATTGACAGTTTTGAAATCTGTCTTCTACAAACCGCAACGTAAAAATCGGCATGTGACTCACAGAATTACAAGTGTTTACCATAAACGACTCTATAAACACGACTGAACCTTCTGTTGAATTGATGCAACGAGAATAAAACTGCAATCGGCACAATGAAAAATGAAAATGTACAGTGTGAAATGTAAACATACAACCGATGAGTTGGCGTTTGTAAAATGGACATTGGTAAATCATCAATGTTACAAACATAAAATACACACATACACGTCTGGACTTTTGGCAACGAATAGCCTCCATATAGGCTAGCCTCTAAGACACATAATTCAATCTGCACCAGCTCTGTTGAAAAAATGATAATTGAGTTATTTGTTTAATTCTAACATAAAGTAGGATACATTGAATCTTGTCTAGGCACATTTGGGACACAGGTATCTAAATGAGTCTAGCTCTATGAAACTAATTCTACATAATAAGTACCAAAGCATTCATTTTGGCGGGTAAAATGTTTGAAAATCTATAACTTTGCGCAGCCTTCAATTTACTCATTTAATATGTAATGTTCACACTTAGGCACGAATGAATCCTTAGTCAGTAAAATTTAATGAATACATTTCTTATGGTGGTTAATTTGAGGGCATTTATAACAACATTCCTAAATAATATACTTAAAAGTTTCTTTAAGTGTATAAATAAATCATATATAAAGTAAATAAATTATTGTATTAGAAAAGTATTTCTCATTTTAACTTGCTCTTGGAACCAGTCCATATTTACTTTTGGAAAACATAAGTCTCAATAGTGCTTTGTAGTTAAGCAATAAAGTCTATTTCTTATTAAAATCATATTTGAACCATTATTTGTTTTAACATGTAGATGAGAATCTAAAACTTATTCCCTTTAATATTTATATGAAAAACTACAGAAACAAGTCCAGTAGTCGAAAGTTTAAACATAAACTCCGTTAAATGGCATAGGGTCAAAACCATTAAAATAGAACACAAAAACAAACAACCATAAACCAGAAACATGAAACAACAACACAAAACTCCACAAACAACACACTACACATTATTTATAAAATTAAGGGTGTTTATCAAGGATTATTAGGTACCGCCTTCAAGCCAAACATTTTGAGAAAAAAAACCCAAGAGCACCGCGGACTGAGCGTAAACGCTTTTAAAATAAAAGCATAACTGAATAATTATTTAGGCCAGAGTATGGGCTTTGCTTTACGCGTTAACTCGCAACATGTGTAACAAATTTGATATCAATATATTCAACGGTTTTTGAATTATGGCTAAGGTTAATATTTTTGCACAACTATGCCGACGACCACGACATAAAGGTTGTCAAAATACCACAACGTTTCCTACAGCCAATCATTATAAATAGATATATACGTAGGGAGGTTCAGCATCCTGCACACAACGACGGCATTTGTGTCTGTAAACCCATCGTCACAGACTGTCCCCCAGGTCTGGTTGAGTAATATCTCGACACGTCCACTGCACTTGCTTGAGCCACCAACCAGTCTTATATTATTGGAGGCAGCTGAAATTAAAAGCACCTTTTTGGCGGGTATTCTACTATACCATTGAAATCTGGTACATTCACAGACTGTACTGCACGTCCCTTTGAGCAAAATCTCAACGGTTCCACTGTTCTGACTTAAGCCACAAGTCGCGGTTGCTGAATTTAAAGACATGAACTCATAGATGGAAGGATGATGGATGAACGGACGGAGAGAGAGAGAGAGAGAGAGAGAGAGAGAGAGAGAGAGAGAGAGAGAGATTTATAGATAAACAAATAAATAAATGAATGAATAAAATGGTTGTCTTACCAGAGCATAGTTGGAAATAAACATGAAACAATCCAATTACAATGATACATATTGCCATTCTTTTTTTAATATCTGTTACAGATATATTCAGACTTTATCACTGAAATAACTTTTAAACAGTTCATCAGATATTAAATAACTAATATTTAAATAAATGGTATGGATGTTGTCGCGTCAGACAAGTGGTGAATTTGTTATTAGAAGCATTAGATAAATTTCGTTGAAAATCAATTCATTTCATAGAATTTAACAATAGCATGGGCTTTTGCAATAATAACACTTGACATGGTACTTCAGTTACAGGAGTGCACTTATCTTCCTTCTGTCTATTTCTCTTTACATATCAATGTACTTCAAAGCAAGTTTGTTCTAATCGTGCCCTTGATATCAAAATTGACTCTCTGAAACAAAAAGGCAAATATTTTAAATATTTGGTTTACATCATTGGGCTCCTGTGCAAAGTTTGTTCAATCGTGTCTTTAGGATCAGGATTGACACCACCCGGGACCCTTTGTAAACAAATGGACGAGCAAACCAACTAAAACGTAAGAATTTTTCATGTGTGAAGTAAAAAGGAAAAGAATAAAATCAATTAGCCCACCTTTACTGACTAAGGACTCATTTGTCATTGAAAAACTTAGATTCACAAACAATGGAATATGTCAGTGTTAAGAAATCAAACAGTTTTCGAGAAACGTCTAATCCCATTTAACCAGAGTAACATTTTATAAAAAATCATTTCATCCAACGACCCCTTCTAGAAAAGAACAGTAATACAATAAGGTCAAATTGTTTATTTTTACAGACACCACTTATTTTGCGTATCGGAAGCTACGCGCCTGCTGCTCTAATTGTCTAGTCGTTATACCGTCTGAGATACTCAAAACTTCCTGTCATGTCCATAGAAATGACTGAAAAGAACACAATTTCCGTTGGCCATTTAAACCTTTGACCAAAATCCCAATAAGCATTGTAAAATAAGTCATATAAAACAAAGGAGTATCGGAAACGCTCTTTAGACCTCGCATTGTTGAAACATTGAAGAATTTCCCAATAAAGGTTTTTGGTCATATAAAACAAAGGAGTATCGGAAACGAGCTCTTTAGACCTCTGATTGTTGAAACATTGAAGAATTTCCCAATGGGTTTTTGGCAGAAAAGTAGGACAGCTCATCACAACGGGTTTAACGCTAAAAATAGTATACACGTTGTTTTCGTGTTCTTTTGGTGTAATACGGTTTATTGTTGTTTTCCTTCCTTGTGTTGAGCCCTTCTAAAAACAAAACTTCGGTTTGTGATAAAATACTGACTTATTCAGTTCCCGACAACCTCGTTTCTATTCTAGATGAACGATTGTATTAAAATGTTTTCGCTTGTAATTAAACTTTAAATTGACTTTTAGTCAAGAAAATATCTTAACAAATTTCAAATTGAACTGTTTTAATACAATGCTAAACGCTTGTGAACTGTGAAATTTGAAAGTTGTTTTAGTGTTTCATCGACCATTTCAAGGCGGTACCCAAATATTTATCAACAGACTGCTTGCTTCTTATGTTTGTAGTCTGCTTTTCTGTCTTCCTTTCATCTTTTGTGGCAGTTAACTCGTACTGCAAATACTAAGTTGATTCATGTTGGGACATGAATGAGGATTTGACCTTACAAACTAGTTTAAGCCCAAAGTAGTCTTGTGTTCCAGTGAACTCGTGTTTTACTGAGCGTTCCAAGGCGGTTATCCCATCATTTATCGGTAACGCTATTTTGACGCGTGTGCGTAGTGTTTGTATTTATGTATGTGGTGTTTATACGCTTTTTGACTCTAGTTCATTGTCATATGGGACCCTGACTTGGACCTCAAAACAGGGTTCACTTTTGAATCTTTGACTACTGGGCTTGTACCTGATGCATCCATTGTTAATATCAAAATAGGCCAAAGTCCATGTAAAGATGTCAAAGTCCAAACACTATTTCTCCAAATACGTGTATCCCACCCTTGCAAGGAGAATGCAGTGTAGTTATGATAGTCAATTACATCCCCAACAGAAACACTGAAATGAAGAATTGAAAAGTCACGTATGGAAACATTTAACTGTCGACAAAACAGAAAGTATGAACCCATCATCAAGTTTGTTCTAGCAGTAAAGTATATCATATTTGATTTTTCTTTGTAAAAAGGTTGTTCTATAAAAACATATTGAAAAACAGCGTCTTGGTAATAATTGTAGAGCCACAACACCATATGCTGAAATGAGTGCTATGAATATGCAATTTTATTTTAATATTTTTTTCTATCATTTAATCTGTGCACATTAGGCTTTTAGCTACATTGTTATAGAAGAATTCTGCACCCTGTCCTTTTTTTGTAGCATCCTTTTGCCCTCCTGCCTTTATACTCATAATTTCAAATTCTACACAAGCCTACACAATGGCCATTGTCTCTAATTGCCCTAACACCCTTCCCCATTTTAACAGTACCCTGTCCCTTTTTAGACCTGGTTAAAACTCTACAAAGTAGATGTTGTAATGAACTTTAATGCTATTTTAATACTAAGACACACCATTTGCAAGTTGCCTGAGTTAAAAAGCTGATTGCCAGCAAAACAAATCAGTATGAAGACAATAAATAATTTTATGGTACACGGCTTTGTACTTTAGCTTATTGCCATCCTCATTATAGTATAAACCTCGTAGAATGCCAGGTTTAGATAGTTGTCATCTTAATCATCTGATGATGTGAAGGGGGTTGGCAAAGTGTAGAAATATAGTTAAAACTATGCTTCAAATATTTGCTTTGTCTGGAAAGTTTTAACAGGTTTTAAATCAATGCTGTATACTTCAAGTATACTAACCATTCTGTAACTGAAAAAAGTTCCTGTCATCGGTGGAGCTGAGCGAGCAAGACACCAATACCTCATTGAAATTCTCTCTGTACACACGTCAGGTGTACTATGATGTTAATAAGGTGTCTACAAGAAACATGCATGCTACTCAATAACAACTTGAAGACGGGCGTCGTTAAAACTTTAACCTGGGTCATATCTTAAAACAACGTTTAGGTAGGTCAGTGAATTTTGGTACACATGTTGCAAGAAACAATGCACACACATACCTCTGGGTTAAATAATTGTTGAGCTATGCACACTGTATAAATGCAAAAAAATAACAAGTATTGACTTTCACCCTCTGTCGCTTTTTTGTACATCTTACCTATATTCACAAAAAATACTAAAGGTATATTTCTAAATTTTGAAAATTTAATTAAGCTTAAATGAACAACCTAAAAAGCAAGAATTACGTGAACTTCTTGCTTATATATATTGCGAAGACTGTTTTAAATTCCCATTTAAAGAGAGGAAGATATATACTATAACAAACCAATCCATGGACACTTAAGCTAAAGAGTTCTCTTGAATTTCAATGGGGAAGTTTTGGATTGACTCTTAACGATTTAGAAACAGAATTAGAACATATCTATATATATAAATGGAAGTTGGTGCTTTTTTAAATCCAGCGTTTCTAGTGGCTGATTGTTAAGGCACATGAACCAATGGGAAATCATTTGTTTTCTTCCTGGTATATTTATAGCAATGTTTATTAAGTTTCCGTTTTTTTTGTTTAAGCGTTTTCATCAAATGCTAATAGGATTGGTATTTCTGGGAATCAATGTAATCAAATTAGAGATTTTATAACATGATTTGGAGTAATTTTAATTCATTTTGTCAGTATTTTAGCTTGTTAAGTGTACAGTATTTGCAGGTGTTTCCTATCAACCGTTTTTAATGCTGATATTCGGTTATAGTTCCAATGCAAAAAGTATGGTTTTCCCCAAATGTTGGAAACCCCCAATAAGGTTCTAATTATCACAATGCACGTGGTGGTCATATACAAATTTACTGTGCCTCCTTTCTGTTAAAACCTGGCTAAAACCGTAATTGAATATGTCATTGAAAAAGTAAACACTACAGAAAATCAATTTGATGTCGTCGCCACTTTTACGGTTATATCGCATTTGGAATGAATGACTTTCGTCAGCAACTCTGTAACTATATTGCAATGATTACGGAAAATACGGATGGAATATTCTTAATCTCTATATAATGGATTATGTATCAACTGAGAACATTACTGATGTCATCCATTCGCGGGGTACTTATGTCATCCATTCGCGGGGAGTGTTTTTTTTTTAATTTTCGTACGCTCAATTTCTTCCGCAGTAATTATTGGTTTCAATGAAAACGACGAGCACATAGCTTAACACTTTTTTTGACGATGAAGAACAATTCCAATATTTTATAATAAGATATTAATCTTAACTGATTTAAACATTTTTTTAGACTAGTCGATTTGGATTGATCTAAATTCATAAACATGTAAGAAAAAATATTGTCCAGGATGAATATCAATACGAGTGAAACATATGATGAGAATAAGAAAGAAATTAAGGACAGTGTTGTACGGATTGTAAAAATTGAGTCACTAGCAAAAGTACGAAAATATAAAACTATACATAGATGTGTGGATTGGAAGATGAAATAAAAGTTTAGCGACTGGTCATGCCCGAGTCACAGGGTATACCCGAGCAGGCCTTTAGATTGAACAACATTGACAGCGTCGATCTGGAACAATATTCTTTGAAAACAAATGCTCTCTAAATGTGTTACAGTGGGTCCTAATGCTAGTAATAACAACGTGACGTCGTATTTTACACTTACCTATTCTGCACAATGCTAATACCACTCCTCACTCCAATGGGTATTACTCCTGCAAACATTTATACTTACTGCTGAAAATGGTACCAAAATAATCATGAACAAATTATCTATCAACTGTAGTACGGGTTTTATCTAATTATGTGAAACAAAATAAAACGAGCAAACAGTTTCACAAGCATTTTTTGTAATATGTCGTTTTTCTGCCGGGATTGGGACGTTTTGACTGACATTTTATACTTTCGATTTCGGATGTTTGAAGATTTGTTTTGATTGTCAATGACTTTAAAAGGATACGTTGACGTCTCCTGCATCGGTGAGTATAACTTTTATGAATTATTATGTAGTTTTTCTGCTTTTATTTTGACAAAAAACAAAACAAGGGTTAAACATGCTGAATTACAGGTCCAAATCGAAAGAGAACAACAATGCATCATCGATTTTCTGAAAATTCATTCATTTATCTACACAGTGATACTATCCATTTCATTCAGTGATCTGTCGCATTTTTCCGCAAGGGCTATTTATAAACACATCGTTTCTGAGAGTGGCCAAAAAAAACCAATTTGATGACTCATAAGGCATGCAACCTTAAAAGCCGAGAGAATCTGAATTAATCAGGAAGTAATTTTTGTTTACTTTAAATGCCAACCTCTGTAAATAGTAATTTATTTTGAGTAAACATTGAGGTAGGTTGTGCATATCATTGTGCTTTTTTATATTTAGAATGCTATTTATTAGGGGTTGCCAATTCTTTTGCAAGACAATTGGTCAAATGTTTTATAATTTAAATAAATAAGACTTTTGCAATTGTTTTTTATTTTGGATAGTGTGTTCGGTTTTAATGAAATCAACAGATTACAGTGTAGGACAAAGAGGATTAATTTTCTTGCAATAAGAAGTATCTGCACTTCCAAATACCCTGATACAGCATGAACAGTTCTTTATTTTTTGAGTAATTATAGAGTGAAAATGTTTCCATATAAAATGTTGTCTTTTTATGTGTAAAACTTCACATGTTATGAATGGTTACAAATACATACATGGACATTTTGATTCCAAATCTATACCCATTTTGAATCCAATAATTAACCACATTTTGTTTGTTTCTTAACAGTAAGTGGTATTATTCGTGTTTATAGTTTCCATGTCAATTTAAAAAAGTCAGTTCTTTTAAAGATGCACTCTTCCTCCCACATAAGATTTACCACAATTAATACTATTGTTTTATTATTCCAAAAAGGATGAATAAATGTCGAAAACAATGGTTCTAATGAAGGATACATATTTTAACTTGAAGGAAATGTGCATAAAACACAATATTTCTACCATTTAAGATCATAGTAGATCACAGTAAATATTTAAGCATTCACTAATTATTTAATATTTTCTGCTATTAAATACACGGTTACAATCTTGTTATTAGTACTAAATATTTTCCATAAGTGAATTATTAAGTAAGTAGTTAAAGTGTTAACAGTCAAAGTATAGGTTTGTTATACATGTTGAATAAGTGTGTCAATTTAAACAGTTGCCATGGTAACAAGAGTCTAGTTTTCTTAGGAAATTGTAATTGTTGTCTAAAAACCTAAGTATTTTCGATGAAATACTTTTTTCAGTCAGTGAAATATTTCTGTTTTTTTTATTCATTTGGTCATACTTTGTATACAAATACAATTATAATTTAACCTTAAAAATTACTGACAATCTCATACTTATATTAAAACATTTAGAATTGCTAGATGGGTTAAAGTTCACCTTTTTACAATTGTCAGCCAAATCAATGCAAGATGTACATAATTCTCCTTTTTAACAAAAAGCGATGTTTCTTAGCATTTTTTGTATTTTTATTGAATGGTTACCGTGGCAACTAATTTTTTGTTTGCCTTTCATCTTCATATTTATAAAACTATTACTTGTAAAATGCAACAGTCAAGCAGTGAATGGAAGAATGTAAATGTTCTTTGACTTTTACCTTATTGCTAGCTCATTCTTCAAAATATACGGCATTTTTAAAATTTCTTAAAACTCGACTTTTTTTTTAACGTGAAATAAATTGCTTAAATCATTGTGTAAGCTCTGATATTTAGGAATGTGTATTAAATTTATAGAAAATAAACAAAATTTGTTGTTTTACATTATTTATTCCATTTGAATTTCGAAGTTTTGAATTTGACCTATTTTGGCAGAAAAATTGATAAAAATGTAAAATTAAAAGGGCCATAATTCTGTAAAAAATGATGGATTTTTAAAAAAAATGTGCATATTTGAGTTTGTAATGACTTAACCTTTAAAATGATTACTTTACTATACTGCATGAAATTAATTTTTTACGTTGTTATTGCTACTAATGCGTGTATGATTAATTGTCTGCGTTTGAATATAGGAAGTGAATCGGACTCTCTGACGTTGATAGGAAGCGCGTTTAACAATCAATTATTGAAGAGATACAAGAAGTGATTTGTGTATTGCAATGTAGTTCCTTGTGGAAGAAGAGTTCCGGAGGTTATAGGAAGAAACATAATGTACTTGGTCTTGGACAATAGATGAAAGATATGTATGTGTCAAGGATGTTATCATCTTGTAAAACAAAAGAACATTAGTAGAAACTACAATATCTACTACTTGATATATAAATAAAGCACAACGATAATTGTTTTCCGGACTGAAAAGTGCTTTTCTATAGACACACCGAAATTGTATTTCCTAACCAATAATGACTGATCAGTCCATTTTAATCATTTTGAGCCAAGGCGGCGTTCGAGACAATTTTGAAATTACCGTATGTTATCATTCCGATATGTCTGATAAATACAAAGCGCAAACGCAATCTACATAAACTCTGTGGTTTGTTAGAAAAGTTTTGATTCACTGATTCGGTCATTCAAAAAAGACTTCGCAAATGAACAAACGTCGTGGGAATGGAAACGAACCTTTAATTGTAAATGCTCCTCATTTAAATCAGATAAAAGGGAATTTAAGCATTTGGTGTATAATAAATATGACAAATTTCAGTGAATATTTAACGAACATTTATGTTGATTGACTCTATTCAAAAGTGAAATGAAATCCGCGAAGAAGAAGAAGAAGAAGAAGAAGATGATGATGATGATGATGATGATGATGATGATGATGATGAAGCAAAAGAAGAAGAACGTTTATTCATCGAAATAGTATATTCAAACGATGTGTTTGGAAAAGGTCAAAAAAACATTTCAACAAAATTCAATGCATACAACACAAAGACGAACAGACAAATACATGTACCTTGCATTTACAAAATAACCATTTGACTAGTGATTCATTATGGCTGAATTGCTTAACAAAAGTTTAATAAATAAGTAACAAGTAAACATTTCAAAATAAATAGTGGATGTTATCCTAATGATCCGTTAGCTTTTTTATCTTTGGTTACATGATATTGTTTACTTCCTGGTATTTAACACACGTGGATAAACAAAACAAAGGAAGACAAAAGAAAAATGCATATCCATACATATTAGATAAATAAAATACATTCAGTTACCATATATATATATATATATATATATATATATATATATATATATATATATATATATATATATATATATATATATATATATATATATACCTGCGTTGATAAGTATTGGATAGTTCATTGAAATCTTAAAACTAAGGCGCATTAAAAAGAGACGACTCAGACGATTTGACTGTGCACATTGATGAAAATCTCATATCACAATCCGATAACCATAATCTATTATATTAGTTGTATAACTATTTATGAATGAGTGTGTATGTGTTGACAAATTTCACAAAATCAGATAATTGTACTTTCAAGAGCATCTTACCTGACCAAGATACTTTGTGTGGGTTATTGTTTTATTTCAGTGTGACCAGTCAGTTACCAGAGTACTCTGTCTAGTGAAGGTAATGTTTTTGATAAAACTTACTATAATATTGTAGTCAACCGTCTTATTTCAAAAACTGTATATACATAAACAGCAATGTGTTTTATTAAACATTATTTGACTTCAACATATTAATACACTTAAAGGCCTAGTTTAAGCCTTCTATAAATGACCCCCCCCCCCAAATCCGTGTATAGTAAACAACTTGGCTTATGCTGCATATAAGATCTCCCATATGTGTGTCCAGCTGTGAAGTTGTATAGAGGTTTTATTTAAATATAGAAATGAATAATACATCTTGACTTGTTGTTGTTGTTGTTGTCTTCAAATGTTTATAATATAATTATTATAATGCCTTTGAATAAAACAATAAGAGTTGTGTTATATAACCAGGGTGCTTCACAATTTGGATATAGCAATGCTGACCATGCTTTTAAAATGCATTTAAATATATATGTTAAATAACTTTTAAAAAAACTGACCTCTCTTATTTGATTATTATTAATTTCCAATTGGTTTAATTCATAAATACATTAGCTATGAATAATATTTATATGTATAAGCGAGACATTAAGTCTACTTGAAAAGTGTCAACCATAAATGACCCTGAGCCAATAAACAAATGCACAGGAAATGGCCCCTACTGTGATACCAGTGCAATAAATAGGAGATGTACAGCAGGGGATTATCATGCCCAACGTTCCTTTAACTATGTCTTTAAACATATTTGATCTTGTAGTATGATATTAATTGAGGTATAGTTTTCGAATTTCAGCAAATAACTTTCATTAAAAAAGGAAGAGATACTCGTCCTCTGATTTGTTACATGAAAAACATAGTTACTCTTTCGTTTCTTTGTATATGCTTTATAAAGTATTACCCATGATTATGCGGAATCTCTTTCATTGGAAGAACGTTACGTGTTCTTAGAATGACACCATCATTTAAAATCTTTTTAAACACTTCAGTCTAAAATCACTGGCCATTTTTATAGCTAATATTTTTCTTTACTACAAATACTCATTTTGAGAACACATGCGTTTTTTTTAATCCTTTATTTAAAATGCCTAAACGATTGAATGAGTTAACAATAAAACAAATGGGAACATTGCTAAAGCACGTAACCATAATTAAAGATTGACTTGAGATAATTGACATAGCCAATTTTTTTTATCATATTGGTTCTTTATAATTATATTAAAACACAGTTTTGTTGATTTTTTTTCAGGTATGAAGTAGTTGCAGCCTAAGTGTATGATTCAATATTTCAGATGTTGAATGTCATGTTTTCAAAAATAACTCTTTCAGTGGAATGGATGCAATTGGTTATACATACGCAACTGTAAAACAGTAAAAATGTAAACAAACATAAACAATTTGTATACAGGCCTTTTGATGATGTCAATGCAACTGGCCAAGCAAAACATTGTGACTTTCAGGTACAAAACATTATGCTCTTCATAAAACGTTATAATATTGGCAAATTTTATAAAAGCTTTTCGCGATTAGATATTTAGTTAAGACATTCAGTATTATTTTTTAATGTTATTTGCTTTTCATTATCATTTTCACGAAAACAGATAAACGGAGGAAGAAGTATCTTATGTTAGTTTCCAAGCTATTTGTGTTTTTGGATGATCAACACCAAAAAAGTGAAACATTCAGAATACATATATATAGAATAAATTACTGAAAACAAACGTTTTTTAAAATGTCAAACAGCATGTTTGCTTTTTCAATATATGAAAATACAATATACACTACTAAAACCATACCTTGTCCTTTAAATAATCGGGATCAAGAGAACTGAATTAAAAACAAAAAATAACTAGCCACCGCTGACTGCCACATTATCTTAATAAAAAAGCTATCAGCAGAAAAAAAAGAGTGATGACTTATTTTTAAACAGGGGACACTTTTTCTAGTAGAGGGCTATTTCAGTTATAAGCGTGGTAATCATTGTATCATTTGACATTTTCTGTAAGAATCCTGTAATTTACAAGTACGTTTTCATCAATAAGCTTGTTTTTATTAAAAAATAAGACATTCAGTGTACGCAGGATATATCGTTGCCCTGAGCAAGCTGAGAGAAACGTAATACGAATGGAATCACGGTAATCGTCTAATGACAGATTGGAGATTGAAGAAAAAGGCACAACAGAACTATGTTTTGAATTTATATTACGTATTGTGTCAAAAAGAAACAGCCATGAGGTTTACTTTTTGGGAAAAATAGGGAAAACTTTACTAATATACGATTACAAATTCTAACTTAACCTTTACTTCCTAGTCATTTCTTTCATTTATTGCAAATGATGGTAAAGTTTATGCTAATTTTTTATCTGACTCGCGGTCATTACATCAGCAATGCGTTTGACGTTACAGGAACATAAGTAGTTGGTTATTGTAAACACTTACAAGCTTTATTGTGGATATGCGATTCTATTGGTTAGCGTTCACAGTAGTCACATACTACCTAAGTAGCTGAGCTCACATGTTCTTATTAAACCGTTTGGTGCGCAATTTGCTTCTAAAATACTGTGTTTGCCGAATTATTCAGCGTTTCTTTCAAAAAAAGAAGAGCATATACCTGCCTGACGGCGTGACATGCCTTTAATGATGAAGAACAATACCAATTTGTTAAAGTAAGATATTGGTCTTATTTGAGTGAAAATGCACTAGGACAAGTTAAAAATGGTGAAGAAATAGTGAAATTATTTTTATTATAAGTTTTCATTCGAGGCAAAATATTGCCCTCTGACGTAGCATTTATGACGCAATTTATCACGTGATTTACACACACTGAATACTATATCGGATAACATGTCAACATTTCCTCAATCACAAAATCATTATTTCGATTGATATATGACGTCATTTCAGTTATTGGACATCTTGAAAATATTGTTTGAAAGGTAAATTCGATATATAAAACTTCGAACTGTGCATAAAAATATACAGCTAATGAGACGAGGCATATAATGAACGGAATTTAAAGCGACAGTCCGCAAATCGAGCAAATTAGCCATGAAAAAAAATAAAATTCATCTATGTGTTGATAAGCATTCCTGATTGACGAATCCAAAAAATTTTTGGTTCAAATCGACCTAGAAA
Organism: Mya arenaria; assembly: GCF_026914265.1. Taxonomy (NCBI): domain Eukaryota; kingdom Metazoa; phylum Mollusca; class Bivalvia; order Myida; family Myidae; genus Mya; species Mya arenaria. The sequence goes on from NC_069125.1 coordinate 33,270,219, forward strand.
TGAGTTTTTCGTGTCATTTTCAATGTCTCTTCTTAACTATCGGCCCCCGAGAGTTAACGGTTATATAAATAGAAAAAACAGTGGGATTCCAAAGTTCTTGCGCATGCGCAGGGCGATACTATTTCCCGGTCTCTCCTCGTAAAATCCGGTCTCATCCGGTCTCATAATTCCCGGTTCATAACTTTTGGCCCCAGGCAACGGATTGTGTTGCTGATGTTTATAACACGATTTTGACAATCTTATTTGTTTTTATATGTAACAAAATGGTATCAAATATATAAACATTATGTCTTAATTTATGCAATTTGTTATAGGTATACACTATTTATGCAATTCGTGTTAAAGGTGTAGAGAAAGATGCGATGCAGTACAAATGCTCATGTTTTTTGCATAAAAGATTGAGGACGGCTAGAGTATGAAGTAACTTAGAATTGCACCTTTTAAATTATGTTATGTTATGTTATTGTTCTTCCTTTTATGTTTACACCCCCCCCCCGACATAAATTTTTTTAAGCATAAATGATTACAATTGAAAAATTCCATGTTTGCATATCCGACTCATATCTGATTTACATGTAGTCAAGCATTGTTATTTTTTGTATTACTATTATCAATAGTATACTTATAACTGAATTTAATATGAAAAAAACACACACTCAATGTGTTTGTTATTCATGACATTAATTTCAGTACATGTGCATATTTCATGTTTTTATCTTTGCCTAAATGTATTTTATGTTTTATTGATATAAAATTTGAAATAAATAGTGACATAATTATCATCAAATATCTAATGTTTTAATCAACTGTAATCTTTTGTAATCCTATTACCCCCCGCGGTCATTAACACCTTTTTGATCACGCCCGATAGCTACTATAAAACAGAGACCGGAGGAGACCGGGACCGGGAAATAGTATCGCCCCCAAGAGTAGTCGGAAAAACCGTAGACCTACTTTCTCTTTTGCCGTCTAAAAATAGCAACTTTCGGCAATTTTCAATTTGTTAAATCTAAGTTATTAAAGCGATTTTTTAAAAAATAATTGCGGTTCAGTCGGTCTGAAACAATGTGGAACTTATTAAAAACTTTTGAAATACGGTTACTTTTGCGGACTGTCGCTTTAACGATATGAAACTTTTCTAACGACCTGCATCACCAGTCGTTCGGTGTTTAAACGTGTACGTCTAAACGGATAAGCGGAATTGACGAATACGCGGTATCACTCCAGGTGATGCAGGTTCTGATGAATACTCGTTCACAATCAAAACTTTATGTCATCATATGTATGCCAACTAAAGCATATTTTCAAGCTCTCTATATTTAGTCGACGTATTGTTTACATGAAACAAGAATAACTTTCTCCGTAGTTGTGAAAGCAGCTACATATTTCTTGTTAGGATCAGCAGTACAAAACTTACAGTTACGGTTATTAGAGATGAATTCAAGTTTTTGACGTTGAGATAGAAAAATTCAACACAGGAAATTAAAATCAATAAAAAAACTTATATCGATTTTTTTCAAATATTTGATTAAATCGTTTTTTGTCAAAAGATCATACATGCACAAACATTTCACTACAAATGGTCATTTAGAAGCAAGTTAACAATATGATGAGACGTTGCCGTTTTACATCTAAAAGGCATGAAAAAATTACCTCGTTAAGTTAAAAATGTAAATAAAGACGTTTCACTTACTCAAAACATGGGGTTCATATATCAATACAATTTGTAAGTCAGTCATATTTGTATTTATTGCAAATCATATAATTGTTTTAGAGAAATAATGACCGGCTGTGCTATTTTTGTTTAATGACCAAATGCAAATAACACTGAATAATTTGATATGCTTTGTCTGGGACCCAAGTGCTTGCTTAAATTTATCTGTAATATTGTCTTTTATTGCCGAAGAAAATTTGTCATCGCGTCACTTATACAACCTTGTAATCGTTTAGTTCTCATGATTAATAGTTTATTTTCTTTTGTTAAAATAATCTGAAAAAAAATGTAAAAGTAAACTAATTTGCAGTATTATTCCACTATCATCACCTAAGTTTGAGAACATGCGTTTATTTGCATTAGCTCATAAACGGTAAATTATCGTTAGAAAAAACAACAACTTCCATCTGTTGCTAAAATGTCTTCATTTGCTTTAAATGCATTTTCTAGAAATAACTTCAGCAAATTACTGGTCAAATAGATACCGCCTGTCGTCTAGTGTCGTTTAGAACGTTTTCCTTTAAAACATAAGTGTTTACATTTATATTTTGTTGGTAAAGATAGATTATTGCTATACTTCATCTTCAAGTTCTTAGAAAGGCTACAAAAGGATGGCGAAGGAGCAGCGAGAAGTTTGGAATGGTACATATACTCGCGGATGTTGTTCGTTAAAACAACTAGTCGTTTATTCCAACTGGTTTATTTATCCGGTCTAGTTAAATCATAAATGATATAATTATTTAATGTTATTGAAATCCTTCCACAGAACACTGACCGTTCTTACTTCTTTTTGTTATACGTTTGAGCAGCCCGATTCATATTTTTTGTTCTGTGTTGAGGCATGCCTTATCAACTAATTCTGTACTAGCATGTGCTCTTATAAGGAATACTTTAATCCAAACAACTAACTTTTACATTAAAGAATGATGCAGTATCAAATTTAAAACTGTTTCTGTGCTGTGGCGGTAACCTGAATAGTTATTGTGTAAGTATTGTACTTCAATATGCGGTGGCACTGCCGAAGGAAGATACCTCGCCTTTCTATTAACAAAAAACCTAGTATTTGTTTACTAACTAAGCAACATGTCAATTCTATTTTCACTAAAGTGCAATTATCATTATTCCAATGCCTCAAACGTTCAGTTGAAATAGTTTTATTTTCTTTGACACGAAATGAACAACAATAATTGAAACAATTGTAGAAAACACGAAATATTTAACCTTATTCTATATTTTACTACCAAAATTGTCTGCATACTTTAAAGTACATTCTTGCATGTTTAACAAACTTGATATAACATGTCAGTCCTTTTAATTTACATATATTTTGCAAATTAAATCAGTTCCCAGCTACGGTGGCGTTCGCGACAATTTTTAAGCCAATGGCTTAATTAATTCCGATGAAGGTCTGATTATTATAAAGACACATTCGAATCTACAAAATTTATGCGGTTCGTTTAAAGCAATTTCTAGACCCTGATTCGGGCAATAAAGAAGAACAAATATGCAAATGAGGAAAAATCCGGGGAGGTTGAAAAAACCCCATCATAATTGTATATATATATATATACGTTTCATTTAAATCAAATAAAAGCAGACTTAAAAAGTGATACCTTTAATTTTGGACTTCCTTGTACATCTGCCTTTGAATTGATTATGAAATTTGGTTTTAAATATAATCCAGAGCTGCCTAGATATACAGGACAAACATAAATGTCGACTATTATTATGAATCATTGTATTCGTTGTTGCATTACAATATTTATATTTTAAAGGTAGCTGTTAATAATAACTCCTGTGTTCCCTTAAAGAACCTTGACATATATCATCATTATTTCTTCAATTATTTTGTTTTTATTGAGACGAAGACGCTCATTTTATGACATTTCATATCCTTACCTTTGGCAAGCTGAGAGAACGGAATAAGATTATGTCAAATAAGAATTCTGTTTAACGAATAGAAAGCTCAACATAACTTTTTCTTAAATTACATGCTGAATATGTGACAAAGGTTTTTTTTGTTTTTTTTTTAAATCTACAACACTTACATGTAGAAATCTTGACTGATATATGAGGATCCTCAAGTATTCGGCCTCTGTTAACAGCTTGCAAATATAAAACCCGCGATCCGGTTTTGCAGTGAACATTGAAATAGCATTTTTTGTTGTTGTTTTTTATTTAAATTTATATCATGCATGATAATATGTAATGCTTTTTAGTTGAAAACAAACGCGATTTTCTAAAGTAACATCGAAAATTTATGAATTATGGATTTTGGATGAGTTTTTTTTTAATTTAGTTATATGTGCTGATAAAGGAAATGACATTTCGCTTGGTATGAACCTAAACCACTTTAAATATTTTCAACATGACTTCTTCCATAAAGGTATTAAAAGTCTTACTATATGAAAGTCGTTTTATTCGTTCTTTCAAAAACACTTTCGTCATTCTGTGGTTTGCATATGATATTGGCGTGTGTTTTTTAATGTTATTTCCTTTCTGATATAACATTAACTATGCTTCCGGCATAACAGGAACATCTATGATTGGTAATTGTTGCCACCTAAAACAAAGCTTCACTGTCGACATTACTGACCGTTCCAAGGCGGTACCTAACAATCCTTGATAAACATAGATGTTTATATATAGTATGTATGCACTGTGCTGTTTGTGGAGTTTTGTGCTGTTCTTCCATCTTTCTTGTTTGTGATTTTATGTTCTATGTCTTTGGTGTTTACATAGTGCCATTAAACCGGGTTTATGTTTAAACATTTTGCTACTGAGCTTGTTTCTGTATCTTTTGGCATAAGTAATGCGATTCTCCAAGTCTACTTTAAAGGTGTATTCTTATCTATCAGTTTCCCGTCGCTGAAGTATGTTATTGTTTCGATTAACTCACTTTTTCCGCAGCCATACTATTTTTTAAACAGACGAGCCAATGGTTGCAAGACAGTCCAGTACACCTTTTACAAGTCTTATTTTGATTTTATGGAAATTATCAGCCAGCAAGAAACACAAACACAACTGATATAGAATAATTATCAATAAGATCGTTCTTCTTAGAAAAAATATAACCAACAAAGGTAAACGGTATTCACACATATATAAGAGGTTTCTACATGTAATTCGAATACATTTAACGAATAAATTTAAGTAAAGTAAAATGCTTCTTAAAGGACAAAATCAATGGCCAATTAAACTATTATCTGTTTGTCCACCATACAGATGACTCATACTAGGTTTTTACTTTTAAGCCTAGTCGTCGCTCCTTTTTTCATGAAAACATTTCAATAAATCAGTGGTTATGTCCCGCTCACGGTTGGTGTTTATCAAACAAAGCCCACATAATTTCCCGGTAGTCATGGTTAGCCGTAGATGTGTCTTCACCCCTCTTATGGTGCTAAATGAACGTTCCACACTAGCGTTCGAAACTGACATTGACAGTAAACTGTTAATTTCATGGATAGGTGATCAACACACGGTAAATGGATCTCCAGTGTGTTCCTAAGAATTACCTAGTGACCTAGTCTTTGACACCATGTAATCCATATTTACACACGGGCAAGGTTTTATGAAGGGGGATATTTTGACCAAGTTTGAACATCCGATCCGTAGCACTATACGGTTCAAGACAGAAACAAATGTGACGGACGGACAGAAGGACGGACGGACAACGTCAAAAACAATACCCTCCGAAACCTTCGACTTGTTGACAATTATTTAATCGGAAACTACTATTGTCTGACAAAAGATGAAAACGTAATTGTTAAAATATTATGTTTATGCATGTTCAACCGTTTCACCAACATTGATCATTTGTAAGTAATTTAACAATTTGATTATATATTGTCGTTTTAGTCTTGAGATATATCTATCGTGAATAAGGACCCTTTTCCTAACTGAAAACTAATTTGAAACTGGAGATAAATCTTTGCAGAAACATTTGTAGGTCAGTAATACAACTTTCACCACATTAGTATTTATTACAAATCTTACGACTGTCTGATAGAAATAATGACCGGCTGGGCTATTTTTGCTTTAATGACCAAATGCAAATGGTAACAATTAAAATATGATATGCTTTGTCTGGAACTCCAGAGGTTAGTCGCCTTTATCGATTACATTGGCAGGTATATCACCGCGGTTGTAAAGAGTTCTTTTTTGAGACACTGTTACACTGTTGTAATCACTTTGGTGAACTATCAGCCGATTCATTAACAGTTATTTTAGCTAAAAACAGGGGCGGTTCCAGAAATTGGCGTTAGAGCTGGCGGTACTTCGGGATGCAACTTTTGTCCCCTCACCAGTAACGGTAAATATATGGTTTAAATGTTTAAATGTGTAGGGGATTTGGGGATACTCCACCAAGAACGTGTTGGCTATTTTTCTTCATTTTCTATAATTGCATTTTCAGGAAAGTACATATTCAATTAAACGGTCAATTAGATAAAGCTTTATTTGTAACATGTTTTCTTGAAAAGGCATAAAGGAGCAGAGGGTCGCAACAAAGAGTTATTGATAAGGCTAGGTATACTCGCAGATGTTGTTTGTGAAAACGAACCGGAGCACCTCGGCCATTTCCATTTGAAAGAACCATGGATGGAAATGGACGGTTTACGATATCAGAATTATTTACATTTAACTTCACTGCAAGTAGATCGCATAGCAATTTCAAAATACCAGTTTAGCCGAAGGACTTTTATCTTAATGTGTATGATTTATGCAATAATACTCTTTACAAGGACTAAATTTGAACTTAAAATTGTTTTAAAAGTTACAAGGTAAAACACTACAACTTATTAATATCATAAATATTAGTTCACGCACTCGGCGGAGATGGCCGAGGTGTGCCGTTTGTGTGAACACGACCTTTTTATTCCATACCATTTAGTTAACGAATCCGGTCCATTATGAGTAATGGAAGTATTTGATGGATCTATGTTATGAAAATGCTACAACCGAACACTGACTTTGCTTTCGTATTCTTGTTCAACGACAAATAATTTCATTGAGCCTTTCCCCATTCCCCTGACACTGAATCAGCATCTGTTGTTTTAAAGAATAATCACAACCAAACAAGTAACTATTCTATTGAAAACGGATGCAATTTCTTTACTTGCACCTTGCGTAGGCGGATACCAAAATAGTTATTGCTTAAGTATTGAGTTTCAATATGTAATGGCAATAGCCAACATAGATTCTTGTTGTCTACCAATTCGTTTTCTTTGACACAATGTTTTATTAAATCAATAATATGAACAAACTAATTCGGAAACTGTAGACAACACGATATATACAGCTTGATATATATAAAGCACAACTGGACTGTAAAGTACATTTTTGTGGACAAACCGGAAGTAAATTTCCTAACCAATCATGACATATCCGTTTTTTTTAATTTTACATTTATATATATATTTTGCCAGTTAAGTCATTTAAGCCAAGCCGGCGTTCGCCACAATTTAAAAACCGCTGGCTGTATTCAAGGTTTAGTGATAAGTGAACGTCTTATGTATTCGTTTTATAATGTTTACATTTGTAACATTAAAACATTTTAGTTTTTAATATTGTATAAAGTCTCCACGTGGATATGTATATTATTTGTTATAATTAGTGATATAAACTGTATATCTGATCTACATTAATGAGACGTAAATAAACTACAACAGATTTATATATTCATAACATTTCTGATTGTTACAAAGCATCAAAGCAATATAAAACAAATAAGATAAATTGCAGTGCATTTTCAACGGAAATTTCTAGCCTGTAATCAAAATTAAAATGTATTCCTCGATATATATTTTCTAAGTATTCTCCATGATTATGTGACATAACATTTGTAAAATTTAAACAATCTGATAAGCGTTTTAAGTTATATCAAAATTGTTACTTCCATTTAAAATCTATTCAAACAGCGCCCCCTAAACACAAAGAACACTGTGACAGATTAGGTTGTTATAGCTTATGTTTTTCATTACTCAAAAACACATGTTTTATTTGAATGCTTTATTTTAAGCAGAATATATTTAGATACTGCCACGAGTGAACTAGCCAAATAATACAACAAATGGGGAGGATGGTAAATCACGAAACCATTATTTCGGATTATTTTGCGATAGCCTGCAAGATGAAAGGCATTGAAATATATGTTGAATTTTAAAACAAAGTTTGGATGTTTTTTTCTGCCATCTTATAAAAGTTATGATTACTAGCTACAGCCTTAAGTTTCAGATTCAACATTGCAGATGTTGATTGTTTTGCTTTACCTAAAACAAACTCATTCAGTGGAATATAAAGTATTTGTCATACGTACACTCAACTGTGCAAATAAAGCAGTTTATTAACTTTTGTATGATATGTTAACACACATTACAAACAATGTGGATAGAATTAGCCGAGAATCTTACAACAACCCAAATAACTAGCCATTTCTGACTAGCACATCATCTTAAGTAAAATATCTCAGCTGAAAAAATGCGGCCTGAAGAGGGTTTTTTGAGAAGCGGACACTTGTTCTGGCAGAGAGCTAGTTCAGTACACTTCTCTTAATAATCATTGTATAACGTTACATTCCCTGTTAGAATCTTGTAATTTATAAGAAGAATTTCCACAATAAGCTTGTTATTTATTAAGAATAAGACGTTCAGTGTACGATATCGTTGCCCTTAGCAAGCTGAGAGAACATAATAATAAGATTAGTACCACGTATCGTCTATTGACAGATTTACGACAGAAGAAAAGGCACACCAACAGAACTATGGTTCCAATTTATATAACATATTTTGTCAGGAAGAAACAGCATTGAGGGTTACTCTTTGGGAAAGTTAGGGAAAACTTTAAATAGTACTTAAAGCGATTGCTTCCATTGGCCATTTAAAATTCTATTTAAAAGTTGGTTGCAAGTACAGTCGAAGCTCGAAGGACCGGCGAATTAACCTCGAGCCTCGGGAATATCGAGCCAAGCGGGAATTCTTACCTTCAGTTTAAAGAAATAGGTCTTTCATATCCAGTTCGAGTCAACGAGGAAATCGAGCCAAGCGAGTTCGAGCCAACGGGGTTCGACTGCAATTTCTTTCGTATATTGAAAAAAGGACTGTCACCTGGGAACGTGTTCATCTTTTAAAAATGGTTTACGACTCTCTGTCTGCACATCCACAGTTTGATGGACGTTACAGGAACATAATTTTGCGATTGGTATCTGTAAACTCGTTGAAGCTTGATGGTGACATGCGATTATATCGGTTAGCGTTTCAAAGTTTTCACATTTTACTAAAGAAGGCTTGCAAAGTTTACATGGTCTGGATGCGCAAATTGATCTTAATATTTATGTTCGCCGAATTATTCTGTAGCATAAATAATCTCGCTTGAAAAAGCCGAGCACATGGCTGCCAAACGGTGTGGCATGACTTAACGATGAAGATCCATTCAAATTTGTCATAACAAGATAGTGATCTTAATTAAGTGTAAAGGACAAGTCCAGTTTAATGGTACTAAGAACAGGAACCAGCAATTAACTGAAGGGAAACATAAACAAAATGAATACGGAGTAAAGATGAATACCATCGTTCACCTAAAAATAAATCACCAATCGGCATTCACACCTATGTTTAGGTTTTTGCATAAATATATGCACTGTAATTCGAATATATTTCACTTTTTTTTTTAAAGGAACACTACAGATAGGAAAATTACCTGACTATGATTTTTTACACGATTGTATGCTGTTAAATTGGCGCTCGAAATAAATGAACTATTATCTTGTTAAAAATGTAAAAAAATGTTTTCCCTTTTTGTGACTATCGTGGAGTTTGTCGTTACTCATTTATACAAATCTAGGTATAACACGTTCTAATCCCATGCTCTTCATGTATAAAATACTACATCGGATGACATGTTAGTATTTCCGCATGCATGTAGATAAAGGAATTTGGATGGCTTAAAAATATCAAAAGAAACGTCCAAACACAGACATAGAAGTTGAAATAAAGAATGATTTTACATCAATGCAGTAATACGTCAAAAAACAAAACAACAGCCGTGCAATGGATGGATGGAGGTTTCTCTCAATAACCAAAAAAAAAAAAATGAAATTTAGTCGTTTTTGTTTACGGTTTTGTGTTGTGAAAATTTTCTAATACTGTCCGTGCTGGACTAAGCCAAAACGCCTGAGTTTGGAGGAATAGCAGAATGTTTGCAACGATGCTTGGTCGAACAATCCAACATCTTTAGTTTGTCAGTTTGATTTTTTGCCCAATTATGAATCCCTTTCGAAGTTAGTTATTACGTTGACAATCATTATACTAGTATATTAAAAAACTGCCTCTAGTTATATTGCGTACAAACGTCTGTTAAATCAGATTAATAAGTGCAATTTAACGATAAGCCCTACAGGGATAAGCAAACAAGTAAAATATTACGAAGACCTCTTGTCTGACATACACAAAGCGAGAGCTAAACACGTACAAAACAACCATTTCGAATATATTCAACTGATGATATGTGGCTTTCCTTAGGAAAATGAATAAAATCATAAATGTAATTGATCTATCATTTCAAGAATAGGAATTCCGGGAAATATTGTGTAAAAGCGTACAGTTTTGAAATATTAGGGTTAACGGTGCGTTAAAAACACGGAGTTAATGAAAGAAGGGTATAATGAACGGAATTTAACTATAGAACGCTTCATCTTATGACCTTTATCATCAGTTCGATGTATAAACATGCATCCATCTGGACCACTACGCTGTAATGTCTAATATGCTTACTACAGATTTCCATGTGAAGCAGATCGTGACAATCACGTGTTTACATATAAAAGTAGTAGTGACATAGGATGTCAGAAAAACGTGCTTTTTAACTATATTCGATGTTTACCACCAATGATTCTTATTATGTTATCATATTTTCGCGAATAAAAGCTTATAGAATGATAATAATAATAATAATAATAATAATAATGATGATGATGATGATGATGATGATGATGATGATGATGATGATGATGATGATGATGATAATAATAATAATAATAATAATAATAATAATAATAATAATAATAATTTATTAAATGGGGATAAAGTCAAGTTTTATTAACAGTTTTTAACGTTTTTATAGAACAAAGTAAAAACAACATAATTTTTAAATAGATAGAAACATTCTTTCATTGATTGGCCTATATCCACTTCCGTATTGAATCTCACAAAAAAAATCAAAATCTTTTAATAACATTATTCTTCTCAGAATATGATACATGTTATACATGGGACCCATTACACCCAACCGATTCACCAACAATGGTTATTTGGGGCAATTTTACAAAAATGATTAGACGTTGTCATTATTAGTCTCAATTTTCTGGGAAATGTTAAGAAATGTTAATAACGACGTTTCACATGATTTAAACTGGGGATAAATTTTGCAGTTTAATTCCTAGGTCAGTCATATTTGTATTCATTACAAAGCTGTTAAACAGAAATAATGACCGGTTGCACTATTTTTGCTTTAATGACCGAATGCAAATGGTAACACTAAAATATATGATCAGTTTTTGTCCATATCTCAAGCGTTTGGCCACCCTCTTCGATAATATTGCCTTGTTTCGCGATTGGGAAAAAATTGTTTGATTGCGACACAAATACATTCATGTTCACATGATTCATAATCATTTCGTTTGTGATGAAAATAATCCGAAATAATGCCGGCTGATAACAACTAAACTAATTTGCAATGTTATTCCACTATCTTCACCCACGTTGCATTTACTTGACGGTATATTTTCGTTAGAATAAAAACTTTGATTTGTTGCTGGAAAGGTCAATTAGTTATTGGCTCTCGCTAAGTGAAATTTTTTTTTTGAAAACAAGCGTTTACAATGATATTTCGTTGGTAAAAATTATAATTGCTATGAAAACTTTATCATTAAATCCTATGAATACTTCATCATTAAATCCTCAGAAATGCTTAAGAGCGAAGAAGCAGACACTTATTGATACTGGTACGGACAATAACGTACGTTTGAACATTTTTTGTCGTTAATTCCGATCTTCGAACCAAATGGTATAATTATTCGGTCTTGTTAAACTATGAGTGATAAACCTGTTAGTGTAAACTTATTTAATTTTACCACGATTGTGAAAAAAGCTATTGCAACTTATATTAATCACTCTCGTTGGCACGATGTTGCTCGAGATTGTGGTCTTGTGCTAGACCTGTTTTGTGTTTTTATGTTATAACGATGCTTCTACATAACACTGACATTGCTTACTTCATTTTTACGTTTTAGAAGCCCGATTCATATATTTTGTTAAGGCAAGCCCCATCCACTGATTCTGTACAAACATGTGCACTTATCTGAAATACCAAACAACTAACTTCTGTGTTGAAGAATAATGCATTATCAAAATAATAACCATGCTATGACCGTAACCCCATTGAAGGTACCTATAGCCTTCCAGTAAACACGAAGTCTTATGATATGTGTTAGCCTATTAAGCAATAAGTCAATTCTATACCCATTAATGTATCATGTTTAATATTACACTGCCTCAAAAGTCAAGCTGTTGTAGTTTCGTTAACTTTGACACGGTATTCTTAATTAAATAAAAGATCATAAAGAAAACAAGAAATCTTCATCACTTCGAAAATGTTTGCAGACCTTAAAGTACAAACTTGGATAATTGAAAAAACTGAATATGACATATCAGCCCTTTAATTTACATACATTTTGTAATTCAATTCAGTTTCCAGCTTAGGTTGCGTTCGCGAAGCAAATGGCTGTATTCATTCCGATATATGTTTGATTACTATAAAGACACATTCATGCGGTTCGTTTCAAGCAATTTCTAGACTCTGATTCAATAAAGTTGACAAATTATGCAAATCAACAAATGTCCGAGGAGGTTGAAAAAAAAAACCCTCAAAATTGTATGTACGCTTCATTTATATCAAATCAAAGCAAAGTAAAAACGTGAAAAGCTTTAATTTTTGACTTCCGTGTACGTCTGACTTTAAATTGATTTCGAAGTTGACCCAGCGCTGCGTAAAATTATACGACAAATATTCTAGTGTTGACTATAATTATATATAATTTTATAAGTTGTTATATTTAATAGGTAAGTGTCCCAATATAAATCACTATTTTAATTAACAATAGCATAAGTAATGGCATCGTATTAACTTTTCTTTTCACAATGTATGGCTTTGTGACTACGTGCATGTACAAACATGTATTTACATACACGTTTATTCTTTAAAATATATCACGTTTACGAATTCTTGTTTCCAAGATAAACGCTTAGATTACTAAGCCGCAAAATTAAGTGTTGACTTATGCTTTTGTTATTCAAAAATGTAAAAAGAATATATCAATTTCCCATTCCATGTTTAATTTAATTAATTAATTTATTTATTTATGTGTGCACGTGTCTTAAAGTGACTATTATAAGACAAGTTTAAGAACACACAGAGATTCTGGACTTGTTTGTGTCATTGTGCTAGATAAAATTATTTTGTATGAAGTTATTTAACAGTCAGTGATTGAACATTTTACGTGCGTAATTGAACTTTATTTTGTTCCACCGTCTTGTTTATAAGCCGAAAAACCTACATATGGTTTGTGCATGATAATAAATAATAAAGATCATAAACCTTTTGCTAATTGAATTTTTTTCACCTCATTTATTTATTTCGTCACCGAAATGATAAGACAATGGTACTTCAATTTAAAAAAATAAGTCATCATTAAAAAAATGTTGTTTTCTAGACAAAGTCTAGGACCTTTTTGTTTACATGTTTTCTTGATTCGGCTTGGATAATAACTTAATACAGCTAACGCTCCGCTGAAAATGAACCAGAAATGCAAGATGAGGCACACAACTATGTTCCATCTCAGGCATTTTCGTTAACAACCATTATTTAATGCGAATCCTGTTTTAGCAGTGGACAGTTTTGTAGCGGAGAGTTAGTTAGGCGACATCGATCCTTGTAATCATTTATTTTCTTGCGTTCCTCAAAAGAACCGTATGATGCATAATCAGTTTCTCTTCAATAATCTTGTTTTTATTGAGACAGAAACATTCTAGTTATATCCTTGCCTTTGACAAACTGAGAGAACAGACTAAGATTGCTGTCTATCAATGCGTTTGTAAACATTCGGTCATTCCGAAAAGGAGCTCTGTTTATCGTCGAATAACATATTGAAGGCCGAATCAAAAGCAGACATCTTTTTTCTTGAATTACATCTTTTTGTAAAATAAAAAGCAGCCTTAGGGAAATATGATAACACAATATAGAACCCTGTACAACATTGAATGCTTTCTTAAGTGTTTTTTTTATAGTTTTTTAGGATATCTTTAGAACCTTCCATAAAATGGCTTGGCCTCTGTTAACATTTCTCAAAAATAAAATAACGATTCAGTTGAATTTTAAGATGTTAACATGTTGACTGTCTGTGGAATTCGATGACTTTCTAGTTACTTAAATCTGGATAAAGTACGTTTTAATCTCATGGTGCTCATATTTTTGTACACATCGAATCACGTGTTTAACTTATTAACAACATCAAACATGTTGATCACGCAGTCTTCACTAAGTTATTTTCGATTGATATTCTCCATGCGGAGCTATGTTGGCCTACCCTGTTAGAAAGACGCATTAATCACAAATTATGTCTCTTTTACAAAATGAAAAACGACCTTTCCCCAGAATATCTGTCATCCCTTGCACCTTCAGTCCACAGAATTATCCACCACGGAATGCATGTATCATAAAAAACGGTTATGTCACGCACAGATTCTTACTTTTCCTCTTTCTTACTTTCAACTAAACGTGCCTGGAATGAACTTCCACAGAATGTACGGGATTGCCGTTCAATTGCATCCTTTAAGTATGCATTTCGTAGTGGAATGCCAGTCTGCCCGCTTTACTACTATTACGGTAACCGCCAATTGCAAGTATTACACACTGTGTACTAGTTGAAGTGGTCTTAACTATCACCTTTTTATCAAATATGATCAACTCACCTTTTTGCGAGTGTGGTGAAATTGCAAGTAGTACTTAATACTATTTTATGCATTGTCCTTTATATACCGACTTTCGACAAACTTTCTTTCGTAATATGTCAATTATCACATAAATTAACATAAGTTTCATTTTCTTTGGCAATCCAACCCTTAACACCGAGATCAACTCAATAATATTTGATACTGTGCACAAATTCATACAAGACTCAAAACGTTTCTGGTCTTTACCTGCCTAGTAAAGTTTCCCAACTATCGTATGTGCCCAACTTCTATTCTTCCACACCCTCTTTATATATATCCTTTATAAAATAGCTTGTGTTTATTTTGTATCTAATTTATATCGTGTTTGAACTATCAAACCTATATATAAACACACAATTCTTATCTCTATTTTTTAGCATTTGTAACATTCTTTCTCGCATAAAACATATATTTTGTCTAATCGTCAATCATACGCCTTTTTCTGGTAAATGGATAATTTAATTTCTTCGGAGAAGATTTCTTTAAGCTATGATTTCGTTCCATTCTTTTTCAATATAATAGACAACATGTGTGTGTGTGTGTGTGCGTGCGTGCGTGCGTGCGTGTGAGTGTGTGTGTGTGTGTGTGTGTGTGTGTGTGTGTGTGTGTGTGTGTGCATATTCTGTGTAGGCTTTTTGTATATGTTGAATAAAGTATGTTTAAATCAACTGCCAAGCACAAAACAAGTGCCATACAACGTGCTTAATAACTTCAGCATTTGGATGACATTTTCTATTGATTTGCAGAATAAATTACTTCGAATGTAGGTTCTGTTTTGTGTTTATTTATTGGATAATAAAAGGTTATAATAATGTCCTGGCTTGTCATAACAATAACACCTAAATTTGGAGGAAACAGCTAAATATTTCAAATACTGCTTGGCCGAATAGTCCAAATTTCTTTAGTTTTCTCTTTATTCCAGACTGAATTCTGTATTGTCTTTATTTTTAATAATGTTTTCTTTATTTGTTCCCAGTTTTGGTACAATGACGCTTTTTATTATGAAACTCTATGCTCACACAGTCTTAAACATTTTTTTCTAAGGCAGGCTATGTGTGATGCTCACAGTTTCAAACAATGACTGCATCGTATCTTTGAAAAGTTGTTTTGCATAAGGTACTCTGAATTGTATTCCTTCGTCTGCAGATAGAGTTGGAGTCCCTAATCATTGAACTTCTTGGGGTTTACCTGGATCCCTAATCTTTGAAATTCGTTGTGTGTGTAAGTGCCGTGTGTTGACTGCTGCTTTGTTCACACCGATTTTCTTACACTATATACCTAATAATGAATTACATAATATTTCAGAAAACGTGGTGTATTTATTTTTTCATTAAACGATTTTTGAAAGAATTGAATTTCAGATTTGTGTTGACATTTAAGAAAACGAACTTAATCATTACTGCGATAGACTGATGCCGTACTGTCAGGAATGGAAATTCTCGGTTTTTGTTTTGTAAAAGCTAAGTGTAGTTTCCGAGAATAAAACGACGAACACTCTGCTGTAAAACATGAACTTAATGAAAAGACGCATATAATAAAAGGAATATCTCGATCTGCATCGCGTTTTGTTTTGTGTATAAAATGCATGATTCTCGACGTTATCGAATGAAAAGACGCAAAAGCTTTAATAAAAGTTTGCTTTGCTACATGAACAACCTTTTAGACACCAGTGCTTATTTAGAAGCAATTTAGCATAAGTTTTAACACTGTCGTTTTGCGTGTTATTCGGGTCTTTTATTTAAAGTTACACCCTTATTCAAAATCAATACATACACATGTAAAACAAACATAAATTTTGAGTGATACACCCTCAACTTCTTACTAAATAATGCATGTATGGAAACTATTAATTACTATTAACAATATTATAACCGTGTATTTAATAACTGAAAACGCAAAAATATTAAATGATTGGTCAATGCTAAAAAATTTACTGCCATCTACTATGGTCTCATAAGGTAGAAATACCGTGTTTCCTGAACATTTCTTTTCAATTAAACTCGGTATCCTTCATAAACATCATTGTTTTCGACATTTGTTCATCCTTTTTGTTATATTTAAACAATTGTATTAAATGTGTTAAATAATATTTGGGTATAATAGTGCATCTTTAATGTTTGACTGCTGTACTTCTTCCTGTAGATTTCATTTGGCATACATGTTTGTAATTTTCAATGGGGAATTGTCTATGGATACCGTTACGCTAATTCATGTTATATGCTATTTTAGAATTAACAAGTTCTTGACTACAAAATTAAAGTTGAATGAGAGTTTTTATCATTAATTCTTTTTTTTTTATCTTTAATTTTTAAATATAAAAGAAAAACAATCTTAATGATTGGAATGGTCAACAAAAGTACATAGCCTCAACCGATTCAGACAAGTCTATACCTTCAGGTCAAGGTTATCGAAACTGAACATACAAATGTTTCGGTCTCAGAACTCCAGGTAGGGAATTTTATCATGAATAGTGTAAAAACAAAACGCATGAACATAATACAATCGTCAATTTAAATACAAAGCATTCATAAATAGAAGCTGACCTTCACAATTTTATATATCATGTCGATATCAGTATGAATTTCAAAGTGTATGGCCTCAATACTCTTAGTAGTAAGGTTGGTCATGATTGTAGTTTTTTTATTATCAGTCAGTGTTGATATAAAGGTCATGGTCATTAAACATTAACTTGACAACAGCGTTACCTTAGTAATTCAACTCGTGAGTACGCTTATGTGAACAAAAATAAACATATATTAATATTTATTCGAACCAATTCATCCGCGCCTTTGATGCCCTGCATCAACATTTGTCTTATTGTGTTATGGATCTTTATGCCGAGTGAGACCATGATGCGATATAATTTATTTAAAAATGATAAAACAGCTTTGTGATAAACTGAGTGTTATATAGAAAAATACCTTCAAACTTTACAATTTGACGTTCAGGTAATGAGTGGTTAGAGGAAAATAGAAAGTTAGTCCGGTGCGGTGAAGATATAAATATCGACCATTGAAATTGTAAATTAAATATTTAAAACCTGTTCAAAACATCACCCTATACAGAACATTATAGTTGCATGAAAATTACATGGACTGAACGAATGACAATTACATGGACAGCACTAGTGACAAAACAAAACGGACTTTTGGGGTGGAGTTGACCTGTCTTCATATAGAACACTGTACAACATTGAATGCTTTCTTAAGTGGTTTTATATTTTTAGAGTATCTATAAAACCTTCCTTAAAATGGCTTGGCCTATGTTAACATTTCTCAAAAATAAAATAACGATTCAGTTGAATTTTAAGATGTTAACATGATGACTGTCTGTGGAATTTGATGACTTTCTAGTTACTTAAATCTGGATAAAGTACGTTTCAATCTGATAATGCTCATATTTTTACACATCGAATGACGTGTTAAACTAAATAACAATATAAAACATGTTGATCACGAAGTTAATTTCGATTGATGCTTTCCATGCGGAGCTATGTTGGCCTTTTACCCTGTCAGAAACAAACATTAATCACAAATTATGTCTCTTTTACAAAATGAAAAACGGCTTTTCCCCAGAATATCTGTCATGCCTTGCACCTTTAAATGTCAGTTCACAGAATTTTCCACCACGGAATGCATCTATCATAAAAACGGTTATGTCACGCACTGCCTCTTCCTTTTCCTCTTTCTTACTTTCAAGTATACGTGCCTGGAATGAACTTCCACAGAATATACGGGATTGCCGTTCAAATGCATCTTTTAAGTATGCATTTCGTAGTGGATTGCTAGTCTGTCCGATTTACTATTATTACGGTAACCGCCAATTGCAAGTATTTCACACTCGACTGCGTACTAGTTGAAGTGGTCTCAACTATCACCTTTCTTGTAAGCATATTATCAACTCTCCTCTTTGCGAGTGTTGTGTAGTTGAAAGCAGTCTTCAATAGTGTATGCATTGTCCTTTATATACCGACTCTCTACAAACTTTTATTTGTAATACGTCAATTATCACAGAAATTTACATTATTTTGTATATATTATAAATGGTGTTTAACCTATATCTAAACACACATTCCTTAGTACTATTTTTTAGCATTAGTAGCATTCTTTCTCGTAAAAAATTTATATCATCAAATCGTCAATCATACGCATTTTTCTGGTAATTGAGTAATTTAACTCCTACGAAAAAGAACTCTATAAGCTTTGCTTTCGTTCCAATCCATTTCAATATTATAAATAACTTGTGTGTGTGCATATTCTGTGTAGCTTGTTTGTATATGTTGAATAAAAATGTTTAAATCAACTGCCAAGCACAAGTGCCATACAACGTGCTAAATAAATTTAGGATTTGGATGACATTTTCTATTGATTTGTAGAATAAATTACTTCGAACTTAGGTTCTGTTTTGTGATTTTTTATTGGATGATAAAAGGTTCATAATAATAACACCTAAATTTGGAGTAAACAGCTAAATATTTCCAATAATGCTTCGCTGAATAATCCCAATTTCTCTGGTTTTCTCTTTATTTCAAACTGAATTATGTATCATTTAAATTGCAACAAGCTTTAAGTAGTATTTTTTCGGTTCCTTGTAAGCACAGTATCGTGTGTTGACTGCTGCTTTCTACACACCGATGTTTATTTACGTCATTACACTATTTACTTAAGATTCACGCTTTATTTAGATCATGGGTTATTACAACCATGTGATCAGAATAATAACACTTTAACAAACAATTAATTAAACATATATATATAAACAAAGTAGACATATATTACATACATTTTCTTATAATAGGAAATACTAAGACAAATAGGTCGTATTGTTTTAAAGGAGAATGACTATATGGCATTAGATAAAAGGGACTTACAAAATATAAGTTCTTTTTTGCTTTTATTGTTCATTAATTGATCTAACTTAGTACAATTAGAGTTACGATAAAAGTACAATTTAATATTTTTCTTTCTATCGTCTGAAAAATGTTGACATTCAAACAAGTAATGAACTTCATCACCTAAACGATTAATACTAAACAAATGACATGTTCTACGAAATATCCCAACATTTTGACCACGCCCTACTTCAATAGGAAATTTGTGATTCATAATTCTAAATTTAAGCAAATACAATGAAAGATTCTTCGGTAGTATATCAATATAGCTTTCAAACCCAAATTCTTTTTTGTATACTTAATACATTTTAAGAATCAATTAAATCATTTTCAGGAAACGTGCTGTATTTACTTATTTAATGAACAACTTGATTGATTGAATTTCAGATTTGTGTTGATATTTAAGAAAATGAACTTAATCATTAATGCGAAAGATTGATGCCGTCATTTCAGTAATGGAAATTCTCGGATTTTTTTTGTGTAAAAGCTAAGTGCAGTTTCCATGAATAAAACGACGAACAGTGCTGTTAAACATGAATTAAATGAAAATAAAAGGGATATCTTGAGATGCGTCGCGTTTTGTTTTGTGTATAAAATGCATTTTTCTCGATGTTAACGAATGAAAAGACGCAAGAGCTATTGTAAAAGTTTATATTTTATTTGCTACATGAACAACCTTTTAGACACCAACACTAATTTAAAAGCAATTTAACATACGTTTTAACACCATCGTTTTGCGTGTTATTCGGGCCCTTATCTTTTTTCTCGAAACAAAGTTTTTATTTATTGTTTGACTGCTGTACTTCTCCCTGTAGATATATTAAAGAAAAGAAATATATTTATGATGGGAGTACATTACCTCAACTGATTCTGACAAGTCTATGTCAACAGGTCAAGCTCACCGTAACTGAACATACGAATGTTTCGGTCTCAGGGCTCCAGGGATGTTCATCATGATTAGTATCAAAACAAAACGGTTGCACATAGTACCGTCGTCAATTGAAATGCAAAGTCTTCACTATTAGAAGATTACCTTAACATTATATATATCATGTCGATATCAGTATGAATTAACATAGTCGTGTTTTGAGATCGTATGGCCTCAGTACTTTTAGTAGAAAGGTCGGCCATGAATTGTAGTTTTTTTTAATATTTTTAGTCAATATTGATAGAATAATCAATCATGGTTACTAAGTATCAACTTTACAAAAGCGTTACCTTAGTAATTAAATTTGTTAGTACGCAAGCGTGTGGACAACATTAAGTATATATGATAATTCAATAAATCAATAAAATTCATCCGCGTCTCTGATGCCTTGCACCAACAGTCATTTTGTTGTATAATTGACGTTCATGCCGAATGAGACCATAAAAAATCACACTTATCTCACAATTTGTATATTTTCCGTCTTACGGAGACTCAGTCCGGATGCCTTCAATTTAAATCTAAATTATCCTATGGTGTGTTTGTGGTGTTTACACGTTTGTGTCAGTCGTTTAATGTTGTTTGGGCCCTAACTTTGTTCCTGTACGTAATTGAGGCTTTACGAATGTAGTTTGCATTGTATAAGTGAGTCTCAATTCAAATATGAAGCTACTGGGATTAGGAATCGACTTTCTGTAAGAATTGTTAAAAACGGTGTTTCACATATTTTAGACCAGCGATAAATATTTGCATTAACATTTACTGTTAATATGCAGATTCGCCATATTTGTATTTATTGCACATTGTATGACTTCATCTAAATTACTTAGTATATCGATTATATAGTGTTCTGATCTTGCAATAGTTTCAACAGAACTTAAGACGTACGGAGGTAACTCCACTCCATTGTTTTCAATTGAAAAAAAATGAAAGCAAAATATTCGTCTGCCTTATCAGTACACAAATAATAATTGCAATCTAGTTGTAAATGTGGTATATGTTCACAGCCCTTGTTTTTCTTTTTTTAGTTATTTATTATTATTATTTTATATAGTTTTCCAGTATTTTCTCGAACTAGACATAACATTTAAAGAATTATCTTAATTTCCATAAAATGAGTATTTTCCATTATTTATCAAGTTGTTAACCTTATTTCGAAGTGATCTTACCCTACTTCCCTCTTATTACAATTATTTCTTTTCAATTAAAATTTGATATATACTTAAGTGCGAAAATTGTCACTTATGTTCATTGGTGCTTTTAACATACCGCTGTCTTGAACATATATATTGTTAGATATTATAATCGAATCAAGAAATGTTTGTTAGATATTATAATTGGATAAGGTGATCTTTGTGTGCAATGAGTAACTCTTGTTGGTTGCCTTATAATGTTGTTGAGATCGAATGCCATCATTGCTATGGTGAATTTCTGACTTTCTATTCAAGAGATTTTCATTCAAATCTCTTACTATGACTATTCTTAAGGAAAATTAAAGGCTCTTTTAGGCTGGTTTCAAATATGTCCAAAACTTACATTGTAGTATGAGGACGCATATAGAATGTATATGATAAATATTTGTTAACACCATCATTCAATACTATCCAAATTGTTGATTCTGAAGGAAAATTCTCAACCTCAGGGATGCGTTTAAATACTAAACTATTGGCGTGTACTAAAATCCCACCAGATAAATTATTTACATCTTTGCGATAAACTATGTAAAGTTTATCTAGTTATACAATTGAATCTTAAACTTTGTCTAAAGGTTTCAGTAAAGCATAATATATCAAAGTCTGATATTTGTTCGTTTATGTATAATAGTAATTTATTAATATGAGAGATTATTAGCTAAGTGTACTATTTTTAAGTAATCGGATTCCGTTCAACGTCAACAAGATCAACAATACGAACAAATCTATTCTTTAAGGTGAGGATAAAATCTAAGACAATAGCACTTAGTAGTGACTTAATGTAGGTGTTTGACATAGCTGCTCCATTTCTTTTAGTACCAACCGATATATGTTCGCTGTTGGTCGTGCTCAATACCCATATTTTACATGGTTTTATTCAGAAAAATAAGATATAGGTAATATGTATAGAAATAGAAATGGAAAGCAATGTGTCAGACATAGGAAAAGAAATAGCAAATATACATAAATCAATAAAGAAACGAATTGTTCTAAAAACAGTCATCAATATAGATCTACTGGGTTTGGGGGGAAAAGGTTGCATTAATATAAATAAATAATGATTAAAAGACCAAGGTATTTTGATGAATTTGTAATAAGTTCATCTGCATAATTAACAAGATATCGTCACAAACAATTTTGGAACAAAATATTGAGCATAATGACACTTATAAAATGGCTAACATACGTTATAATTTTAAGTTATATGTCCCATGATATTTAACAATACAAAGCAATATCATAATAAGTAAAATATTTAGTAAGAACTGTATAGAGGTAAAATTTATGTAACTACTTTTTATGTAAACATATAATTATCATGTGTGGGTTTAACTAGGCCTTTGAAAGTTGTTGAATATTTACTTTACAAAGAGGTTAAATGTTTATACCCTGGGTGTACCCCAACTGTTCTTACTTATTGATTGAAGTAAAATTATCGTGTAAATCGCTTTTGACCATTTTTGTAAGGTAGCTAATGTTTTAACAAATAAATTGATATATATCACATGTGTAGTTTGGCTAATATAAAACATGTATCTTAGGTTCATTTTAATATCGGAATACATTCATGAAATGCATCTTAATGTGTATATGTGTATATAAGTAATAATAAACAACAGTATTATGTGTATGTACATTAATAGTGAACAGGCAAAACAGTGTTGGATTATTTACAGAAATGTTAACAACAAGAGTGATATAACAAATTGTGAGGTATTTTATTACTTAATCTGTTAACCAAAGAAGAGATGAAAATGTGGGCCAAATTGCTAAGACAGTTGTTCGCTGATAACATTTAGTGAAGGATATATACAACTAAATGGACTTTTTCTCGCAAGGTAATTTGTCACTATTTAGTTTAGCTCGACAATTCGAAGAATTAGGAGTGCTAAATTACTCACCCTGGCGTCGACGTCGGCGTCACATATATTGGTTATGGTTTGAATGTAAACACCATTATTTCAGCAAATGCATCATATATTGCATTGAAACTTTAGATATGTGTTCCCAACTATCCAAACTACTTAATTAATGAAGTTAGAAAACATTGTTTTAAATATATGCAAATAATGGGCCTTTATTATTTGACTCAGATATTCTTGTTTATGTCTCGCATCAAAGCATACATAGGTTTGCATACAGCAACTTCTTGATGTATTGCATTGAGACTTTATACAACGGTACTCAACCATCCAACTTACTAGAATAACTAAGTAACATAACTCTATTTTGCATATGAGGTAAATTATGGCCCTCTATCATTCGACCTTCAGAGGGTTTTAGATGCTTTAATAAGCAGATAACTATGACATTAACACATGGTTGCACCATATCTTTTCAGTTCATATTCAATTCATGTTGTACGAGTGTATATGATTGACTTATACAAAATAATTATAAGTATGTTTCGAAAATGACACCCCAAACTAACTGCACATCCTGATCCATTCGGCATAAGGGAAGGTTGTCTGCCATGGGTTGTCCATATCAGCTGTTTGATCTTCGCTAAGCAGTTGTACTTGTCTTGAACAAGAATATCAGGACAATCTACAGTTCTCATGTAAAATATCCTTCCATCGTTGGTCCAGAAGAAGTGGACTTTGTTGCTTCAAAAGTCAAAATTGCTGTGACAGACTGTCTATATTCTGAGTGAGGTCCTCAGCGATATACACTTTGTATTTATCAGCGTTATAGTATTTACGCTGAGAAGTTCGTGTGTAGACTCTCCTTCTTGTTTTCCAAGAATTGAATTTGCATACGAGAGTTACAAAATATGAATGTCTTTTGCCAGATGAATGAACTATTT
This sequence comes from Mya arenaria, assembly GCF_026914265.1. Taxonomy (NCBI): domain Eukaryota; kingdom Metazoa; phylum Mollusca; class Bivalvia; order Myida; family Myidae; genus Mya; species Mya arenaria. The sequence goes on from NC_069125.1 coordinate 33,294,791, forward strand.
CGATCACTATCATTTGATGTAACTGGATGATTGATTTTTCAGTTATTTTATACCAAATATTCATGGTCATTTTGTGAAATTCTGTGAAATTTCAGTTGAGATCTTTTAGTACAATATTTCGAATTTATCAATTTCGCTCTCTGTTTAATCAATTTTCGGTCATCGGTTTAGTTGAGTTGCAGCATTAGATATGTATTTTCCTTCTCCAGATCATTTGATTTGATTTTTGAGAGTCAGTTTTGGACCTTATGTCTTTTATTATGGATGTTTGTTTTTTAAATAAGTCTGTTAATGGTTTAAGTGTTGTGGACAAGAAATCTTTTCAATGTCGGACCCAATTCTACAACTATAGTTTGTAATGCTTTGTCCTTACAGAGCGCTTTCAACACAATTTCTGAAACATTAACACCAATGCCCTGACCGTTGAATTTGTACAACCTATTTTAATCAGAAATTTAGGATTCTCTTTTTATTTGGTTGTGCGAATTTAAATGTCCACCACGCGAACTGAAGAAATTGTTGTCTAAATGGTATTTTGGTTCTTTTGAAGCCATTTTTGGACACTAACAAAAAAGTTATAAAAAAGCCGCCAAATGTGAACGATGTTTTCAACGTTTAGTTTATGGATTTGTAACTTTTTGTAAGTTTTAACTAGATATAGTTTAGTGGATGCAGATATTCCACATGTATACATTATCTAGACTAATTGTTTATATTCGTGTCACATCATGCGCGAAATAAGAACGATATTTTCAACGTTCAGTTTATAGATTTGTTTGCAGAATTTTAACTAGATATAGTTTAGTGGATGAAGATATTCCACATGTATATATTTCTAGACCAAATGTTTACATTCGTGTCATATCATAGAGGCACTTACTCTTTCCCGTCCGCCCAAAAATTACGCCCAAGGAGCCATTTTACATCGATTGCCGTTTAAATGATGAAATGCAAAATATCACACTAACGAATATGAAATGTTTTTGTCTGAAAATCGTGGGCTTGGTCATTATCAACATGGATTGATATTATTGTCATGTTAACTAATATAATAGGATTTTGAACAGTTTTTTTTTCATGCGACACCGATGCTATCTTGTAATCGTTCAGGAGAACTATCAACTAATTCTGAAAATTAGCACAAAAGGATTTACTTTATGATGATCGTCTTTTACCTCATATGAAATAATGCAAGCCGATAGCATGTGAATTTAAGTGCAATTTAAATTCTCTCTCATCACCCAAGTTTAAGAACGTGCATTAAGGAGGCGGTCTGTTATCACTAGCATAAAATAGTTTATTTGTTTGCTGATAATATATTCATTTGCTATAATTGCATGTTCCAGGAAGAACGGTCAATTGAATATAAGTGTTTACATTGATATTTCTTTCGTATTCAAGATAATTGTTTTGGAAACTTTATCTTGAAATTATAAGGAAGGCAACAAAAGGTTGGCGAAGAAGCCGATAAAATTGTTGGGATAATGGCGGATGTTGAAAACAACTTGTCGTTGAATGCGATTTTCGTGCCAATAAGTTTAATTATCCGGTCTATTGAAACTATTAATGAGGGAACTATTTAATATAATTTTATAAAGGTGCTTTTACAGAACACTGATCTTCCTTACTTATTATTTTAGCACATTTGGGTAGATTTATAGTTTTGTTTAGCCATGCCTCATCATCTGAGCTGAATCAGACCATGCTGTTCTAAGAAAAAAATACAACCAAAACATTAAGTATTGTATTAAAGGGTGATGCAAAATCGAAGCAATAATGCTACGACGCTGCCCAAGGAAAATCCACGTTTTCTTCTCCTTCTTTTTGCTAACTAAGTAACTTGTCAATTTCATTTGCAGATTCATTATTGTGTTCGTTTTTCCACTGCCAAACGTTTGTGTTCTGATTTGTTAAGGTGTTAATCATTGTCAAGACGTTCCTTAATACATCGTTTTAAAAAAAAAGAAATACATGCAACAATTTTAGTAGGACAATTGTCTCGCAGACTCTAATGTGCATTTCTGTAAAAAAGCCACCTTTTTTACAAACGAATCAGTCCTTTCTTATGCACTTATTAGTTCGCCAATGGAATCTTTTTGAGCTAAGGCGGCGTTTGCGGCAATTTAGAAGCAACTGGCTGTATTCATTGATTACACAAATGGAGCGGTTCGTATGAAGGAATGTTTGGATTCATTGATTCGTTCATTAAAATCGACAAATGTGCAAATCAGAAAACGTCGGGGGGAAATAACCCCTCATTGTACTTACACATGAGTGGAATCAGATCATGAGTATGAATAAATCTCTAAATGTAGGACTTCCGTGTACTGTTGAATTTAAAATATTTTCGAAATTCGGTAAAAGTTTACCCAGTTATGTTCAAGTTTAATTATTAGCGAGTATAATAAAATTATATACATTGTTAGTAGTTGCATTACAGTTTTACTATTTTAGGTAACTATTCAAAATGTTACCACACTTTGTTTTAAATTACTTCATTATATAAATAATATCATGATATCGTCACCTTAGTGCAATAACTCAATGTCTGCTTCTGTTTCTATATGCAGTTATCGAGAAATTGCACTAAGTTGACGTTATGGAGCTTTCTGTTTACAACTAATAGTTTTGTAACTATACACAATGAATCCTGTTAGTATGCATAAAGATCAAAGCCAAACAAATCCCAAACAAGAGACAAAAGCAACAAGAAAAAACAAAAAGAAACATTAAACAAATATACAAATATCAGAATTGATAAATGTTGGAGTAACCTACTTGCCCTGGTCAGTGAAAACTAATCAACACTTCACCAGCATGTATTAATAAGTATAATTACTTATCATACATATATCTACTTGTTTAAAGCCTAGTGTTCCAGATCAAAACTAAATGCTAAGCGGCAGAAAAAAGTACGTATACGAAATGGTATGTTTTTCAATGCGGATTCATTTCATTAAGTTTGGATAATAAATAAATACCGCTAACGTTCCGTGTGAAAAATAAACGCCAGATGAAGCATACATGTGTATGGTGTGAACTGTGAACCGTCGTGTGCTTTTTTGTATGGAAGTATAATCTAGTTTGGATTTTCTTTAGCCAATGGACAGCTTCTCTGCGGCTATCTAGGCGACACTGATCCATGTTATAAAGGTATCACCTTGCATTTGTTAAAAGAACCTTGTAATTCGTTATTATTTTTACTCCACGATATTTCTTTTATTGGGACGAATACGTTCAGTGTTCGACTAGTAATGTCCTTAAGCAAACTGAGAGAACAGATTAAGATTGCGGTCTTGTCATCGTTTTGGAATATTGGAATCCCGTTTACCGTCCATTTTGATGTTTGTTGTTGCTGCTGTTCTTGTTTAAATTGCGTTAAGGTTTACATCTTTGCAAAATTCTGTAACCGGAATTGTAAATATAGTTTAGGAATTATGAACAAGTACTGAGGTGTTTCTAAAATATTCGTTCTCATTGAGTTGTTTCTTGATTTTAAGGAGAGCTTTTGATAGGTATGTAAAGAGTGATTTGGTTTGGATTTAAATTTGTAGCAAAATGACCCGTTGTTCCGCAATTTATTGATCGAGCAGCACACTTAGATACAAAGTTACATTCAAGCAAATTTATATTTCTCATTAGCGGCACATAATTATTGATTAAACAAAGGAAAATTAAGTATTATAAGCATCATTGAGGTTTTTACTGATTACAACTAATAGGACTGTTTGATTTTAATATACACCGTTACTTTACGAGTGCGATACTCACTGCGATTGTCATGTTGAAAACTTGACAATGAGAAAACAGTTGCGCCTTAAAATGTGTTGTATTCATATCATAGGTTTGTTCCATTCAGTGGTAATGTAATAAAATTATGATATTGGCTTACATTGCCATATATACATTGTTTGGTTCTTATTGCAAGTTTGCGTAGTTTTGTTTTCATATATAGTTTCATTTGTCAAATGTCAATATGGGACCTGACTTTTTCAATGAAAACTTAAAACTAAACTTATTATTCGCAGCGATCTCCCTTTGCAAGTATAACCACGAACGAAAAATAGCTGGATTTCATCTTCTCACTTTAAAAAAATATGTGAATTGATTACATTGCCGTTTTGTTTTGTTGTGTTTAATACATAAATACTATATAATTTAAACTATTCCTGATATATATAAACAAATATTCATATATTTATAGAGTTATCACTGTCACGTGATTGTTATCCAACGTAAAAATCCGTGCATGCAGAGTTTGCGTATTGTTTGAGAGTAAGCTCATTAGTGTTTTTAGTATAGCACCATCGAAAGGTTATTCGTGAATATCTAACATAATCTTTGACTTATCACCCAACAAGCTGGATTAGTCTTGTTTCAGGTACTTAGAGTGTAATACTACAACAAGTAATTTGAGGGAAACATAAACAAGACTCATTCAGGATTAAAGATCAGTAATACGTTCGTTCTTTCGATGTAAATTTTTGGATTACTGTTAAAAACACTTTGTCCCTCGCTTACTTTAAGGTTTCTACAACGAGGATATTACACCTTCTTGGTCATTCAACAAGGATTTTACATAACGAGCTTAATACAAACACGCCGCAGTACTATCAACGCTATCAACATTGATAGTGAAGTGTTGTTCATGAATGCAAAGTCATTATGAGAAAATGTGTTTTACTGACCGTTCCAAGGCGGTACATTACAATCCTTGATAAACACACCTATTTTTATATATGAATAGAAAATTGAAGAATTCCTATTTTAAAACGTGATTATGGCAATACTAGAAGGGCAATTGACGCCTGAAAATTTGATGACTTTCAACCATTGACGTTATAACTTTATTCGGGATTGTTAGGATAAGAGTGAGGTTGTGCACATAAACTGGTTTAAACCCCTAGTAAATTTACATTTTACTGACCGTTCCAAGGCGGTACCTAACAATCCTTGATAAACATACCTAGTTTTTATATATATATATATATATATATATATATATATATATATATATATATATATATATATATATATATATATAGTATGTATGCACTGTGCTGTTTGTGGAGTTTTGTGCTATTTGTCGATGTTTCTTGTTTGTGATTTTATGTTCTATGTCTTTGGCGTTTGCCCAGTGCCATTAAACCGGGTTTATGTTAAAAGTTTTTGCTACTGAGCTTGTTTCTGTAGCTTTTCGCATAAATATTGAACTAAAAGGATTTATTCTAAAAGAGCTTTATCGGTATGAAAAGAAAAAGTAATATTCTAACATTTCCTACTTCAAACTTCATTTTTAGTTTGAAATATGTGATATATACATTAGTTCCTTGATTTTGTTTTACAAAAGACTTTAACATTTTCCATCCCCTTGTGACCTTCTTTACATTAAATGAAATGGAATTTTTCATCATTTATTTAAATTAAATCGGAATTACGTTTCAACTATTTTTTTCTAGAAATCTGATATGGAATAAAACGTTTATTTTTTCAATTATTTTAGTCTTTCATTATTTATTTCTTTAATATTAAGATTTTGTTTATCGTGTTATCATCTCTCAGGATACCCCCTTATCAAAGTATACGTCAATCGCATTCATCGCCCCATTTTTTGACACTGGGTAATCTGGATTACAACTCATTTTTTCTAGGAATATGATATGGAATAAAACGTTTTTTTTTTTTTTATTCTTTTAGGATTTGCATTACTTTAATGTTTTGACACTACGGGGATTTAAATCTATAAATTTTAAATGAGTATCAAGGTTTTTAATTTATATATAAAACATCTTATCCAGACAGAATCATTTATCAACTTTATAATGTCGTTTTGGTTAATGGATATTGTGAAAATAGAAAAATAGAAAAGTCGTTTAATGTTTTATTGAATAAATGTACTAATCCTTGTTTTGAACTTTGCAAGGAGGAGGGGTTTAATAAAAAACACACATTTGATTTTAATGGATAGGATGATACATTTTACGCATTTTTCCCATATTTGTTGATTTCAGGTTGTATTTAATTTTACGATTGAAACTTTATTTTACTATGATCACAAGTGAAATAAAATACGATCTTACATAGTAAAAAACAACTTTTTTGTTTGTGTTCTTTGTAATCGGCGTTGACCTTGTGCCATAAAACGGGATTTATATTTAAACTTTCGACTACTGGACTTGTTTCTGTTGTTTTTCATATAAATAATTTTCTGCATATTTTCAGACATATATTTCTTTCCAAATACTCCTATTTTGTAATAAGCCTATGATACCCGGCTTCCTGTGGTACGCCCCATATATTTGTTCACAGATGTTGTAGACTGTCGTTCCTATGCCGGCTTGTGGAGAAAAACTTTTTCAATTTGTTTTGCAAATTCAAAAGTGTATTGATTACTAAATTTTTCAGTGCAGACATTTTATAAGTATTATCAATGCCCCTATGTTATAAAAAAGAAGAAATAATGCACGTTCATTTCACATTGAACAGGGCATCAATACATTGGACAAAATGCACTGTTAACCGTTTACTGAATAAATATATAAAAGCCGAAAGTGCGAGGGAAAACAAATGGCGACTATCATTGGATTAAAAACATGTTTTTAAGTTTCAGAGTTTGTTTTATGATATATAGGTATTTAATCCCCCCCCCCCCCCCCCATTATCAGATAACAGATTCACTTGAAGGCGGGTCGTTTTCCAGATGAAGTGAGGAACCGCTCTTCGTTGTTGACATTTGACGTGTGGTCAGGCATTTCAGCCGAGCATTTCAGTTTATTTATCAGACGACAACTTTTGTGATAATTTTCCGTGAAGTTCGTTTTACAAATTCAGTTAATGAATATATTAAATATAGTGTTCAACAACGAATCTATGTTAGAGCAATTTTTTTTTGCCTGTAATTTAATTTATTTTATTTATGAAAGGAAATGTTCGAGCTATCAGCTTCAAGGAAATTATTGATAAAGAGAATGACGATTTCCCTAATAAACGGTTATGTTTATTTTCATCTTTCTAATATCAAACTATTATGACATAATTAACTGTAACCGATTTTGATCATATTATAACCACTGTTTTTTTTTAAAGCAATTCTTTAAATTGATATTTTCACTCCTTAGTTTGTAGTTAAAATATAAATTATTTTCACTGTTATTGTTTCACTAATAAAATTCCATTTTTCATCAAAAATCATGAAGGTAAAATTGTTATTTACGTTAGTTCATTGAAAATATTTTCACAAGACCCAAACACTTTCCATCATCTAGTGAACTTCCTTAATTGTATTAAATCTGGTCGTTGTAGGTTTCAACCCCGTTTTTTTCTAGGGACCTGAAATGGAATAAAACTGTTAGGCGTTTTACTATTATAAACAGGCTTTACATTTCATTAATATAAAGACTCTGTTTATCGTTGTTAAAAGTGAAAATTGTTTTTCAAATGCATATTGTCTATTAAAAGTATATTAGTCTCGAAGCATCGTGTAACTGGGTTTGATTCACGAGAACTCCTTCCCATTTTGACAGAACGGATATTTAATTCTATAAATTTTAAATGATTATCAGATTTATTAAATATATTTTATCTAGTCAGAACCATTTATCATCTCGATAATGAATTTAGATTTTTGGAAAAAAGGAAATTCGTTTCATGGCTTATTGATAAAGAACTTTTAATTTTACAGTTAGGTTGATGCATGTCACGTGTGTTTCTAATTAATCAAACAGTTGTATGCTAAATTGCTTGTAAAACCCAAGAATTAAACATTTAATTTAAAAGATGGACTACACTACAAATGAATAACCAAAACTGTGTATTTGAACAAAATGGATAAAACTCTTATTGTTTTGAAAATTCCGTGTGTCCCATAATACAAAAAGCTCGCCGCTAAAACATGTTTTACATGTAGTAGGGACAAGAAGCTATGTTATGGGACAAAAAGGGACACGCGTAGTAACAAAACAATCCACTTGCATAGGTTGAATTAAATGATACGACCAGTCTGGCAGTCAAAACTGTAACCTTGAAGGGTCAGACTGGTCTAGTGTTATAGGTGTCCACCTCTCATTCAGGAAATTGTGGATGCGATCCACACCAGTTTTTCCTTCTTGTCATTTCTCAAGGACAAATTTCAGTACTGATTTCTGCCCAGTAAACGGACTCTCTAAACTATATCAGCTTTAATCTGTACCACGACACAAACTGCTTTTCCTTATGGTCATAATCAACAATATTTCAGGTTCAGTTTCAGAATAGTATGGACTATCTGAATAGGTTGAACACACAATTCAGACAGTTTGACAAATACGTTCAATCCAAGAAAATGCGTTTTTGTTATAACCGAATCTTTATTGTTGATAATCTCAAGTTATTGACATCCTTTTCGCCGAGGATTATGAAAAATGGAATTTTACGCACTTTACAACTTAAGAGGTTAAAGGAACTCTGATTCTTTAAACATGCACTAGTGTATAACACTGAAACTATTGAACATTGAATTTCAGATGTTGTCTACTTATGCAAATATCTTTGTTATTGATAATGATATTGAGAACTTCGTTCAATCATAATTGGGGGATTTTGCAAAATGGACTTCTTAGCACTTTCAGCATTTTTAGGTTGTCTTTCACGCATTCACAATACGCATATAACAAACCTTTCTCATTCATTAATCAACATTTTGCTTAATTGGTACTATAGGTGTTATGTACAAATAAGACCAATGTATCGTAGACATAATTTGCAATCCACCCGGGAAAACCATTACGCTGTTTTCTCCACCTACACTTATTTCATTATTCACTTCAATATTCCCAATATACCAAAGGGGCTTTCTCTTGTGTTCATTAGCGCCATCTAAATTGCCCTTTGTATGCATTGTATACGTCAGTTATTAAATATCTATCCCATCCCAAGCAACAATGGGCAGTGGATTGAGTTGGGGCATCTAAGGTATAGATGGCGTATACGTGATCTGGTCGTAACGGCGAGCAATTTTTGAGAAACTAACGCTAATTTGTATTCACCAATCAAATCGAATTCAAGCTCTTATTGAGTTGTTCCTACACTTTTTAGCCAGCGTGAGATAAACAACAGTTTTGCATGGGTTATTTCTAAAAGTTATGTTTATTTATCAATTTGAAAACTGTTTAACAATTTTGGAACACATATATGTCATGTCAGATATAAAGTCAAATGTTTAGAAAGTATTTGCTGAAACATTCTTTGTTCATGAGTACATATAAGAATTATTCGTACATGATTTTAAAAAGTGAAAATAACTAAAAAAATATAACAGCTCGTAGATCCGAATGTTACTGCTTGAGTGTTTGACGGTGAACTGCCAGAGGCTGTTGTTTAAAACATTGCAAAAATAGTACTGTTCTCTCCGGCCTGAATGGTGATGTTTATAATATCTTGTCTTTAAGTACTTGATTTTACATGATTTAGTTCTGTTATCGTCATTTTCGTCATGCTGATGCTGTCTCCGATAACAACGACTTTATATCATCAATTTTATTGATAAATATTGAAACAATTATTTAACAGTTACTATTTTTTTATCATACAACGTTTCTAACTTCGAATGTAATACAATCATTATGTTTTTCTTGTATAAGACTATTGTAATATAATTTCACCCTGCGTATACAGCGTTAAACAAACATTTTTTATCGAAAGTGAATAAAATATCTTAGGTTTTGGCGACGAATGTATAACGTTACAAAAAATCTTACATTCGTTGTCATTTAATACAAACAATTTTTAAACAAGCTATAAGACAAATAGTATGGAACTCGCTACGGAAATGACGGCTCGCATTAGAACTCGTTTTAAACCATGTGTATTTATATTAAGCATATAGTTTGAACATATATTTTAACCATATTTTCAAATTCAGTTCATTGGCAATATAAGTAAATGGAAACCTTTGAAGGTCGACCTTTACATTAATAAAATGGCAAAACGAATCGGACTAGCAGAAAGCAGAAAAGGTACAAGACACATCGAAAAACGTAATGCTTTTAGAAGTTCCATCATTTCATTTCAAATATCATGTTTAGACATTCACACCCTTTTAACAATGTATCAATATGACAAATTAACACTCAGTCTGCATCACTTCTTCTAGATGGAACTTCCATATAAAGTAAAATCTCTGTAGCACTGTCATGTTTGACAATACATGACAAACACAGCGATCATGTTATTTCCGAGCAGACGATCATTCTCGCTCATCCCTAAAAGCATCTTTGTTTGACAGTACAAAAGAGCAAATAACAGTTTCCATAAGTGTGGTTTCCTTGTAGGTGTTTCCTGCGTTTATATAAATAATCTCATTTTTAAAGCCATGGTAACATGAGAATAAACGTTTGTTTGTCAGTAATGAAATTGGCTGATTTGGCAAGGGTGTCTTTTTTTCTTAAGAAAGTCAATCTGAGTAACATATACCATAGAACAAATATCATTTTTTTCCGCTTTCAATCCCTGATATACTACTACTACTACTACTACTACTACTACTACTACTACTACTACTACTACTACTTCTACAACTACTACTACTACTACTTCTACTACTACTACTACTCAATGGAAATGGAAAAAATAGAAAGGCTTAACCACACGGCCACAAGGACTGAAACAACATCAAATGGATGTTCTAATCTTTATCGAAGACATTGATAAAATTACGTGATAATATGATCTTTCTAGCACTTTTAAAATTTCTGAGCTTTGAAGACATTATTTGAATAATTATCAACATTATTAGAGTTCCAGCAGTCAGTATCTTAGTTGTAACACTCCTAAAGATTTGTCACTCTTTATTTCGTTATATTTGTTTTTCTCCGTAAAAACAAACCATGAACGAGCCCCTTTACTAACACCCAGCATACACTTAAACAAGAGACACAAACATCACAATAAAACTAAGAAATTAGCACATTTAAACATCTTCTTTTAAAAATAAATGTTCTCAGCTTGAAATGGGCAGTGAAACAGGAATCCTACACATGTACAAACAGCTATCAACAATATCAAACTAAACAAAAAACTGTTTGCATTCCCTTGATGTTATCAGCACATCTTTCGTATGCTATATTATACCACGTGTATCTATTGTCATTGTTCGATGTCTTGTGAATATGCACATTTTCTTATGTAATATCATCAGATTTACATGAGCCATATTGGCTCCGAACAACAATTTAAAACTGAAATGAAAACGAATTTTTGAATGTTTTGCAATGTGTTGTTTGGCTACTGATCTTGCTTCTGTAGCTCTTCATATAAATATTGTCCCAATAACTCATTGTTCAGAATTTTGTCAAAGTTATTAAAGCATGATTAACGACAGTGTTCTTAACTTTTAAACGTAAACTATTTGATGATGTGCTATTACATTTAAATTAATAAAACACCGATGAATATTGTTAGAAACAGTGCAGCTTACAAGCGGATTTATTAAAATTGCAGACCAGTAAATATTTTAAAGAAAACAACGATAACATTAACAACGAACTTCAACAAATGTCTAAATAACTGGTCTATTGTCACGTCAAGACAGTTCTTCTCAGTCAAAGCTTCCACGATTTGGAGTTATAGTGCAGAGCTTGTATATCTTAAAGGGATTTTACCATTTCGATGACAATGTGACATTTTCGATGACATATCTAGTATGTTGGATACTTAAAGAAGACAGTTACATAAACGAATCCAACTTTTCTTTTTTATGTATAGGCTTGGCTGTTATCGGTAAACAATGTCACGTCTTCGATTAAACTTCATCACTCTTTCCAATAAAATACAGTCGTGTGAGTGTTTCTTAAAATAATTGGAGAACTCTTCAACGGCTGACGGAGTGTAACAGACAATATGTGGATGTGACGTCAATTTTAAACGCTTATCAGGCGAGGTCTCGTTTGGAACAGTCGGAATTAGTGATATATTCAAGCCCATGTTCAGTCGCCGACAAGTGTATCTGTTGATGGGGATATGCTTGACAATGATCATGTTACCGTGGTGTTGTCTGCAGCTTGAAAGGAAACAGTGTTATGTCATTGACAGCCACATTTTTTATCTTAAAAAAAGATTTCAGGGAAGCATCAACAAAGAGCTCTTTTTTAAAAAAGGAAAATTAACTATTGATATAAGGCTTTAGAAAAAACACACATATAAGCATATATACCAGCATAATCAACGTGATAAAAAAATAACTATGTAGATTTTGTCATTAACTGACCGCGCTTAAAGAGTCGAAAACACAGCAATCAGATCTAGAAATGTTCTAAAAATTGCAGAACTGTTTTATGACGAACCTTATGGTTCATTTTCTAGTATTTGAATCTTGATAAGCTCTCGTACTTTATTTTGGAAATATTTCTTGTTGAATAACTTTGTTTTTTAAGTGTACAACAGAGGCCTAATTCATGATATGTTGAAACTATATTTTATTATAAGTTTTCATATAAATATAAATAAAAAACACCTAAGCATTGCCCTTTTCTAACAAATATATCAATTATTGTTCGGTTCGACCTTTCAATCTATAAGTACACCATGTTAAACCAGCTTTGATCTGCATGCCGCTTGATGATACTCTCTTCTTGAACTGAGGATATCCTCATGAACATTCATAAGTTTTATTTTATCAAAATTCGTGAACTGTCCTTTAATGTTCATCAACATTTTTATATAATAGTTCATCAATAGTTCATGAACCTTAGTTAATGCATCGTTCATGAACTGGCAATCAACACATCACAAAAACAAATGCATTGACCCATTGGAATTAATTGATCTATCAAAACAATTTTTTAAACCTAACAATTACACAATTCTATACCTTGAATCATCAAGGTGTTTTCTAATAAGTTGTAGACTTGACTCTTAATTTGTTCACAATCGGTAAAGAATTTGGTTTCGTTAAAGTTATCCAAAATGTTAATTATTTTGTCAATATTTATCCAATAATAACAAGTAATAACTAGTTACCATTCTTTTTAGATAACTAGCCAAAAGATGACCTGTGGACAACCCATCAAAGTGTGTTTGCACTTGTTTGCAGGTTGATAAATAACAGTATACCTGTTTTAATATATTAAACACTGTTATAGTTTCTTGACTTTAAAGAAGAATTTCCACAAACTTATTCAAATGCTTGAGTCCCATCATTTAGCGGTAAATAGAGAATACTAGGTTAGTGCCGTGGATGAATGAAGTTTATCTGGCAAGGCGGAGGAATTTATCGGGTGAGCCGAAGGCGAATTCAAAAAAATCCGCAGCCGAGACAGATAAACTTTCTTCATCCACGGCACTAACCTAGTATTCTATTTATCCTGTTAATTTGTTTAATTAAACACTATAAATAACCTTAAAATTATCAAGTATCTTTAAAGGTAAGGGGGACAACTGTTTTTCCCTGTTGACGTTATCACACTCGGTATCCATGTTAAAATCGCCCCAAAATTTATAGTTCTCACATTTGCTTAACATTTTGCAATACGTTTATATTCAAAGGCATTGCACTTTAATACGTCAATATCAATTCAAAACATAAAAACGCGTTTAAATGGGCTTAAACATGGACCAGTCTCTAAATATTATCTGATAATGTAGCAATTATTCCGCAAGTCACAGAGTACAGTACACAGGTCATAATTCAAGATCACGAGTATTTACGAACAATCGCCACATGTTAAAAGGATTTTATTGTTGATAGTGTTGGATGTTCAGAACTGCACCGGCAACGAGATCATTCAATTCTGTTGTAAGTGAGATTTTGTCACAACAGAAATGGAATAAACTATCGACGAGTTTCGTTAAATGCTGTTTCACAGTTTCCAGAATTTGCGGGTGGGGTAAGATTTTCACATCACATGTCGATTTTCAGGTCGAATGTTTTTGCCAGTTTCATTATTATGCATACTGATGGGACTTTATAGGCGAGTGAATGTTGAGGTCGGCTGTTGGTGGTCTATTGATAAGATACTGAAACAGTATTTGTGCTTTTCCTCTGACATTGCAGAATATAGAAAGATGTTCGTTTTCGCGGTCACCACCTGACTGTAGATAAACATCACGTGGTCTACTATCCTAATAAACTAAAATTAACACGGCACCTTGTTATTTGATCGATGTGTATGCAAGTGATAGGATAAAGCTATTTTCGATGCGCGTGTGACCTGTTTGTGGTGTTCGTATTTGTAATCGTGGTGTTTTTGCGTTTGTGTCCCTAGTTCATTGTCGTTTGTACCTTTGCCTTGTGCCTCTTAACATGGTACTTTTTAAATATTTGGCTACTGGGTTTGCCCCTGTATTTTCATTGTATCATTGTGTTTCTGAAATAAACCTAAAGAGTAGTTATCAGTTTTGTCACTTGTTGGAAGTTGACTTTTTATATATCCACCTCTCTACGCCTACGGGATCTATCTTTAGCCTGTAAAGGCGACTATACACCAGATTGGCATCAAAAAACGTTGTTGTTTTTTCTGTAACAAATCTTAGGACAATTATTTAATCAAATGTTTTACTCTTTGATATCATAATATTATTGTAAAAAAATCCAAAATTTAAACAAAAAATCTGTTCGGAGACCGGGTTTGAACCAGTGTTGCCAAAATTGCACTCCAGTGTTGTATCCACTATGCTACGGACGCTTACTCTAAACCTTTTGAATAATTAAGCTATATACCTAACTTGGTAATATCGTGTGATAACATCGACTAGCCAATCACGCATAAGGATTAAATTCTACTAGGTATACATTCTTATGTGAAAAACTACAGAAACAAGCTCATTAAGAAAAAGTTTATACCTAGTAATCTTTTTTAATGGAAAAATACGAAAAAATGCGAAAAGTAAATTAATTGTTAACAATGTTGTACTTCAGTTTGTTAGTTTCAATGCATCGACACATCAGTATAAGTTTATGTCAGGTTTCGACAATTTTCTTTTTCCCCCGCTATTTCATCATACGGTGTACAACTGTTTAAGTTTCTTCAAATGCCCTGCACAGTTCAGAAGCATAAAATAAAAACAAAAACAACAACAACAACAACAACACACAATTAAATCTCAAAAAAGTTATAATGATGTATTGACGTTTTTTTTTTATAATTGGATTATAATATACCACGTTCTACAATCCCAGTTGTTTGTAAAGACGTGCTCGTAATACCAGCAAATTTCATTTACGTAAAACAATAGAAAGTGATTGGTAACGATTATCTCTGCTTTCTGTTATAACCATGCAATTTATAATCAGTGATACAAAAAATTAATAATTTAGGTTGTGCTCTTCATAGAGTTGCGATGATAAAAATACTAGAATTTTTCTCTATATTCGCCAGAATCAACGATCATTGATTCTGATAAATTACCTACACATTGAATTCAGTACCGTATTTACACAACAACAGTATGTACATGATTACGTAGAGTGCGCTATGCGTCATGTAAAATGGTGAAGAAATAGTGAAGTTATCTTTGTTTTAAGTCTTTATTCGAAGCAAAACAATGGCTTCCGACGGAATTTATCCAGTGGTATACACACACTCACTTTGTCTGCTGGAAAACCGTTGTGTGACTATATCTAATAACCTGGCTGAGTTAACATCTTGGGATTGTCAAAGACAATATAGAGACAACAATATCTTCATAATATTCTGTACTCAATCATTTAGTTAAAAGCCAAAACTTAAGAACAAATTTTCAAGGAAATAGAAAAATCCATGTTTCATGAACTGCCATGAAGTAACAAATCATATAGTGAAAGATTAAAGTAACAAAGGACAATTAATTCTGATCATCAGCTGTTTGATTCCACTCGCAGAATTAAAAAAAGGCCATCGAATGCCCAAGTTAATGGTTAAATAAGTATCGTTCTTTTTGTTTCAATCAGGATAATCTAGCTCCTGACTGAATAATAAATTGCTAGAAATCATCATCGTAATGACATATCAAAAACTGTAATGTTCAACACAAAAATCAATGTTGAATACATTAATAATGAACATTAATTAATATTTATATTTCAATTCACTCGCCGACAATCCTAATCATAACTGAAGACAAACACCATGGTTTACCAAATAAAAAGTTTTTATTAAAGCACAAATGTATCTTGAGGGATTTTCGCATTATTATTTTATATTATTATTTCATATCTCGCTCAGAAACGGAAATCAATTAACCGTAGATTCTTTTTTGAAACGATTTTCTTTATAACAAAGTGGAAACTACAATGCCAAGTCCTACAGTGACAAACCAAGTAGCCGTTAATTTGGCCGATATCATTTTAAAACTTTCTTTGATTAAGGCCAAGCATACCCGACGCTATACGTAAACATGATTTATGCAAATTGTAAAATATCGACAAAGGTAAATGATGGGGTAATATATGTAATCCATTAAAATCCAATAAAGTCTAAGAGATACACTTTTAAAGGTCTGTTTTTTGTCAAAGGGAAAACACTATTTTTTAATGGAACAGTACACGGTTTTTGTATTAGTTCACTAGCAATATCAGTAAAAGCATGTATTTGGCCAACAAAACGAAACCGACATTTCCGTTAAGGCAAGGCCAACAAAATATAATGCCAATACACCGACAACGCAGTATTTGTTCCCTGTACACAAAATAACAGTATATTTAACAGCAAATAGTGTTCTAGGAAAAAGATAATATGTACGCATAGCAAATTACACGTCATTGAACTGATATAAATTTCATCATATTCCAAAACATGAAAATATATCATGTTTTATTTGACACATATTTCACAAACCCACAAAACCTTAACAATCTAATAATTGTGGCTATTAACTAAGTGTCGCTCCTTTTAAATGGATTTTCAACAGTAGGAAGAATCTGTCAGGATCCTGTTACTTTTTATAGGACACGACGAATGCAGTGGCGGAAATAATTTCGTGCGGACATTTACGCTTGCTCATCGCTAAAAGCATCTTTGTTTGACGGTGTAAAACGCATAGATGTTTTAATAGAATATATTTGTAATATGGCACTTATAAATCAGTGTGGTTTCCTAGGTGCTCCCTGCCTTTTTGTAAATCTTTATTTTACACTAAAGTTCTTTTAAGTAGCTGTCCATTCGGATTGTTATTTTTCGTCGTAGATGTATATTTTGACTTATGACCTAGAATTTGGACCAATCAAATGTTGCAAATATATCGTGGTAAAGCAAAGAACTCATTTATTTTTATTCAAAGTTTTGAGCTATTTATCATCAAAAGAAATTTAAAAGAAATTTCCTTCCTCATTTTCCCCTTGTATATAGCACAGCATATGACCTAGAATTTGGTCTAATCAAATGTTGCAAATTTATCGCGGTAGAGCAAAGAACTTATACGTTTTTATTCAAAGTTTTTAGCTATTTATTATCTAACGAAACTTTCACACTTTTCGATGAAATATCGAGTTTTCTAAGCTAAATAAGATCAGTGAATTTTTTTTAAATTTTAATACTTTCACTGCAAACTACAGTTAGCGCCAAAAATCGGCTAATAAAATAAGAGCTTCGAATTTTGTAACCCTTCTCACGTTATAGTTACATGGGCTACAGGCAAATAAACAGAACATATTATATACAATGAAAACAAAGTCAAAGTTCAACCACAAAAAATCGAGTTTTCATAAGGTTAAGGAACTCGCACATCTTTTTGGACCAAACATGATTTCCAAAATGCATTAGAAAAAAACTTATTTTATAATAATGTTACTCATTGATACCGATATTGGAGTAAAATACAATTGAAGTATAATATTCTGGTTTTGGCGATTTGCGTTGCTTACCCATTCAAAATTGTGGTCTTCAAAGACAATATCTGAGTAAATATCAAAAGTAGTTGACGGGTTCCAGATGTCAATTTTTTAGTTTTAACACTCCAATTGACTTGCTACACCTTTTTTGTAATACTTTATTTCCGTTTGAACAAGCCGTGAACGAATCCCTTTATTCCTTAGATTCAACATAAACGAGAGACAACAACCATCATTAAAATACATTTATTTATAAAATGTTCGGCTTTCAATCTTAAAGTAGTCTGTGAAAGAGGAATTCACTGGATGATTTTTAACTTCACATGTGTCCAAACAGGTTCCAAAGACAAAACAAGTTGCACATGTACTCCCACAAGGTTAAATTGAGTCATATTGGCTCCGAAAAACAGTTTCAAAAACTGAAATGAAAACGAATTTTACCCATACTATCATGCTTTCTTTTGCTAGATATTATTTTTTAATACTAAAAGCTTAATGTAATCTTATTTTGTTTGCCAAACTAAAACCATATTCGTATTTGAATTATATTTTATATTCGTGTCTGTAAAAAAGTGAATAAAAAATGTTAATCCAACTATAGAACAGGCTTTACACAAGCAGTGTACTTGATCTATGTATTCCAACAGAAGATACTATAAAACATATAGTACCTATAAGATGTTTGAAAAACTTTTTATTTTTATCTTTTCCACTGTGGTCCCATAATTTGTCCTAATTTTACGCCTTGTCTCGATAACTCTTTATCATTGAAAGATGTCTGAGGGTGGGAATAAGCATAACAGAGCACAATATCGATTGATGCAAAATTGGTCAATAAATTTAAATGCATTATTTTGTTTAACTCATTTGACTTTAATGATAAAAACAAAAAAAAACATATGAATTGTTTACATATATAAACTTCTAGCCTTTATCAATTTTTTTTTATTTAAAAGCTACGAGACCACGAACTCCTTAAAAAGAAGCTAGTTGTGATGAAGTTAAAATGCAAATCTATGGAATCATTCATACATTGTTTCTAATGACAAATACGCTCTTATTGAAATTGATATTACGCCAGATTTGCAGAGACTGACATTGTCATTGGGCCGATTGTTCAGAATTTGTTCACAACCTGATTAATGAAGTGTTGTTAACTTTTCAACGTGATCTAATTCATAATGTGCTATTTTATATGTAAATAAAACAAACACAGATGAAACATTTGTCTCAAATCTTGAAAGAAGCAATTAAACGGGAAATTATTAATCTTCATGAGCACTGAAGATTTTTATGTTCACAGAGATGACGTTGAGACAGGTCCTAATAAATTGGACAAAAATAATACGATGCCATAACCATTCAGAGATCCGTTCTATTACGAAATGCATATGACATTTTAACGTCACCACATTTTTTCTCAATCAAAGCTTTAACGAATTGGAGATTTAGTGCAAAGCTAGTATACTAAAACAGAATTATTCAATTTTGATGACACTGTGAAATTCTCGATGACGTATCTAATATGTTGGACACCTAAAGAAAACAGAAACATAAAGGAATCAAATTATGCAAGGTATTTCTATATACAGGCTTGGCTGTTATCGGTACACATTGCCACATCTTCGACTAAACTCCATCAATTTTTCTAATAAAATGATGCCGTGTGAGTGTTTCTTAAAATAATTGGAGAACTCTTGAACGGCTGACGGAGTGTAACAGACAATATGTTGAAGTAAGGTCACTTTAACAGGCTTATCAGACAAGCTATCTTTTATAACATTCGGAAATAGTGATTTATTGAAGCCCAGGTTCAGTCGCTGATAAGACTATCTCGTCACCTTAGTGCAATAACTCAATAACTGCATATAGAAATAGAAGCAGATATTGAGTTATTGCACTAAGGTGACGATCTGTTGATTGGGAATATGCTTGACAATAATCATGTTCCCGTGATTTTGTCTGCAGCTTAAAAAGAATCAGTATAATGGCATTGACAGCCGTATACGTCTTTGATCTCCAAATGTAATTTAAGGGTCTTCTTGGTTTTGTTTAATGTAAGCTATGCAGGGTTTGTGCCGGTGTGTTCTATTCCTGTTTGTTAAGGTCCTGGGGCTAATTCACCAATAAATCGCATTTAATAAATGTTTGGGAAAGGTAAACGCATTCAAAAAAAAAAACACTGGGAGTTATTCCATTTGTATTATAACAAATACATATTTCAAATGTATTTTTAAAGTCAAAAATTATCGCAACTTTGTATTTGCTTGTAACCATGAGCTCATACTAAACGTGATAGGAACTTTAATGTTGAAATCCCACATCAAGGCCGCTTTATTATCAACGCAGCGTTCCGTTTATTGACAACAAAAAATTCTGTCCATTTGTATTCACGTAGAAAAGTCTCGTTGTCGCACAAATTATATAATGCACAGTAGGGAGTTGTAAATAACAGTTGATCTTACTGCAGAGCCCCGTTGTCACAGATCTGCATATGTCGATGATAAAAAGGTTACAGCTATAAACGATGGTAGAACGATGTTAAAGAAAATGTTTCCCGGGAGTGTCTGTTGTCAATGACAGTGCATGCATTTCGTGTTGGGAGAATTAAGCTTTTGTCAGTATGCTGTATAGACAAGACTGAGCAGTCTATACGGATACTTGTTTAGTCAGAAAGCGATCTTTATATAACAG
This sequence comes from Mya arenaria, assembly GCF_026914265.1. Taxonomy (NCBI): domain Eukaryota; kingdom Metazoa; phylum Mollusca; class Bivalvia; order Myida; family Myidae; genus Mya; species Mya arenaria. Next base: position 33,315,264 of record NC_069125.1, read on the forward strand.
TAAAAATTGCATCCATTGTTGAGTTACAAATTCGCATTACTTATTTTACAAGAATATTTTGATGGTGGGCATACCCGATTATTGATGCAGGTCCTTTTGGTTTTAATTAAAACGCCTAAAATGGGTTATTTGCGCAGTTTTCTGCCAGCAGGAATGGGATACACTGCACGTACCCTGCCAAGGCGTGCAGTAAAACAACAAACTATACCCCTTTAATGCATTTGTGTATGTGATTCAAAATGGATCTTTGAACACCAGACTGATCGCACCAATAGCAGAAGATATAAATGACAATTGTTACCGAATGAAATCTGCAAACAAATGTCATGGGCTGCTTACTTGATAAATGCGGCGAAATATACGTTATGAAGCTTTTTATAAAATTCAATATGATTGGCATCTGCATATATATAAATATGTCGCACATTGATGTATTATTTCCCACAAATAACTCTTCCATTTCTTAATTTGTCACAGGTTTTTATTCAAAAACAGAGGCAACTTGATTGAATATATATATTGTTGACAGCTGTGTGCGATATATATATCGGTAAAGCTATTAGATGCGTAAGATGCCTGTTTGTGGTAACTGTATTTGGAATCGTGGTGATTTTTCGTTTGTTTGCAACTCGGTTTGCCCCTGTTTTTTCATTGTATTATTGTGTTTCTGAAGTAAACCTATAGAGTAGTAATTAGTTTATCACTTGTTGGAAGTTGACTTTTTATAGTTCCGCCTATCTATGCCTACGGAATCTTGATTTACCCTGTTAACTGCCTGAGATTTCTTCGAACAGTTCAGACGTATAAAACAAAAAAACAAAAACAAGAAGAAACAATTTAGTCTCAAAAAGAGTTATATTGTTGTAGTGCTCTATTTTAATATTTAGATCATAATATACCGCGTCCACCGATCTCAGTTCGTAAAGACGTGCTCGTAATATCTGTACACTTTCACCGTGCCATTCATAATCACTGATTTAATATTTTTTTATTTTGCTAATCATTGAGTTGCGACGATAAAATTACTATTTTTTTTCTTCATTTGCCAAAATCTCGCAACGAAAAAAACCCGTACATTTTGAAGAATCTTAGTTTTATGTCAAGTACCGTATATGCACAACAAGAGTATTTACATGATTAGTTTTTTAGAAATCTATATAGCTTAATTATTATCATTCCTTAAAAGATTGTGCGGCTGGATTTTTTAAAGTTTTCATTGTGTTTTCAGACTGTGTCAAATGGAAAATTTAGTTGTTACTTTATCTAAAAACATGGCTGAGTTAACATCTTGGGATTGTCAATTCAATATAGAGACAACAATAAAATACTATCTTCATTTTATCCTGCACTCGATCATTTAGTTGAAAGATAAAGATAACAAACGACTGTCTAACGAAATATAAAAACAACAACATTATTCATGAAGTGCCAAAAGAGTAACAAACCATGTAGTGAAAGGTTATAGGAACAGCATAACATTTAAATTCCACTCCCGCAAACAACGACTATCGAATAGCAAAAATTGAGGACAGGACTATCCAAGTGTGATTTTATTTGTTTCAAACAGAATCATCTAGCTCGGACTTAATAATTGTATTGCTAGATATCATTTTCATAACCGGTTGAACAAATCAATAATTGTAATGCTCTACAAAGATATCAATGTTTTGTAAATATAAAGAAAATATTAAAATCACGTTAATTTCGATATTCTCATTTAATCGTCAACCAATTTTATTAATACCGAGGCCAAACGTCATGGTTTAGTAAGCAAAATATTCTTGTTAAAGCACAAAAACCTCTTGGAAAGGTTTCGCATTATATCTCGGTCAAAAGGTGACGTCAAAAGACAAACTGATCTTTCAACCCACAGTAGAAAGCATTTTAACGATTTCTTTATAAAACAGTGAGACTATAGTGACAAGCCCAGAAGCCGGACATTTAGCCGATATCATGTGTATAGGCTCTTTTATCAAGGCCAAACAACCACGACGTTACAGGAAAGTGTCGATTAAACAAATTGTAAAATTTTGTCATTGGGAAATGATAGGGCAGCTAATGAATTCTGTTAAAATCCATTAAATTAAAAAATATTTTTGATGGTCAGTTGTCGATGTAATGTCAATGGGAAAACTATATTTTTTGGCGTAATGGAACACGGTTTTTAAATATAGTTAATTAGAAATATCAGTAAATGCATGTCTTTGGCAAACAAAATGAAACCGACGTTTTCCATTAAATCAAGGAAAACCTAATGTAATGATATTAAGCATAAAACAACAGTACAATAAAAAGCAAAAAAAAAATGTTCTTGGAAAAAATAATATGTAAATGGCACCATTCATGTCTTTGAACATGCTTATGTAAGTTTCAACATTATTTCAAAACATTAAAATGAATAATTTTTTATTTGATGTTCACAAACTAACAAAATCTTAACAATCTTATAATTGGGGCTATTCACTGAGTGTCACTTCTTTTAAATGGATGTTCAACAGTAGGAGGAATTCATCAGGATCCTGTTTTTTTAAAAAGACATGACAAAAGCAGTGACTGAAATATTTTCGTGCGGACATTCACTCTTAGTCATCGCTAAAAGCTTCTTTGATTGACAGTGTAAAAGCGCATGAATGTTTTATTAGAATATATTTGTTAAAAGGCTATTCTACCTCACTGTGGTTTCCTAGATTCCCCTGCCATTTTTGTAAATAAGCTATTTTTACAGCCAATTACCCATTTCCTTCTAGTAGTTTTTCACTTGAGTTGCTATTTCCTTCGTAGATGTATATCACGACTTATGACCTAGATTTTGGACCAATCAAATGTTGCGCATTTATCTCGGTAAAGCAAATAAATGATGTTTTAATTCAAAGTTTTAAGCTATTTACGATCAAAAGAAACTTCACTCCTAATGTTCCCCCTTGAAGGTTGATAGAACACATCTCGGGCCAATATAACGCATAAACTGGTTCGCACAACATCAATCTTCATAGTGGTTGCATTTCATTTCTGAAGTTAAGGTATTCATTCATAAAAAGTTTAGCACCTGTACGACCTCTAACAATTAGGTCTTCATTACAAAAAAAAAATACTGCACATGTTTTTTTTTTATTTAATGGAAATTGAATATCTTTTTACTATACCACAATATACAGACAGAAAGGTAATGCATTAACATACACATATTCCATGTGAATCAGTAAACTTCTACTGGTTGTATTGGATACCTCTCGTTTAACTCATCTCAAATATTAAACCATACACAAATTTTATTTATTTTAAACAGATGTCTTGTTTAAATTGTTTGAAAATTAAAGAATAATTCACCTTTTTTATTGGTTTTAATTGTTCTGGGAAATATACTCGATATAACTATTATATAGACAATTTATTAAAATTGTTATCATTGTTGTCTTGTGCATTTACCCGTAGTTATTTTCCGTTTTAGTGGCATAACATTTAAACCAGGTCAGTGATACAAGGCTTATACTAAAACCAAGTCCATTTTGAAAACTGGAACACTGTTTGAAATTTCGTAGACCGTGAATGCTTTATGTATTTCGTGTTGTAAAACATTTTTTATTAACTCCGAAGACGTTAAATACATTAGGTATATTAAATTCATTAAATGTATCTTCATTTATTCCGTTTAAAAAAGAGAACACCAATTAGCATTTGCATTTTTGGTTAACGAACATGAAAACTATATTTTATAAGTTTTTTTCTCATTAAAACAGCGTATCTAAGGCATTTTACTTTGAATTGAAGGTGCGCCATTAATAACAAACTATTAGATTTAATGAAATTTTAAACAATATGCAATACCTATATTCAGTTTGCACACTATACATTTTCAAAAAATATAAGCTCAAGTTCATCCCATATTGTTTGCCATACTTACACCATACTTTTATTTTGAAATATCTTAACATATGTAAGCCACAGTCGTTACAACTAGGCCATCTTTGGCAAGCTTCGGGATATACTGCGTAAAAAGGCTTCAATATATTAGAAAAAGTCTGATGGCGATTAACTCAATTATCATTACGCAAAGACCTTAATCAGTGAAATAATAAAGTGAAAATATCAATATGATATTTTCACTGACAACTAAGGAGTGAACATATCAACTTTAAGAACTTCTTTTAAAATCCAGGGTAGTTATTGTGCCCTTGATAAAACATTTTTGTACCAGTAAAGGCTGCCCAAAATAACAATTTGATATTAAAAAGGGTTGCATATTATCTTGTATTAACAAAAGAAGCTGAACGTTCGAACATTTGCATTAAACAAAACAAATTACAGACGAAAAAACTTTTCGAACGAAAATAATGTATCATCGATCTATTTTTAAACTGTTTGACTTCGTCGTACGAACTTCTGGAAAATTCACACAACAATTAATAGAAAGTTTACCCCTGTCGTCTAAAGAATTGTCAACATCCAAGCGATGCAATCATTCTTTATCTGGAAAAGGACCCATCTTCAAGCGAATCATTCTAATTTTGACATTGAGGGATGAATAAACATGCATATTAAACAATCTCTAAACCTGTTCTAAACCGAATGTTTATTCAATTTTGTTTCTTTAACGCATTCGATCTTTTCAATTGCATTCAGTAAATGGCACTTGTGAAATTCATACGATATAACATTGAAATAAACAATTTTCTAAATTAAAAGAAAATAGTGTTTTTCTTAATTTTAATTTAGCGTTACACTGAAATTGTTTTCGAATTCTCAGTTGAGAACAATTTACATAACTTTCCATTTTAAGAATTGTTTCTATGATATGTAATCAGGAAAACCACAGAACCATTATCTGTTACAAATTAAAGGTGTTAAGACATTCAGAAGAAGGTTTTTTTTATCATATTTGAATTCACATTTGAATAATTTGTATTTAATGATGGTTCTTATATGCATGACTACTTAAGATCCTTTCTTTTGATAAATTGTCGTGAAAAATGTGAGGTTACCCGTGCGAAAACTTGTGTTAACCTACATGAAGTAGCGAATGCCAATTTAACCTAAACATGAATTGATTTAAAACCAACAGGACAAAAAGAAGGTTTGACAGATAATTTTTAATGCAGGTATGTATAATGCGTGCTATTTTAGAGCCTTCGTTTGTTATTAATAACAAACGCGTCGAATATCTCACAAGCAAATGTTATTTTTAAGCCAGAATACGACTATGCATGAACTGGTACTTGGCACTGTGGTCGTTCTTGCTGATATATCTTACAGGTTGGTCCCCTTTAGAAATATTTCACTTCAACAGAATTTTATAAATATAAATAATATTAAGTTTCAAACTTTTCACAGTAATAAATTAAAGCAATATTTGTAAATTGAGACCAGGAGGCAGCACACAATTAGTTTTAAAAGAGAGAATATGTTATTCTCTGACTGATAGCAATACTTTTTTTTAACTCTTAAAATCAAATACTTTCGGAAACTGTATATAATTATGAAACGTTTCATTTTTAGGTTTTGATATAGTTTGACCTAGACTAATTTGGGTATTTATGAATTACAACTTTAATAAATGATCCCTACGTATAAATATCTAAGATCTCTCCCGATCGTTGATTATAATAAATGTAATACATTTAGTATTATTACCGATGTAAACCTTGTTTGGACATTCCATGGCAACGGTGAAAAGCACGGTGATGTTTGATTCATAATGTTTTCTTCTATTCAGCTTTGAGAGTAATTATTTCAATTTGAGTTTTAATACTGCAATTTTATTTGAAGACATTACACCCATATTTGTATATTAAACTCTGTTTAAACAATACAGTAATGATACAGTATTAACACGATAATTTTTTCAGATATTTCATCCGATAAATTATGAACTAGTTTTAAAACTTTGAGTGGGTGGTTTTAAAAGCCATTAAGAATGTTTCAGACTATGTCTTATTTTGTAGTGGCTCTACATGATGACCTGGTTGAGTAAACAGCTAAACATAAACTAAACATAGATAGAAACCTTAAATGTTATATTCGTCCTGTTCTGTAGTTGGTTATTGAATTGAAACCTGTAATACGGCTTTCTGTGCAACTTAATATCCATTGTTCTTGTATTGTAATGAGAGTAACAAATTTAGTAGTGAAAGATATATAAATCAAATTATCAACCATTTTATAGGAGTAAAAATGGACTGTTTACTTGCAACTAAGCGACATAAGTATTCTTGAATATTACGACACCTGCGAAATTCATCAATCGGCGATTATAAGGTTGTGGTCCAAAGTGCACAACCAAGATGTAACGCTGGTTACTATTATTTTTTTAACGCGCACCAGTATTCATTGTATACGTCAATTATTGAATAACTACCCCGTCTCAGGCAACAGTGGATAGAGTTAGAGTGTTGTTTCTTTTCATTATTGATGACGAAGACGTGATCTGGTTCTTATGTGTATACACGCCGTACAAATGTAGAGAAAGTAACGCTAATTGAAAGTGGAGTTGTTTTTATCAGTTTATTCTTATAAAGGCAAGTTCAAACTGAGTTCAGACTATTTCAGTCAGGATTAAATACCAAAATCATTGTATTTTGTATTTCTTTAAAGTTTACTTATGTATCGGCTTGAAACTTTTAATAATTTGAGGAACATAAATTTCCACTTGAGATATTAAGTCAAATAATTAAAAATGCATTTCACAGTGCATTTTCGTAAATGAGCAGACACTCAAATTAATCGTTGAAACAGCTAAAAATGTTTTAAAGGGCAAAATAACACAGCAATGAGAATCGAGCATTATTACACATAGCAAGGTTTTTTTTCTGAATAAACTGCCAAATTTGAACAAGTGCCAGATGCTGTGGTTTGTAATATTGAATAAGTTACAATATTATCTCCGGTCACTATTTATATCATAGGAAAATCCTTGTTTCGAGTGTTATACAATCATTATGTATTTTCTTGTATTACAATATTGTAAAATCATTTGATTCATTTCGCCCCTCTAATATAGCATGATTTTTACCGAAAAATAAAAAAAACATGCGACAAATGACTTGCTATAATAATGATAAAGATGCACTCTTATTCACAACTAAGATGAACCATAATTAATAACATTGTTTTAATATTCCAAAAATGATGAACAAATGTCGAATGATGAACAAATGTCGAAAATAGAAGTTCTTATAAAGGATACCGAGTTTAATTTCAAAGAAATGAGCATAAAACACGGTATTTCTACCTTATGAGGCTATAGAGGACCACAGTAAATCTTTTAGCATTCACCAATCATTAAAAACAAATTGGGCTTTCAGCTGTTGATTTGACGGTTACAATCTTGTTATCAATACTTAACATTTTCGATAAATGCATTATTTAGTTAGAAGTTAAAGGTTTATCACCCAAAATGTATGTTTGTTATACATGTTTATGTATTGATTTTGAATAAGAGTGTCACTTAATCTTATAGTCGTTGACGTTTAATACAAACATTTATGAAACTAAAAGTATGGAACTTGTCACGGAAATGTAATAAAGCTCGACAAAGGCTCGCATTATAACTGTTACTAGGCTGGTATTAAATGATAAGTCATGTAAGATCGTAAATACATCACACATATGTAACATTTGTTTTCTTTGACTAGGGTTTAAATAGATCGTTCAGTAGGCAATATGTTACACATTTTCGAATTCAGTTTATTGGCAATTTCAGTGACTCACAATAATAAGATTGCCAAATAAGTCCAATTATTTCATTAATTCAATGCGAACCCAATCATTTATTGTCATTACTTTTAAAAAGCAACTACATTTCACTATTAACATAACAACATCATATTAAAAATGAAATAAAGTAATAATGAAAAACAACAACAATACAACACAAAATCAAAGTCATGTTTTTATAAGTTCAATCATTTCATAAAGCATATCATGTTAAGACATTCGCGATCTTTTAACAATGTAACAATGTATTAATAGGATAACTTAACACTCTACCACTATAATACAAACTATCATCATTTTTTGGCTTTTAATCCCCGATATAATAATGTTGTGGAAACATTGAGGCCAGCCAATTAGTAAACACTGTAAGCAAGTAACCAGATTTAGGCATAATGTTTAAGGGACTCTCTAATGTGTTTGGACAAAAAAAAAATAAAAAAAAAAATAAGTTTAAACAAAGTCTGGTTTAAGTGGCGAGCGAACCAACGTTGATACAGTAAAAAGAAATAATATGGAATCTAAACAACTCGACCACAAAGATTGAAACAACATCAGATGGATTTTTGATTTTTATCGCAGACATTTGTAACATCACGTGATAATGTGATCAACCAACTCTTAAACGTTAACTACTCGATGATGTGCTATACAATTTAAATAAAACAAATACAACTGAAACCGTTGTCTCATGGTAGGAAAGCTGCAGCTAACAGTTGTTTTCATTAATCTTCAAGAGCATTAAAGATCTTTATATTAACAACGATGTCGTTAAGACAATTCCAGATGGTTTTAACAAAAATAAATTGATGTGATGACCATTTATGGATCCTTTTATAACTCCATGACTATGACAGTTTATTATTAACTTTTGTTCTATTGTTCTTTTCTCTGTCAAAGCTTGTACTAATTGGAGTTATTGTATAAAGCTAGAATACTTAAAAGGTATTATTCGATTTGATGACACTGTGACATTATCGATGACATTATCTAACATGATGGATTCCTAAACAAGACTGTAACATAAAAAAACTTATTTTTAAGTATTTAATATACAAGCTTGACATTTATCGGTCGAAATTGTTACGCCTTCGGTAAAACTCCATCACACATTCTAATAAAATACAGCGCGTGAGTATCTCTTGAAATAATTGGAGAGACTCTTGAACAGCTGGCTCAGACTTTATGTGGATGCGACGTCAATTGACAGGCTTATAAGACAAGGCCCTTTTGAAACTGTCGGAATTAGTGATCTATTTTAGCCCGGGTTCAGTTGCTTACAAGTATATCTATAAATTTGGAATGTGCTTGAAAATAATCTTGTTACCGTTTTTTTGTCTGCAGCATTTAAATAAATCAACATTTATAGTGTCATTGATGACAATATATTTTTATGTCCATGGTGAATTCACGGAATACTTTACAAAGAGGTCTTTGTTGTTTGTTAAATTCATACGTTATTATGTAAACATTTTCTATATATATAAACGTATGTTCATTTTTGAAATTGTCACAGGACGTATATTGATTTATTTTTGTGCTTGCTACTCTTTTAAATTTGCATGTTTTCAGTATTTTAAATATTTCAGGCTTTATAACGGAAAAGTCAGGAGCCTTTTTATTAAGCAGGAGGAGTATGTCACAGGACGTGTATTGGTTGTATTGAATAAAGAAATAAAATATATTAGATTTGCATTAAGTCAGGAGTCTTTGTATTAATTACATCCATGATATTCATACTATTCTTATTTCCTATATTTCTACTTTTGTCCTTACCTTGATCCAACTTAATTCCGCCTTAGGTGTCCTGTGATAATTATTTTACACTACCATTGTTTATAATAACCTGTCACGCGTGATTGGTCATCAGTTGTCGAGTGTGTTAATCTTTGCACTTGCCATCCTGATTTTATAGTGACCAGTCACATTATTAATACCATAAAATACAGGTCATGTGACAAAATCAACTAAACCCATTTGAAAAGTTCAAGAACTACCACTCAGATCTAGACATTGAGAAACTGTTTTATGATTAACATTTTAGTTCTTGAATCTTGAGTAGTTCTGGAACTATAGTTCAGGAAATTTAATGGTTTTTAAATGAAATGGACAAGCAGTTCATGATCTGATTAACTCTTTATAAACATTAAATTTGTGAACTGTCCTTCACTTTTCATCAACAAGTTTATTGAATAGTTCATCAATATTTCATGAACCTTGTTTGGTGAATCGTTCATGAACTGCCCATCAACATATCGTAAAATAAGTGCATGGACACATCGTATTTTTTTTCAAAAACAATATCTTGGACCTGAGTTCTTGAATTTAGATCATCGAAATTCATTTAATTTTATGTATTTTACTATATGCTGTATATTTGACTCTAAATCATTATATAAATATCATGAACTCTTTTCTACAAATGGTTAGCTCCATTTTTTATGAAAGCTTTATTATCTCTATCAGTAACGTAGATTCCAATGAAACAATATCCATAGGTAGTCTGAAGACAATCGTTGTTGTCGGTTTTTATTTTTTTGGTTTCATCAATGTCATTAAAAAGATATATTTGTTGGTCAATATTTGTCCAATCCATAAATAATAACCAATAAAATCGTTTTGATGAATCAGCTAGCGATTTCCTGCAGGTAAATATAACAGTTATATTTAGGTTTTCGAACATTGCGCAATTGAGATAAAACAATATAAGTAAATTGAAATCAGTGTAAAATGACACCATATTTGTTTTCAGCTTACAATTTGATTTAAAATGGAGACCTAAAAAACTATTCTAGAAGATATATATATATATATATATATATATATATATATATATATATATATATATATATATATATATATATATATATATATATATATATATATATATATATATATATACACGAGATCTATATTTAAGTATTCTTTGAAAGTATCTAATAGAAGTAGACATAGAGCAATTAATGTATGTGGAGATAGCAAGTTACGTAAATTGTCCCCTCAATAAGTCTCCTAGTTCCCTCTCCCAATAGTAGATATTTAATACACACGAACATAATTGGATTTATTTCAAATATTTTAGTGCCAAGAAAATGACTTCAGAATATTATATATTACAATTTATTAATAAAATGTTTTTAATCGCCACATTTAAGGAAACATTTCGTATTTGTTTTGTGTATAAAATCACGGGCAATGTCAACATATTCAAAGAAATTAATCACAGGGAGTTTTCTCATCTCTATTACAGAAATAACTATTTTATATGTATTTTAAACCAAGAAAAATTGCAACTTTGTCTTTTGGCTTGTTATCCCGAGATCATACTAAGAAGACCTTTAATGTTGAAAAACAGGAAGGCTGCTTTATTGACAACGCCGCGTTCCTTTAATTGGCAACAAAACGTTCTTTCCTTTAATGTATTTTTATGAGGCACGTTGAAAAGTCGTATTGTCGCATAAATAATATAATACCCAGAATGGAGTTGTCAATAACAGTACATCTTACTGCAGAGCCCTGTTGTCTCAGATCTGCATATGTCACTGATTAAGAAGTTGAAGATATAAATGATGGTGGAACAAGAAAATGATTCCCCTGAGTGTCTTCTATCAAAGAAATTGCATGCACGTCGTATTTGGAGAATTCAGCTTTTCTCGTTGTGCCTTATAGAGAAGACTGAGCGGTCTTGACGGATACTTGTTTAGTCAAAAAGAAAATTTGATTTAATATCGGTAAAATAAGGCAATAATTGTTGAGTTACAACTCCGCATTACTTATTTTACATTAAATGTTTCAATGGTATCGTGGGCATATCCGATTGCTGTTGCAGTTAAGTCCTTTGTAATTAAAACCCCTGTAAAGGGCTCTTAACGCAGTTTACTGAAAACTATTACATGGAAAGGCCCGCAGGAACTGGATAGACCGTACGCTACCTCCCAGTGCGCTAACAATAACCGAGTATACCCCTTTAATTCAATTTTGTATGTGAATCAGAATGAATCTTTCAACACCAGATCAATCGTGCCTATTGCTGAAGAAAATAAATGACAACCATTACTTAATGAAATCTACAAACAAATGTCATGGGTTGCTTACTTGTCTAATGCGACGAAATGTTCGTAATATAGCTTCCTTTTGTCTAAATATAGCTTACAGAAGACTCCGTATATTGAGAATGTCGCACATTGATATATTATTTCTCACAAATATTTCTTCTTATTTTATTTGTCACAGGTTTCTATTGCAAAACAGACGCACGTTGATAACAATATATACTTGTTCACAGCTGTGTGTAATGTATATATTTCTTTTCAACTGTCTATAAAGTGTACTGTTTAAAATATCTTAAAGTAAGTATTTGCATATCGTAATAGGTTCTTTACTTAACAGAGGATTTTCACAAACTTATTCCAAGGAATAAATCCAACCTTTTATCGGTAAAGTTATTTAGAGGCTGCCTGTTTGTGTTGTTTGATTTTATCATCGTGGTGTGTATCTAGTCCATTAACGTTTGGGCCCTTCCCTTGTGCCTATAAACTTCAAGAGCAGCAACAGTTTTGTCACTTTTTGGAAGTTTAGTATTTTTATTACCACATTCCTACGCCATCGTATTCTAGAATTAACCTGTGAACTGTTCCTGATTTTTTCGAGCGCCTGACTTGGTCAGCTAAGAAATTGGTCATTAAATTCTGAATGAGGCAGTAATTGGTCATCTATATGCACTGGACCATGAAATGTAATGACCATACAACAATTCAACACCCCGAGGGGCTTTGTGCGAAATGTGACAACACGCCTTTGAGGCTTAACTGACTATACAAGTTAATGAACAAATAATAAATAAAAATGAAAAGATTACACTAATTTCGCCATTAATGATTCATGCCTTGTTTTCCACAAAACAACTTCGAAAATACAACAGATTAAAGAGAATCTATTTTATTTAAAATGATCAATAATGGATTGACAAACAGCATTCTTTTGATCGTTCTTTGATGTAGTGCAGATAGTTTTCCACAAGTTGTGAGGCTAACATTTAAAGCTACATTTACAATTAAAATAATTGGTTCAAAGAATTGTAAATGAAACACCTAAAAAAGTAATTTAATCCGTGATATCTTCTCATCTTTTCACCAAACCAGCAAAAAAAAATAAAATTACTCAATTCATTTCAATGAACTGCCATTTTCAATAAAAATACACAAACATCCGTCTTTACGTACACTTTAAGGAGTATATAAAATAAAATAACGAAAATAAGTCTGAAAAAAACTTTAATTTCAAAACTTATTTTTTTTCCTTCTTTGTCTATATGGTCAGGAATTGGTCAGCAACTCTACTCTATTTCTATATCGTCAGCTAACTCGTCAGCACTTTAGTACGTGCCGAGAAACATTCCGAAAACAAACGTACGGAAGACAACTCTGTAAAAAATAGACTGTGTCTACATTATTAATGTCAAAATTAGAACCGTTTATTAAATGACGAGACAATCATTATGGTAAGAACGACAACTCATGTCTTCAAGGGAAAAATTAACTGTGTCTACATTTTCAGCTCAAAAGTACTTGATTTGTTTAGGAAAAAGAGACGGATATTTTCAACCAAGTTCTCAGGTCTCCATAAACCTTTTATTCACCACGTATTACATATAGTGGGCCGCTGCAGCGGCCCGCAATGATCGGATATGATTATATCTGCTCTCTGTCTGTTAGAAGTCCACTATTTTAATATCCGCCATTGTTATCTAGCCCGATAACTGCTTCCGATTGCTTGAACGCCCTGTACAGTTCAGAAGTATCAAACACAAGTGCTCTTTTTTATATTTGGATGATAGTGTACCATGTCAACCGATCTCAGTTTGTAAAGACGTGCTCGTTATTATTATTAACGTAAAACAATGTAATGGAAAGCACTTGGTTACGAATATCTCTGCTCCCTCTCATATCCCTGCCATAACCATGCAATTGATAATCATTGATACAAATTATTTTTTAATTATGCTAATCATTGTGGTCATAACGTTACACTTCTCTACATTCGCCAGAATCAACGTTGATTATGAATTTATGATAAATAACGTAGATTTTGAATTGTAGTTTTATATCCAGTACCGTTTTTACACAACAAGAGTATGTACATGATTAGTTTTTCAAATATTTCATCTCTAACTTATTGCCAATTAAAACAGGTTGTGCGGCTAGATTTAATAGTTTTATTTTTGTTTAAGACCGTATGTGGACTATTCAAGTGCCATTTTATTGTCTCAGACAGAACAATCTAGCCCCGGACTGAATAATTGCTAATTGCTAGACATAAAAAAATGTAATGCTACACACATTTGTCCATGTTGTGTAAGAATGGACGTCAAGAGACAAACTGATCTATCTACTCACCCTAGACTCATTTTTAAACGATAACATTTAAAAACAGTGGAAATTACAGTGAAAAGCCCAGTAGCCTAAAATTAAGGCGATATTATGTTTAAAGGCTCTTAATGATCAACGCCAAACAGACACAACGCTACAAGAAAACATACATGGATTAATCAAATTGTAAAATATCGTCTTTGGTGAATGATGGGGTAACTAAAATGTAATCCTTTAAAATCCATTAACATTTTAACGATTTATTTTTAAAGGTCATTTGTTCATGCAAATTCAAAGCGAAAACAGTATGTGATGAATTTTTGTATGATTTTCGGCTACATGGGTGATCTTCTGGCAAATAAATGATCATTTCTGTTCTGTTCTGTGATGTGTTGGTGGAATAGAACACGTTTTTGTTTTAATTCAGTTTACTGACATTATCAGTAAACGCCTGTGTTTTGGAAACAAAGCGATACCGAATTTTCCGTGAAATCAAGGTCAGCGTTATAAAATGCCTTTACTCCCTCTTAAGCAGTTTTTCTATGTTCACAAATTAACAGTATATTTAAAAGCAAATAATGTTCTCGGAAAAATGAATACATACGCATAGCATAATTTACATCTTTGAATATGTTTCATCATTATTTCAACACATTAAAATGTGTAACGTTGCGTTGTTTTTTGATGGTAACACTCTCACAAATCCTTAACAATCTTATAGTTGGGGCTATTAACTAAGTTTTTTGTTATGGATATGCGACATAAGGAAATAGATCAGAATCCTGTTATTTTAAAGGGCATGACGAAGACAATGGCAGAAATATTTTTGTGCGGACATTCACTCTTGCTCATCGCTAAAAGCATCTTTGTGCAGTATAAAAGCGTATATATGTTTCAATAGGATATATTTGTTATAAGGCGGTTCTTAATCAGTGTAATTTTATGTATTTTTTGAAAAAAATCTATATTTTTTGTTCACTCGAGTTGTCATCGTATATTTATATCACGACTTAAGACCTATGTTTTGGACCAATCAAATGTTCTAAATATATCGCGGTAAAGCAAATTAATGGTATATTTTATCACCAAAAGAAACTTCTTTCCTCATTTCCCCTCTTGAGGTTTTAGAGACGCATCTCGTCTCACTATAACTCTTTAACTGGTTCACACAACGTCATTTTTCATAGTGGTTGCATTTCATTCATGAAATTTAAGATATTTATTTTATAAGTCTTTTTGCGCCTGTATGAACCCTAACAATTAGGCCATATAAATATATATGTTAAACGTCTCTTCTTTACGAAAAATACTGCGCAAGATGTTATTTTTTTAAGAATTTCAAGTATATTGGATATATTGTTACTATGCTACAATATACAGAAAGTAATGTGTCATTCCTGTTATACATACATATTTAATGTCAATTTGTAAAGGTCTATTGATTTCTTAGTTGCTTCTCTTTATAACATTTAACCACCTACGACTTTTACTTACTTACAACATATTTCTTGTTTGAATATATTTCACCATTCTCATTTATTTCATTTTGTTCTGACAAAGATACTCGGTATAACTATTAAATTATATTTGTTATCATCGGTTATTGTTGTCTTGTGCATTAGCCCGTAGTTATTTTCCGTTTCAGTTGCACCACCTTTTAACCAGATCATATAATCAACTGTTGAATTAACCAGTAATATGTATGTATTTCATATGTTTAATCATAAAATAAACAGTATAAAGTGCAATAAGGATTTTCACTTAAATCAAGTCTTTATTGAAAACTGAAACTAAATATGTACAGGCGTAAATCAATATAAAGACCGTGGATGCTTTATGTTGAAAACAAAAGGAACTCCGATGGCTTGCAATGTATCAGATATATTAAATTCATCAATAGAATCTTTTATTTTTCAATCTGAAAAAGCTCGCACCAATAAGCATTTGCGTCTGTTTGGTGAACGAACTCGGAAATGAAGGTGCGCCATTAAAAATAAGCTATAAAATTCATGAAAATTGAAACACTACGCAATACATAAAAACTGATTCTGAACACTTTACATTGTCAAAAATTTAAAGTTTTAATGTTATAGTTTATCCCATTTTCTTGCCAACCTAAAACCATAGTTTAATTTTGAATCATCTCTTATTTAGTCTTTGTTTGAAATTTTGTTCATTTCAGAAGACAATGATTCAATTTTGCTAATTTACTATAAAAACTCCATTATAAGTCCACCAAATATAGCCTGAATTTTTCAAACCTTTTTCCATTGAAATGATATTACATGTACCAACGACGCAGATGGCTGTTTAGTAACGTGTAACGATATTAAATTTTTCGGTGCAAAAACAAATAAGAAATCGATTTGAAAAAAGTACCAATTCATTTCAAATAGAACAAAATGATAATACTGAAAATAATTTAGAGACAAATAATTTCTCCATCTGTATCACATAGTTAAACAAATGATTGGCATTTATACAAGCATTTTTACATATCAACCACCATTGACTCCGTCATTGTTGCAAACATGTTGTGATATAGTCTTGCAAAAATGATTAGGAACTAACGCTTTGAAAGGTTTACATATGTAAGCCACAGTCGTTACAACTAGGCCATCTCCGGCAAGCTTCGGGTTAGACCGCTTTAAGATATACGAAAATGCGCTGAGCCCCCTTCATGTAAATGCTCAATTAATCTTAGGCATAAGTATATGTACAACCAACAAGACGAAAAGAAAGTTTCGTTTGTAACCTTATAAAGAAAAACCCGAACATCACACAGCCAATATTAATTTTGAGGCGGAATACGACAATGCATAAGTTTGTACTTGGCATGCAACCACTGCGGTCATTCTTGATGACATATTCCATAGGTTGAGCACTTTCAGAAATATTCCAATTCAAAGTAGCTGATTAGAATATGCATTTTATGCGTACTTGGATGTTATCAGACAAACATTGTCACATCTTCGATTAAACTCCATCACAATTTCTATTTAAATACGACCGTTGGATTGTTTCTTCAAATAAATGGAAAAACTCTTGAATGTCTAGCGGAGTGTTACAGACAATATGTGGATGCGACGTCATTTAATAAGCTATTAGACAGTTCTCTTTTTGAACAGTCAGAATAAGCCCCGGGTCAGTTGCTCAGTCCTTTGGCGGATGCTTGACAATACTCATGCTTCCTGAAAAAGGCCATTAGGATTTCTCAAATAATTATAAATGAAACAAAAAAACTACGAAATTTTCGAGAAAAAAAGACGTTCTTGAATGTTTCCAATAATATTCCGTTCATAGATAATGAAACAACCTCTTACTCTACACCATGTATAATCATCTATTATACTGGTCTGCATGAACATCCTGATAGCAATCTATTTATGAACGGATGAACTCTTTATGAACATCCCTGAGCTGTTCATAAAAATCGTGAACTGGATTTATTGTTCATTTAATTGAAGCAGTTGATCGATAGTCCATGAACATAAGCTAATGCACCTTTTATGAACTGTCCACCAACAAATCTTTAAAACAGGTCCATGAACCCAGTGTCATGAACGAAATAGCACTAGTTCTCAGAACAATATAATGAACTTGAATCATCAAAAATAAAAAAACTGCTTCAATGACCTACTTAGAAATTTTAGGTTTTTAAATTGTATTTTTTTAGACTTGACTCTAAAGTCATGAAGTCTTTTGGGTTTGTTTGGTTTTTTTGGGTGGGCTCCATGTTTGATTAACGTTCTTTTGCTGTATCAGATTGCGCAGAAAATAATTAAAATATAGCCAAAGATAGTCTGGTGGATTCATGAAAAAGGTTTGCTAAATTGTATTTAGATTCCAAACTTTGCGCAGTGATGAAACAAAGCAATATTTGTCAATTAAAACCAGGATAAAGGTACCATTTTTAATATCAGCTAACATTTTGTTTTAAAAGAGAGACCATATTGTACAATACTTTTATTTATTTCAAACTCTTAATCAAATACTTCCGACAACTTTGTATAAGTATTAAACAATTCCTTTTCTAGTATTTAAAAGATTTAGAGTTAGACCAGGTTGCGTATTTGTGAATTACAAATTTAATAAATGATTTAATGTCTCTCACGATTGTTGATTATGATAAATGTCATGCATTTAGTATCATTACCAATATAAATCAAAATATAGGTTTGTTCTTTGGCAACGAAGATATGAACGTTGATGTTTGGTTCATAATGTTTACTTTGATTCAGCTATAAGTGTAGTTTTTTAATATGAGTTTAACTACTGCAATTTTATTAGAAATTACTACACACATAATTGTATGTCCAACTCTGTTCATACAGAGCAAAGTATTTACACGATAACTTTTTTCAGAAATTTTAAGCCGACAAATTATAAACCATTTTCTAAGTTTGAGGTGCTGGATTAAAAACTAATTAGAATGTTTCAGAACATGGCTGAATGTGGCTGTGGCTCTTCCTGATGACCTTGCTAACTAGTTTGACTAGTTTGGGATTAAAAACATAGATAGAACACAAAATGCTATATTCGTCTATCCTGTAGTTGATCAATTAATTAAAACCTGAAATAAAATAAGATATAAGAAGATTAAAGAATTTTAAAGGGCATATAATTCAGATCATCACCCATTTTTATAGGAGTAAAACTGACTGTCATCTTGCAAAGTAAACGACATAAGTAGTCTTTAATATTACGGCACCTCTGGGAAGTTCATCAATCGGCGGCAGATCCTAAGTCGTGTGAGGGTGTGGTCCATAGAGCATAACTATTTCTTTTAACGTGTACTAGTGATAAGTAGTACTACATGCGCTTTCTATTGTCTTTGATAGTGTGTTCAGACGTGTATTCATGATGTTTAGACACTGATATTCAGACATTGTGTGTACATAGAAATATATTTCGTTATGATACTGGGGCTTTCGTTCAAACATGATTTGAGGATTTAGTTAATTTGAACTGCTTGGATACCTCAACATTGCTAAAAGTGTCCATGGCGCTGTAACAATCCATTCCGATTTATTAATTAACATTTGCTTAATTGGTACTATTTTGTTATACAAATAAGCAAAATGTTGAATACATGATATTTTAAATTTTATCGGCGACATTTTTTACATCACGTGATGATGTGTTCAACCAACTTTTAAACGTTAACTACTTTAGTATGTGCTATAACACTTAAAGAAAACAAATACAGATGAAACATTTGTCTCAAATTTTGTTAGGAACACTGCAGATTACGGGTGCATTCAACTTCCAGAACACTGTTAGCAAGATAACAACGACTTGGTATATTTGCTTGTTACCCCGAGATCATGCTGAGATTACCTTTAGTGTTGAAAAACGTTGACAACGCAGCGTTCAACGTATTGTCAACAAAACTTTCTTTCCTTGAATATATTTTTATGAGGCACGTCGAAAAGTCTCAATGTCGCATAAATGATATAATTCCCAGTAGGAAGTTGTCATTAACAATTTATCTTACTGCAGAGCCCTATTGTCACAGACCTGCATATGTCACTGATTAAGAAGTAGAAGATATAAAGGATGGTGGAACAAGAAAATGTTTCACGGGAGTGTTTTTTATCAAAGAAATTACATGCACGTCGGGTTGGGAGAATTAAGCTTTCCTCGTTGTGCAGTATAGAGAAGACTGAGCGGTCTTGATGTATACTTGTTTAGTCAAAAAGGAAACGTTATATAATTTCGGTAAAAAGTGCAACAATTGTTGAGTTACAACTCCGCACTTCTTATTTTAATAGTATGGTGGGCATACCCGATTGTTTATGAAAGTCTTTTTTTTATTAAAACCCCTAAAAAGGGTTTACTGCCAACAATTACAAGGAAAAGCCCACAGGAACTGGACAGACCGTACGCACCCTCCCAGGGCGTACAAAAAACAACCGAGTTAAACCAACCTTTAATGCATATATGTATGTTATTCAAAATGGATCTTTCAACACCAGAAAAATTGCCTATTGCTGAAGAAAATAAATGACAACCATTTATTAATGAAATCTGCAAACAAATGTATGGGTTGCTTACTTGACAAATGCTTCGAAATATACTTAATATGGCTTCCCTTTGAGACAAATATAACTTACATAACTTATATTACAGAAGACTGCATATACTTAGAATGTCGCACATTGATATATTTTTTCACACAAATAACTCTTCTACTTTTGTTTATTTGTCACAGGTTTCTATTGCAAAACAGAAGTTGATAACAATATATACTTGTTCCCAGCTGTGTGTAATGTATATATTTCTTTTTAGCTATCTTTAAAGTGTACTTTTTAAAATAAATAAAGTAAATATTTGCAAACTTTGCCCAAGGAATAAATCCAATCTTTTATCGGTAAAGCTATGAAGAGGCGGCCTGTTTGTGCTGTTTGCATTTATCATCGTGGTGTGTATCTAGTTCATTGTTCCCTTGTGCCTTATTAACGGAGTTTCGATTTTAATTTTCGAATTTTAGATTTGTCATTGTAGTTTTCATTGAAGTATTGTATTTCTGATGTACACTTCATGCGTAGCAACAGTTTTGTCAATTTTTGGTAGTTTAGTATTTAGTATTTTTTTATTTCCGCCTTCTTACGCTATCGGAATCTATGTCTAGCCTGTTAACTGTTCCTGATTTCTTCGAACGCTCTGCACAGTCCAAAAACACAGAAAAAATATTTGAATCTTAAAAATAGGTCCATTGCTGTCGTGCTCTGTTGTTTTATTGTGACTGTAATGTACTACGTCCACCGATCTCAGGTTGTAAAGATATGCTGGTAATACATGCAAATTTCATTAGGACAATATAATAGATTCTGCTCGGATATGATTATATCTGCTATCTGTCTATTGGAAGACGACTATTTTTATATCCGTCTACCTACTCCATCAGAATCTAGATTTAGCCTCATAACTGCTTCCAATATCGTTAACGCCTGCACAGTTCAGAAGTATCAAAACAAGTGCTCTATTTTTATATTTCGATGATAATGTACCATGTCTATCGATCTGAGTTTGTAAAGACGTGCTCCTAATATTTGCAAATTTCATTTACGTAAAACAATGTAATGGAAAGTGCTTGTTTTCGAGTATCCCTGCTCTCTGTCATAAGCATGCCATAAACATCCAATTCATAATCATAGTTACAAGTTATTTTTTATTATGCAAATCATTGTGATGATAAAATCACTTTTCTCTACATTCGCCAGAATCAACGATCGTTGATTATGATAAATAACGTACATTTTGAATTGTAGTTTTATATCCAGTACCGTATTGACACAACAATAGTATGTATATGATTATTTTTTCAGGTTTTTCATCTCTAAATTAATACCAATTTTTAAAAGATTGTGCGGCTAGACAAAGTTTTTCTTTGTGTTTAATACCGTGTGCGTTGAAAGCTGTCTTGTGCCTATTTCTGATAACATGACTGTGTTTAAATCTTTGAATTGTCAATGACAATATAGAGACAACAATAAAATGTTATCTTCGTCTTATCCCCAACTTTATCATTTATTTGGAAGCTAAAAATAATGAATGACTTTCTAAGGAAATCTAAAAATCCATGATTCATGAAGTATCAAGAGAGTGACAATCCTGTAAAGAAATATTAAAGGAGCAATGGGCGTATAATTCTTATCATCAGCTATTAAATTTCACTCCCGGGAAAACGGACTATCGAATAGATAACAAACAAAGAGGAAAGAACTAAGTATGATCTTATTTGTTTCAGACAGAACAATCAAGCCCCGGACTGATAAATTACTAATTGCTAGACATATAAAATTGTAATGCTCAACACATTTGTCCATGTTGTGTAAGAATGGACGTCAAAAGACAAACTGATATATCAACTCACCCTAGATTCATTTTTAAACGAAAACATTATAATACAGCCAAAACTACAGTGACAAGCCTAGTAGCCTAAAGACGATATTATGTTTAAAGGCTTTTTGATCAACGCCAAAGAGACACAAAATCTTAACAATCTTATTTTTATAGGACATGACGAAGGCAGTGACAGAAATATTTTCGTGCGGATAGTCACTCTTGCTCATTGCTAAAAGCATCTTGTTTGGTTGTACAAAAATGCATAAATGTTTTAATAGGATATATTTGGTATAATGCGCTTCTTAATCAGTATGGTTTCTTAGGGATTTTCTGCTTTCATTGGTTTGCAGATATATACGCAAAAAAATGCTCTTTCCAAGACAAAAAATAAAAAAGTAAAAACGGTTAATCTGTGAGAGTGCAGCTTTAAGGTATTTATTTATAACACGTTTTCCACCTGAACAAACGCTAATAATTAGGTCTTACATATAAGTATATTTTATAAACATATCTTCATTACAAAAAAATACACTACTGCGCAAGATGTTATTTTTTAAGAATTTAAGGTGTTTGGGATATCTTGTTACTATACCGCAATATACAGAAAGGAATGTCTCATGCATGTATATATACGTATTTAATGTCAATCAGTAAAGGTCTATTGATTTCTCCGTAACTTCCATTTAGAACACTAAACCATCTATGAGTTTTACTTATTGAAAACCTATTTCTTCTTCAAATTGTTTGAAAACTAAAGAATATATTTTACCATTCCTATTGATTGCAATGTGGTAATTCCAGAAGACAATGATTTAATTTCGCTAGATTACTATAAAAGCACCATCCACCAAATATAGCCCGAGCTTTGCAAACCGTTTTCCATTGTGTGGCTTATTGAGACTACATTTATTATTGCATGTACCAACGACCAAGATGGCTGTTTAGAAACGAATGTCATTCTGGGCACGACATCACATTGATTCGAAAAAAGTACATATTAATTTTAAAGTAGAACAAGATTTAATAACAATACTGAAAATAATTTAGAGACAAATTATTTCTCCATGTATATCACATAGTTAAACAAATGATGGACATTTATACAAACATATTTACATCTCAACAATCGATCAGAATAACGCATACTAGTATGCTCGATACGTCATTGTTGCAAACATGATCAGAACAGATCAGAACAGATCATGTTGTGATATTGTCCTGCAAACAATAATTAGGAACTTGCGCTTCGAAAGGTTAACATATGTCAGCCGCAGTCGTTACAACTAGGCCATCTCAAACAAGCTTCGGGGTAGACCACTTAAATAGGGTTCAAGATATACGAAAATAACCTGAGTCCGCTGTCATGTCAATGCTCAATAGGCACGAGTGTATGTACAACCGACAAGACAAAAACAAGTTTCGTTTGTAACTTAATAACGAACACATTGAACATCATACAGGCAATATTAATTTTGATACGGAAGACGACAATTCATTAACTGATACTGCGACTTCAGGCACTGCAGTCATTCTTGATGACCTTGATGACATATCTTACAGGTTTGGCACTTTTAAAACTATATCACTTTAAAGGAACTGATTAGAATATGCATTGTATGCCTACTTGGATGTTATCGGACAAACATTGTCACGTCTTCGATTAAACTCCATCATAATTTCTATTTAAACACTACCGTTGGAGTGTTTCTTAAAAGAAATGGAATTACTCTTGAATGTCTAGGGAGTGTAACAAACAGTATAAGGATTCGACCTCAATTAAATAAGCTATCAGACAGTTCTCTTTTTGAACAGTCAGAATAAGCCCAGGGTCAGTTGCTCAGTTAATTGACGGATGGTTCACAATACTCATGTTTCCATGATTTGTCGAATGATTTTAAATGAAACAAAAACAACTACGAAATTTTTGAGAAAAGAGACGTTCCTTAATATTTTCAATAAAATTCGTTTCATAAATAATGAAAGAACCATTTACTCTATAACATGTATAATCATCTATTATCCTGATTTGCATGAACATCCTGATAGCAATCTATTAATAAACGCATGAACTCTTTATGAACATTCCTAAGCTGTTTATAAAAAAATGTGAACTGTCCTTCATTGTTCATTTTATTGAATGTGTTTATCGATAGTTCATGAATTTAGCTAATGCATCTTTTATGAACTGTCCATCAACAAATCATTAAAACAGGTCCATGAACCCATTGTCATAAACGAAATAGCACTAATTATCAGGCCAATATAACGAACTAAAGTCCTTGAACTTGAATCATCAAAAAAAAAAATAATGAGTTATTAAGAAATTTTAGGTGTTTAATTGTTTTTTGTTCAGACTTGGCTCTTAAGTAATAAAGTCTTTCTTTCATATGTTTGGCTGCATGTTTGATGAAAGTTATTTTGCCTGATCAGATTGCGCATATTATAATCAAAATATAGCCAAAGATAGTCTGGTTGAATCGTAACAAATAGGTTTCCTAAATTTTAATTAGTTTTCAAACTTTGCGCAGTTATAAAACCAAGCAATATTTGTAAATTGAAACCAGGATAAAGGTACCATATTTGATATCAGCTTACACTTTGTTTTACAAGAGAGACCAAATTATACAATGACTATTAGCAATACTTTTATTTATATTAAACTCTTAATCAAATACTTTCGAAAACTTTATAAAGTATTAAACTATTCCTTTTTAGTATTTAAAAGAGTTAGACTTAGACCAAGTTGCGTATTTATGAATAACAAGTTTAATAAATGATTTAAGGTCTCTCCCGATCGTTGATTATGATAAATGTCAAACATTAAGTATCATAACCAATATGAATCAATTTCAAGTTTGTTCTTTGGCAACGAAGATATGAACGTTGATGTTTGGTTCATAATGTTTCTTTGATTCAGCTATAAGTGTAGTTTTTTTTAGTATGAGTTAAACTACTGCAATGTTATTAGAAGTTAATACACACATAATTTTATGTCAAAATCTGTTCATACAGAGCAAAAGTATTTACACGATAACTATTTTCAGAAATTCTTACCCTACAAATTATTAACCATTTTTTAAGTTTCAGCTGTTGGATTTAAAAGTAATTACAATGTTTAAGACCATGGATGGATGTGGTTGTGGCTCAACCTGATGACCTTGCTGAGAAGCTTGGGATTAAAAACATATAGATAAAACACGAAAATTCTATATTCGTCCTATCCTGTAGTTGATCAATTAATTGAAACCTGAAATACGGCTGTCTTGGCAACTTAATATCCATCGTTCATGTATTGTATAAGAGAGTAACAAATCATGTAGTGGAAGATTAAAGAAATAAAAGGGCATATAATCAAAGAAATAAAAGGGCATATAATTAAGATCTTCAGTCATCTTTATAGGAGTAAAACTGGCTGTCGACTCGCAAAGTAAACGGCATAAGTATTCTTGAATATTTCGACACCTCTGAGAAATTCATCAATCGGCGTCAGATTAAACGTCATGTGAGATTGTGGTCTAAAGATGTAACACCCGTTAGAGTTACTCTGAATCTGTTAGCGTGCACTAGTGAATAATACTTGACTGTTAGACACTGATATTCAGACATTGTGTGTACATACAAATATATTTCTTTATGATACTGCTATTGGGGCTTTCGTTCAAACATGATAAGAGAATTTAGCTAATTTAAACAGCTTTGATACCTCGACATTGCTAAAAGTGTCTATGACGCATTCAAAGTACGCATATAACAATCCTTTCTCATTTATTAATCAACATTTGCTTAATTGGTACTTGTGTTATACAAATAAGCAAAATGTTAAGAACATGACTTGCAATCCATCTGGGTTAACCATTACCGCCGTCTTGTTCCACCTAGACGTATTCATTCAGAATAAAGTTCCACAGGCGCGTTCTATTGTCTTTGATAGTGTGTTAATTAGCGCCATCTTCATTGGCGTGTGAATGCATTAAATAAGTCAGTTATTAAATATCTATCCCGTCTCAGACGCCAGAGCATTGCGTTGGAGTATTTTCAGTACAGATGACGAAGATGCGATGTGGTCCTTAGATTAGATCCGCCATTCAAATGTAGAGAAAGTCACGCTAGTTGTACTTTGTGTTGTTTTTTTCAGTCTGTTTAAATTTAGCCAAGCTGAAACTGAGCTTTACATACTAAAATTATAGTATTTGTTTTACTTCTGTTTGCTTATTCATCAGCTTGAAGCTGTTAATAGTTTGAGAACACATATTTGTTTTGTAATATATTAAGTCAAATGCCTAGAATGTATTTCTCTGTGCATTCTTTGTTGAAGAGCAGACAATCAAATTAATCGTTGAAACAGCTTAAATAAATTTCCTGGACTAAATACCACAATTTCGAGATTCGAACGATATTACACATAACACATTTTCTCAGTTAATTGCTTAATTTGAACAAGTGACAGATGCCGTGGTTTGTAACATTGCAGAACTCAGCATTGCTGATCCGGCTTGATTTGTGATATCTATATCTGGTAGCTAGTTACTTGAATTATCTTTAACTTCATATATTTATATTGTTTCTAATAAAAATAACTTTATTTTGTTTAACGGAAACTATTTATATAACGCGAAGTTCCTAGTTTCAAGTGTAATACAATTATTATGTTGTTTCGTTGTATTTCACTAGTGTAATATGATTTGATTCATTTCGCACTACTATTATAGCGTAAAACACTTTTACCGTAACCTGAGTTAAATATTTGTTTTTGCAACAATGATATTTTATAATAATAGTTTTTATATTCGTTGCCATTTAATACAAACATTTATAAAACATGCTATTAAAAATAGTATGGAATTCGTTACAGAAATGTGATAAATCTCGCCAAAGGTGTTTCTTGAAATAGTTGGAGAAACTCTTGAACGGCTCGCGGAGTGTAACAGACTTTTTGTGGATGCGAAGTCTATTTACAGACTTATCAGACAAAGTATCTTTTTGAACAGTCAGAATAAAAGATCTATTTTAGGCCAGGTTCTGTCGCTGACAAGTCTATCTGTAAATTGGGAATATGCTTAACATCTGTAAATTGGGAATATGCTTGACAATAATCATGTTTCCGTCTTTTTAAAAATCATTAGAACATTTTTTGTACAAACTTGTATAATCAACATGATAGGTATAGATCTACGTATGTACATTTTGAAATAAACTGAACCCTTTTGAACAACCATTCAGATTTAGAAATTGAGAAACTGTTCTCTGATTTACCTTCTAGTACATGAACTTTGAGAAATTCTCATGCTTTTGTTTAGGAAAATATTTTTTTTGGAACTATAGTTCAAGAACGTAAATTATTCTTTAAATGAAATGTACAAGAAGTTGAATCAGTTCATGAACTGATGAACTCTTTATGAACATTAATGAGCTGTTCATCAAAATTCGTGAACTGTCCTTCAGTGTTCTTAAACAAGTTTATTGAATAGTTCATCAATATTTCATGAACCATATTTGATGCATCGTTTATGAACTGTCCACCAACATATCATCAAAAAAGTGCTTGGACGCATAGAAAATTCTTAACAAGACCGAAGTTCTTGAACTTGGATCATCGAAGTCCATTGAATTTTATGTATTTTACTATACGTTGTAGACTTCACTCTAAATCATTTGAAAAATATCACAAACACTTTGATCAATTTATTTCATTGATTCTAGTGCCATGAAAATTAAATAACACTTCAGAACAAACTATTTTTAAATATATAAATGTATGGTTTAAATCACCAATGTTAAGGATTTTTTCTGTTATAAAATCACAGGACATTGTTTATTGTCACATGAATCTCATGTTCTTGGATTTTTATAGAACCCAAATCTTGAACTGTTCAAGAACGGTTCTTCGAATGGAATTATCGCATAGGTACCATACATTAAACAATAATTTTGATAATTTTTAAAAACAATGAAAGCAATCCCAGCATTGGCAACGCTTATATGATCGTTTACAGAGCGGATAGGAAAAACAAACACTTATCAAAACTTATTAAGAGGATAAACTTGGTTGTGTTAAAAGTACGTAATAGGCAGAGTGTGTGAAGGTGTGTTCAATCTCTGCTGGATGAGGTCAGGGACACAAATAAATCGCTTGTAAATAAATGCAAGGTCAGCGCATTCAAAGAAAAAAAAACAATCACTGGGAGTCATCCCATCTTTATAGAAAAAGAACATTTTGAATGTTTTTTTGAAGCCAAGCATTATCGCAATGTCTATGTTCTTGTTACGATGAGATCATACTGAAAGTGATAGGAGCTGTAATGTTGAAACCCCACAGAGTGGACCATTTTATTAACAACGCAGCTCTCCTTTTATTGACAGTACAACGTTCTTTCAATACATGTATTTTAGGAGTCACGTTGACTATACAAACGCACAATTATTTTCGCACAAAAAATATAAATCCTAGTAGTGGGTTGTCAATAACAGTATATCTTACTGTTGAACCCTGTTGTCACAGATCTGGATTTGTCCATGATAGATTAGTTAAAGCTATAAATGATGG
Source organism: Mya arenaria (assembly GCF_026914265.1). Lineage (NCBI taxonomy): Eukaryota > Metazoa > Mollusca > Bivalvia > Myida > Myidae > Mya > Mya arenaria. Next base: position 33,343,734 of record NC_069125.1, read on the forward strand.
TGGAACGTTGCAAAAGAAAATGTTTCCCGGGGGTATATGTTTCCAACGGAAGTGCATGCACGTCGTGTTGGGAAAATAAAGTTTTTCTCGTTGTGCCGTATAGAAAAGACTGAGCAGTCTTGATGGATACTGGTTTAGTCAGGAAGCGATCTTTATATAATAGTATATTCTATTTCTATTCAACCATTGTTGAGTATCAATTCGCATTACTTATTATACAAATAGTTTTGTAATGTAATGGTGGGCAAACGCTACAAGTCATACAAGTCCTTTTTTAATTTAAATCTTAATGAATGAGTTGTTCACGCGGTTTACTGCATATAATTGCAGGGAAAGGCCAACAGGAACGGGATACACCGAACGCACCATCCCAGTTGTACAAGATGACAACCAAGTATACCCCTTTAATGCGTTTTGGTACGTGAGTAAAAATGGATCTTAAGACATCAGAATGATCGTGTCAGAAGCAGAAGAAAATAAGTGACAATTTTTACCTAATGAAATCTGCAAACAAATGTAATGGGTTGCTTTCTTGACAAATGAAACGAAATATACGTAATATAGCTTCCTTTTGTGACCAATATAACCTACAGAAGTCTGATTATTTTTTTTAATATGTCGCACAGTGATGTATAGTTTCACACAAATAACTCTTTTACTTTTTAATTTGTCACAGGCTTTTATTGCAAAACAGACGCAAGTTGATTACAATATATACTTGTTCACAGCTGAGTGTAATGTATATAACTCTTATTACTTATCTATAAAGTATACCGTTGAAAATATCTAAAAGTTTCTTTTTGCATTTTGTAATAGATATTTGACTTTACAGATGAAGTTTCACAGTCTTATTCTAATGCGTTAGTCCAATTATATATCTGCAAAAGGTATCTAGATGCACGCATGGCCTGTTTGTGGTAATTGTATTTGTGATCGGAGTGTTTATACGTTTGTGACTCTAGTTCATTGTCGTTTAGACCCTTGCCCTGTGCCGCTTGACGGGGTCTATTTTTGAATGTTTGACACTGTAGTTTACAATGTAGTATGGTATTTCTGATGTAAACTTCAAGAGTAGCAACAGTTTTGTCACTTTTTGGAAGTTTACTTTTTTATAACCGTCTTTCTGCGCTATCGCAATATAGAATCAGCCTATTAACTGCTCCTGTTTTCTTCGAACGCTCTGCACAGTCCAAAAATATCTCACACAAAAACCCCCATTTGAATCTTAAAATAGTTCCAATACTGTAGTGCTCTGTTGTTATATTTGGATTGTAATGTACAAGGTCCACCGACCTCAGTTTGTAAAGACTTGCTTGTAATATCTACAAATTTCATTAGGACAATGTAATACATAGTGCTTGGATTAATTATATCTGGTCTCTGTCAGAAGTATCAAAAACAAGTGCTGTATTTTATATTTGGATGATAATGTACCACGTCCACCGATCTCAGATTGTAAAGACGTGCTCGTAATATCTGCAAATTTCATTAACGTAAAACAATGTAATGGAAAGTGCTTAGTTACGATTATCTCCGCTCTCTGCTCTCTGTCATAAACATGCCATTCATAATTATTAATACAAATTATTTTTTCAATTATGTTAATCTTTAAGTAACGATAATAAAATTACTAGAACTGTTTCTATACATTGGTCAGAATCTACGATCGTTGATTATGGTAAAAAACGAACAATTTGAATTGTAGTTTTATATCCAATGCCGTATTTACACAACAACAGTATGTACATGATTAGTTTTCCGATTCTTTATCGCTAAATTATTACCACTTTTTAAAAATATTGTGCGGCTAGATCATAAGGGTTTTCTTTTTGTTTAAGACCGTGTGTGTTGAAAATCGTGTTGTGTCTTTTTATGATAACATTACTGGGTTAACATCTTGGGATAGTCAATGACACTATAAAGACAACTATAAAATGTTATTTTCGTCTTATCATACACTTGATCATTTAGTTCGAAGCTATAAATAATGAATCACTTTCTAAAGAAATATAAAAATCCATGATTCATGAAGTGTCAAGAGAGTGACAATCATGTAATTAAAATATTAAAGGAACAATGGAACATTATTCTTATCATCAGCTATTAAATTCCACTCCCGGAAAAACGGACTATCGAATAAATAGCAAACAAAGAGGTCAGAACTGTTCAAGTGTCATTTTATTTGTTTCAAGCAGAATAATCTAGCTCCGGACTGAATAATTGTATTACGTTAATCATGTAGGCAGAAACTGAGAAAGGTGAAACTGTAAACGGATATCGGTATTGTTTGCACATATGTGAATTAATTCTTAATAATGCATTTCCAGGGGTGATATTTATCAAATATTTGACATTGATATAAGGTCATTCAAAATCAGTGTATTTTCTTAGGTTTGTTTTTCTTCTGCATATTATCTTATTTTTATATCCAATGAGTGATTTTTTTCAATGGTAGATGAATTTGACCATATGGCATAGATTTTGGACCATACTTATGTGAAAAACTACAGAAACAAGCTCAGTAGCAAAATGTTTAAGCATAAACCCGGTTAAATGACACTGGGTAGACGCCAAAGACATAGAACACAACATCAACAAATCACAAACAAGAAACATGGAAGAACAGTACAAAACGCCATAAACAACACAGTGCATGCGTACTATATATACATACATTCTATATGTAAAAAACTAGGTATGTTTATCAAGGATTGTAAGGTACCGCCTTGGAACGGTCAGAAAAATGTAAATTTACTGGGGGTTTAAACCGGTTTAAGTGCACAAACCTCACTATTATAACAACAATCCTAAATAAACATAAAACGCAAAAGGTAAATCTTACCAAAGTATGCATTAACTTGAGGAAACTTAACAATAAAACAAATACTAATAAACTTACAGGTAAACTCCAAGTACTTCTATGATTAGAGATCCCAACTCTATCTGCAGACAGAGGAGTACAATTCAGAGCACCTAATGCAAAAACTTTTCAAAAATACTATGCAGTCATTGTTTGAAACTATGAGCATCACACACAGTCTGCCTTAGAAAATAAAAGTTTAAAACTGTGCGATCATAGAGTTTCATAATAAAAAGCATCATTATATTAAAACTGGGAACAAATAAAGAAAACATTATTAAAAATGAAAGCGACATGTATTAGCTAATCTTTCCTTCCAAATGATTTGAAAATGTAAAATATTTGAAGAAATGAAGTCACATGCCAAAACACTCCGAGTCAGCCAAAAACGTTTTAGCTGAAAAAGGTTTTTAAAGAAAACATGAATTAGCAAAATTTTCATAAAATCAAAGGACTGAAAGCTTAGTTATGTAAGGATGCTATATTCAACCCTATATTTTGTTACAGGAATTTATCTTCAATTGATGAAAACTTAAATCTGTAACCTACAAACAAAAACGCCCTTAGATTAGATTCAAATACTTAAAACGTATATGAATAAAAGAAATGGACGGATACTATTTATAGATACCTTCATTGTGTCATTTCCAAAAGGGCTGAATGGTGAGGTAAACGCTACTTGGCGTTCGTGTTCAACACAAATTAGTGTTGCTGATAGTTTAAATGAATCTACTAACAAGTATTTAATACTAAAACGAGATTTTTTGTATGAAGTATATAGACATCCACTAATTAATATTACATTTTTCGTCACAGCCTTATTAAATCTTTATGCTTTTTTAGTTATCCAACATCTTAGATGATTGACATTTCTACAAGGACCTTATCATATCGACAATGCTACCGATCAAAATGACAAAAACTGGTATTGAAGATTCATTGTGTCATCGATGCACACATGCTCTGATACAGTCTGCCAAAATATCCTGAATCACGACCGCAATTTTCTAAACTCATTTTTAAACGTTTTTAGATATGCTGGTTCAAGTTTGAAAAGGTTTTACATCAAGTTCATATCTCGAACAAAATATTAATACAATAATAGGTGGTTTGTGTGATTTAGAATATACGCCAATCCAATGAAGCAGTTAGCCAGAGCACCTTTCAGTCATACCCAAACGCTTCCACAGCTACAACACTGAATTCGATGGCCATCAATTGGTCCGTGCTTATATAGACATGCATTTGACAGATAGCTTGTTATTTCATATCAAGACATTTTCTTAAGAGAATCCGTTTTTCAAGTAATTAAAAAATTACCCTAATCCAATGTAGGGTTTACATAAGTTGTCCATTTCAACTTTCAGACAGATCCAAAAGGCTTTCACAATTACATCATGCTGCCATGGCCATCAATTGATCCGTGTTTTTACGACATGCATTTGACAGTTAATTTGTGAGTTCAGTATTTGCATGGCAGCACATTGTATTATGCACTCTACCTTTCTGAATTTAATGGATGGTCATTTCGTTAAAAATAATTAAAAAAATGTTTACATGTAAATGTATATATTCGAAGTCACAGAAAGTAGTTAAGCAATTTAAATGATCTGATAAGCCATATTGATATTCACATGGATCTCATCTTATGACATTTCAATATGAACGCGTTGAACATCACAAGGGCAAAGATAGTTTTAAGACGGGGAACAGCAGTATACAAAATGGTACTTAATTAATTAATTTGCTTGCGGGCAATGCTGTCATTCTTGGTGACAATTCTTGCAGGTTGGGCACTTTAAGAAATACTTCACCTGAACGAAACTGATAAGTCTAGGTATGATTACATACGTGCTAGGATGTTATCGGACAAACATTGCCACATCTTCGATAAAACTCTAGTCAATTCCTCTATTAAATACTGTCTTTTGAGTGTTTCTTGAAATAATTGGAATACTTCTTGAACAGCTAGCGGTGTGTTACAGACAAAGTATGGATGTGACGTCAATTGGCATGCTATCAAACAAGGCATCTCCTGCATCAGCGAGAATAAGTGATAAATCGAAGCCATATGTGCAGTTACTGACAAGTTAAAGTTTTTGTCTGCAGTTTTGAAGAAATCAACGTCATGTCACTGAAAACAATATAAATCATTCAGCAAAATTAATAACTCAAAATAAAAGCCTGATATCACAAAATTGAAATATGGGAAATACTCTTATATATACCAGTATTATCAACATTTTCCAAATGACAATTTTGGTAACGCATTGGCTACTACATGTGAAACTGCAACACAGGCAACACATGTATATTTTGTATTCCATAAAAAAGTCAGTAAAACACGAAGGGATTTAGTAAGAGAGGCTTTAACCGGCCTAAGTGTTCATCCGGCTAACGAGGGCTAATCCTCACCATTTATCTCTACAATTATCATAAAAATATATACCACCTACTTAAGCCTTATTGGAACAGCCATTTGTGTGTGCTTGTTTGTGTGCTAGTGTGTATACTAGTGTGTCCTATACCGAAAATGACAACGCAACAGTCCATTCTTAATTCGTCTGTTAAAAAGATCGAGTTATTGTCATAGCCTTTGCACCGTTGTTACTGGTGATAAGTTTACCTTAGCGATCACTTCAATACCTATCAAGATAATGCAATGTAATTTGGTACTCTTGTTACAGAAGACAATATGTTACGCAACTCTGGCAATAATAATAGATGCATCAAGCCCCTTTTACGGCTGATAAACAGTGACGAGCAGTGCCATTCACCTCGCGGAGCACTTCTTTGAAATTAAAACGAAATTTGCATTAATAAACTACAGGCATAACATTGGGAAAACTCTTTTTTACACAAGTAAAGCAAATAGAATGTTGTCAATAAAATATCTTATCGCAGAACCCGCTTGTTAGAGATCTGGATATGTCGATGTTAATATTATAAATGATGGTGGAATGTTCGTCAATACAACCTAATTTGAAGCAATCGTTTTCCGTGAGTGTCTTTTGTCAGTGCATTTATAAACACATCATTGCGAATGTCGCAATGTGTTAGCTCATATCGTGTATGCAAGTACAACCATTGTTGAGTAAAAACTTTTGTTTTGATGTAAAACAAAAAAGATATAATTGACGTGTTATGGGGAGAAGTTTAATTTTTATTTTAAACCACCAGCAAGACGTTTTTCGTTCTGCCTACTTTTAACAGCCAGTATGACAAAACGGACTTTGTTTTGCCATGTGCCTATTGTGAAAGTGAATAATTACGATATATTCTAATGGTTTGCTTACTGGATAAATGAGGCAAATTAGACGTAAAATAGGTTTCCTATGAGATCAGTAAATCTATCACACACGAATTAATAGTTTGCACGAATGAAAGTGAGCCGACTTGTCGCCGTAATAACAGAAATAACTGGCATTAAACGCTAACTGAACATGACTAAGGTTTATTATACGACATTTAGCTTGACAGAAAATGTTGTCTAAATCAGTGCAGATGTGAAGATAATTTCCATAATTTGAATTAGGGGACAATTCTTAGTATTTTCTATTAGATTTAGTCGACAGTGTATTCTATTTGCACTTGTACTATTTTAAGGAAATATCGTATATATATATATATATATATCGTTCAACACTTTAAAATCATTGACATCTTATGAGGTATTTCATTTACTAGTATATTTATCATTTATAATCATTTAGTGGATTAAATATATATAACATATATTTTTATGCCCCCTTTTGAAAAAAGTGGGGTATATTGTTTTGCACATGTCGGTCGGTCTGTCTGTCTGTCGGTCGGTCGGAATACCAAATGGTTTCCGATCAATAACTTGAGAACGCTTTGACCGAGGGACCTCATACTTGGTATGTGTATTGGTCATCACCAGCAGATGAACCCTATTGATTTTGAGGTCAGTGGGTCAAAGGTCAAGGTCAGTGTGACCTTTACATGAAAAACGGTTTCCGATCAATAACTTGAGAACGCATTGACCCAGGAACCTCATACTTGGTAGGTGTATTGGTCATGACCAGCAGATGAACCCTATTGATTTTGAGGTCAGTGGGTCAAAGGTCAAGGTCAGTGTGACCTTAACATGAAAAACGGTTTCCGATCAATAACTTGAGAACGCTTTGACCCAGGGACCTCATACTAGGTAGGCTTATTGGTCATGACCAGCAGATGAACCCTATTGATTTTGAGGTCAGTGGGTCAAAGGTCAAGGTCAGTGTGACTGTAAGCTGAAAAAAGGTTTTCTGATTGTCCATATTTTATTTAAGTGTCCAAATCCTACTAACAATTTGGCTCCCAAGGGGGCATAAATGTTTCACTAACATCTCTTGTACATTGATGTACTATGTAACTCATGTATCTTTTTCAATTTGTGACAGTTTATCATTTATAACAAAAAGCACTAGGAACTGATAGATAAACACTTATTTAAACCATTTCCTTTACAATAAAATCCTCGGGATTCGTGGATATGACTCAGGGATTCTCGACAGTCAAACTCCGCTCAAGCTGGTACAAGGGTATCAGACATAGTTTTGACATTTATCACTACTCTTTATAAAAAGACTTTACTCAACAAAGACTACTGTTGCATGATTTTGCGGTGTGTTGTTCTCTCGAAGGATCTCTCATCCAGAATAGTGGCACAAGTTGTTTATACGGATACCTGTATCCTTTTTGTGAACTACGTCATCAAGATGTGTGTACATTCTGCACGTTTAAAATGACATATACGATAACATTAGGAAATAAATTATTATGGTTATCAGCAAGTAGAACAAATAAACAGGTCAATTTTGAAACACTTCTTTTAAACCCATCTGCAATATTTACATGTACTAGTAGATATCTATCATTTATAAAATTATGTTTAAGCCAGTGTACAGATCTTCGTAATTATTTGCGCAACGCTGTATTTTAAGAACAGATAAAATAGCCACAGTCAGTCTAACATTCTACAAAACGTCGTCTAATCTCTGTATCTAAAAATTGTCTATACTACTCGCATGTTTATCAATGCAAGACAATGCCTTAGAATTTATTTCATTACGAGTACTTCTATTCTTTGTCATACCCCTGCAATTCATAATCATTGGTACAAATGATCTCAATTTTGGAAGTTTTAGTGTTCGAGCATTATATTTAGAGATGTTGGTAAACTTAATGTTTCTGTCTCTTCTGTAGCCAAACCCACACCCAATTCTTTGATTATGACAAATGACTTACATTTAAATCAGCCGTTCCTAGGCACTTAGGAACAGTTTTGTTTTGTACAAAATTCTTCTTTCGATTTAACTATGACTGAATTGTGATATTGCAATTTTATTATAAATCATAACGCGTTTGCTTGAAGGACCGAAACTTAATGTCCAAATCTATAAGCATAAAACAACAATATCTACGCAATTAGGTTTTTTTCGGAAATATCAATTTGACAAATTATGAACAGAAGTTTCTTAGTATGTTATAGACCAAGTATGAAGAAAAACTGGGTTGTGAACACATTTGATAGCATGACTTAGTTAACATCCTGGATTCGTCAAAGACAATATGAAGACAAAAATAGAATACCGTCTTCGTTTCCTATCCTTTACATGGTCATTTATTGGAAAGCTAAACATAATGAACGTCTTTCAAACGCAATATAGTAATTAATGATTCATGAAGTGTCATGAAAGTAGCATCTAATGTTACGGATGATTAAAGAAACAAAGGGGCATGATCTTATTTAATTCCTTTCCCGAAAAAACACAGATTATTGAACAAGAAAACTAAAAGACAAAAAGTTTTTTTATCTCATTATTTGTTTGCAAATAGGATAACCAAGCAGCGACATTCTGAATATTTGTATTGCTAGATATCTCATAATGACATGTCAACAATAAAATGAAAACTACAGGGATAAGCACAGAAGCCAAACCGTATTACGATACCTTTTCTGAAAGGCACAAGGTCAAAGCCTTACTGACACTTAATTGTAATATTAACACCAATATTTATGTTGTGTACGAGTTAACATTAATTAAAATCACATTACTTTCGATGCTCTCATATTATAGGTGTCAATATTTATGCGAAAAGCAACAATTTGATTCAATGTTTATCCTTTCTGAAGACAGACACCAAGGTTAACCAACTTAAATATTTTTGGTAAAGCGGATATATGTTTTGAAGAATTTGGTATAAATATTTAACATTTCTCGTTTGAAGTCAAAAGTCAAACTGATCTTTTAACCGTAGACTTTTGAAGTATGTAACATTACATCAACGCAAACTTAATTATTTAATTAAATTACTTGACAATTTTTTTTACTGTAATACAAAACCAGTAATGCGAAAGCCAGTAATGTACGCGGAAAAATAGGAATAAATATGTAAAACATAGTACATCGTTGAACATGCTTCTATTAGTGTCATTATTATTATTAAAACATTGAAAACTATCATGGTTAGATATTAACAACTTCGCACACGCTTCATTATGTAACAGATGCATATATTCGCCAAGTGTCTCTACATACAGATGGATTTATAATATAGAGCAAACACTTCCGCGATCCTTTTATGTTTGTAAAGACATGACAAAGAGAGAGAAATATATTCGCACGGATATTCAGCCTTTCTCATCGCTGAAAGCATCTTCGATGGAACGTGTAAAAGCGCAAAAATACTAATTGAATATAATTAGTAAGGAAGTTCTAAATCCATGATTTCTCTCATGTTTTCAATAATATCGTGCATCACTACAGCCTCTTATCACGATTTCATGGATTAAAACCTTTGTTATATTTAAAAGCTGACATGTTTTAAAGACAGCAAAACATTTACTGCGTGTCTGAATTAATTTCTGATCGGGTCGTTTTGGGTTTAATCATATTATTTGCATTTTTTATGTTTAACCAGGAATCCAGTACTATCAAGATATTTCTCATCTAATAAAGCAAAAACAACGTAAATATTGTATTCAAATCTACTAACGACAGTTCGCGGTTTGTAGTTTTTAACAAATGCAAAGTCAAATAATTTCCTTGCATAAACTGAGAAACACTTTCGATTAAATATTTTAACTTGATTTGAATTATTTCACACAAATTAAATGAATATTACATGTATTTAAATCTCATCATAGCAGTCATGTATGTGTTTTTGCAAGCCAAACAACAAGATAACCAAATTGGTCATTATTTTGATTGGCAACGCATTTTTCAAATCTTAGCTCGTCTGTTCTTCAGACCAAAAGGCCAATTATTATAGCGTAAAACCTTTTTACCGTAACTGAGTTAAATATTTGTTTTTGGCAATTCATGTTAAAATGATAATTTTATATTCGTTGCCATTTACTGCAAACATTTATGAAACTTGTTATGAAACAAATAGTATGAAACTCGTTGCGGAAATGTGATAACGCTCGCCGAAGGCTCGTATTACAACTTTTCATAAACTCGTTTTATACTATTTGTTTTAAAGTAAAGCTTTCAATCCCTGATATAATAATACTATGGAAACTATTGGGCAAGCCAAATAGTCAACAATGTAAGCAAGTAACCTGTTTTGACGCATAAGTTTAAAAGTCTCTGTCTTTTTTAACCAAAAATTAGTTTCCCGAAATTTATATTATTTCGTACTCTTTGATACCGAATTTTCAAAATATACAATTAAAGTATAAAAAATATTCTGGTTTTAGTGGCGAGCGAAGCAGCACTGGAACAGTTAAAAAAATAAATAGAAAGGACAACCACTCGGCCACAAAGATTAAAACAACATCAAAAGGATATTCATTTTTTATCGAAGACATAGGTAACATCACGTGATAATGTGACCAACCAACTTTTAAACGTAAACTACTTGATAATGTGCATTAAAAACAAAACAAATGCAGATGCAACATGTGTCTCAATACTTGTTAGGAACACTGCAAGTTACGGGTGTGTTCATAAGACGTCAAGAGCACTAAAGATTTTTGAAGTTAACAATGATAACGTTAAGACAGTTTCAAATGGTTTTGACAAAAAAAACCTCGATGCTATGACCATCCATGGACCCGTTTTATAACGTCATGCAAATCATAGTTTATTGTTATCTCATTCTTTTCTCTATCAAAGCTTCTACAAATAGGTGTTTTTTGTACAAAGCTAGAATACTAAAACATAAGTATTCGATTTGATGACACTGTGACATTCTCGATGACATATCTAACATGATTGACATTTAAACAAGACTGTTTGTTAAACGAAACAACTTATTCTTAGCATTTGTCGGTCGACAATGTTACGTGTTCGACTTAACTCCATCAGTCTTCCTTTATTTATTTAGAATAAATAACAGCCTTGTAAGTGTTTCTGGAAATAATTGGAGAAAGTCTTGAACGGCAGGCGGGGTGTAACAGACTTTATGTGGACGCGAAGTCTATTAACAGGCTTATCAGACAAGGTCTCTTTTGGAACAGTCAGAATAAGTGATCTGTTTTAGCTCAGGTTCAGTCGCTGTCTATCTGTAAATTGGGAATATGCTTGACATCTGTAAATTGGGAATATCCTTGACATTATGTTTCCGTCTTATTGTCTACAGCGCTAAAAGAAATCAACATAGTGTTAATAATGACGATATATATTTTTACCTCCATGATGAATACACGGAATAATTCGCAGATAGCTCTTTGATTTTTTTTTCTAAATCCATATGTTTCCTTGTAAACATTTTTTATTTAAATAAATCTTTAGAGAAAAAAATAAACTTATATAATCAACATGATAAGTATATACGTATGTACATTTTGAAATCAACTGAACCCGTTTTAACAACCATTCAGATCTAAAAATTGAGAAACTGTTCTCTGATTTACCCATTGGTAGATGAATTTTGAGAAATTCTCGTACTATTGTTAAGGAAAATATTTCTTTTGGAACTATAGTTCAAGAACATAGATTATTCTTTAAATGAGATGTACAAGAAGTTGAATCAGTTCATCTTTATATCATGTACTTTATTTGATGCATCGTTTACCGTCATATCATCAAAAAAGTGCATGGACGCATTGAACGTTCTTAACAAGACCTAAGTTCATGAACTTGAATCATCTAAGTTCATATAATTTTACGTATTTTACTATAAATTGTAGACTTCACACTAAATCATTTGAAAAACATCACAAACAATTTGATCTATTTATTTCAATGATTCTAGTGCCATGAAAGTTAAATAGCACTTCAGTATAAACTATTTTAAAATTTATAAACGTATAGCTTAAATCATCAATGTTAAGCATTTGTTTCTGTTATAAAATCACAGGATATTGGTTATTGTCACATGAATCTCATGTTCTTGGACTTTTATATAACCCAAATCTTGAACTGTTCAAGTACGGTTCTTCAAATGGAAGGTACCATACATTGAATAATATTTTTGATAATTGTTAAAAGACAATAAAAGCAATCCCAGCATTGGCAACGCTTATATGATATAATTTAAAGGTACAAAGAGAATAGGAGAAATAAATACTAAGATTCACATATCATAACGTATTAAGAGGGTAAACTCGGTTGTGTTATAAGTACGTTGTAGGCAGAGTGTGTGAAGGTGTGATCCATCTCTGTTGATTGAGGTCCGGGACACAAATAAATCCCTTGTAAATAAATGTTTGGGCATTCAAAGAAAAAAACAATCACTAAGAGTCATCCCATCTTTATCAAAAAAGGAACATTCTGCATGTATTTTTGAAGCCAAGCATTAACGAAATGTCTATTTTCTTGTTACCATGAGATCATGCTGAAAGTGATAAAAACTGTAATGTTGAAAACCCACAGCATGGGGCCATTTTATTAACAACGCAGTGTTCCTATTATTAACAGCACAATGTTCTTTCAATACATGTATTTTTTAGGTATCACGTTGACTATACAAACGCAAAATTATTTTCTCACAAATAATATAATACCCAGTAGTGGGTTGTCAATAATAGTATATCTTACTGCAGAGCCCTGTTGTCACAGATCTTTATATGTCAATGATGGATAAGTCAAAGCTATAAATGTTAGTGGAACGTTGCAAAAGAAAATGTTTCACGGGAGTGTATTGATACTTGTTTAGTCAGAAAGCGATCTTTATATAATAGTATATTAAAAAGTCCAACCGCTGTAGAGTAACAACTTCGCATTACTTGCTACACAATGAGAATTTTAATGCTATGGTGGGCATTCGCGATTGTTTATGCAAGTCCTTTGGTTTTGATTTAAATCCATAACGAAGGGGTTGTTCGCGCAGTTTACTGCAAACAATTCCATGGAAAGGAACGTGATACACTGAACGCCCCCTCCCTGGGTGTAGAATAAAACAATCAGGTATACTTGGTTCAAAATGAATCTTTGTACATCAAAAAGATCGTGCCAGTAGCAGAAGAAAATAAGTGACTACATTTACCTGATAAAATCAGAAACAAATGTAATTGGTTGCTTACTTGACAAATGAAACGAAATATACGTAATATAGCTTCCTTTTGTGACAAATATAACTTACAGAGGTCTGATTATTTTTTAATATGTCGCACAGTGATGTATAGTTTCACACAAATAACTCTTTTACTTTTGAATTTGTCACAGGCTTTTATTGCAAAACAGACGCAAGTCGATTACAATATATACTTGTTCACAGCTGAGTGTTATGTATATAACTCTCATTACTTATCTATAAAGTATACCGTTGAAAATATCCAAAAGTTTCTTTTTGCATTTTATAATAGATACTTGACTTTACAGATGAAGTTTCACAGTCTTATTCTAATGCGTTAGTCCAATTATGTATCTGCAAAAGGTATTTAGATGCACGCATGGCCTGTTTGTGGTAATTGTATTTGTGATCGGAGTGTTTATACGTTTGTGACTCTAGTTCATTGTCGTTTAGACCCTTGCCCTGTGCCGCTTGACGGGGTCTATTTTTGAATGTTTGACACAGTAGTTTACAATGTAGTATGGTATTTCTGATGTAAACTTCAAGAGTAGCAACAGTTTTGTCACATTTTGGAAGTTTAATATTTTTATAACCGTCTTTCTGCGCTATCGCAATATAGAATCAGCCTGTTGACTCCTCCTGTTTTCTTCGAACGCTCTGCACAGTCCAAAAATATCACACCAAAAAAACATTTGAATCTTAAATATAGTTCCATTACTGTAGTACTCTACTGTTTTATTTGGATTGCAATGTACAAGGTCCACCGATCTCAGTTTGTAAAGACTTGCTTGTAATATTTGCAAATTTCATTAGGACAATGTAATTGATAATGCTAGGGTTCGAAAAATATTTGTTAAATGTGGTATGAATAATATTTGGGAAAGTCATGAGTTCCCAAACTCGTTATGGCTTAAAAGGTCTGTTCAAATGAAATTATCTGATCTATTCTACTTTAAAAACGTCAAGAAAATGCTGTAGCTATAGACTGTTTAAACAGAATGTTGAATTCGAAGAATATTTGGTTAAAACACCTGCTATGTTTTTGAAATTTTTATTAAAATTCAGAATAAGAAATAATAGACTACCAATTGAAGTAGGAAGCTGGAACAATGTAGAACTGAATGATAGGAAATACGAACTTTGTGATAAAAACGGTATTGGTGCTGAATTTCATTGTTTATTAGAATGTAGCTATTTTGCCGAATATAGAATAAGATTTATTGACATACAATTATACCGATATCCTAATGTTTTGAAATTTAAAGGTATTATGAATATCAATCCCAATGATGATATAAAATTCATAAAATTATGTAAATTCCTCAAGTGTGTTGTTAACAAATTCAGTATAAGAATGAAACACTATGTTCTCCTCCACATAAATGTATACATGTCTGATATTAAAACTTCAATAACTTAAAAATACCCATTTAGAAATTCTGTATTATTATGCCCAATATATTTTGTAATGCCTCATTATGTTGTATTGTATATGTACTCATGCTCTTTTTGTCATGTACTTATGACATGAGTGATGTTAGATAAACTTAAACTTAAGGATATAATTATATCTGCTCTCTGTCAGAAGTATCAAAAACAAGTGCTATTTATTTTATATTTGGATGATGATGTACCATGTGCATCGATCTCAGTTTGTAAAGACGTGCTCGTTATATCTGCAAATTTCGTTAACATAAAACAATGTAATAGAAAGTGATTGGTTACGATTATCTCCGCTCTCTGCTCTCTGTCATAACCGTGCCATTTATAATTATTGATAAAACATATTTTTATTTATGCAAATCATTTAGTTGCGATAGTAAAATTACTGGAACTTCCCTCTACATTCGCCAGAAACTACGATCGTTGATTATGATCAATAACGTACAATTTGAATTGTAGTTTTATTTCCAGTGCCGTATTCACACAACACAGTATGTACATAATTAGTTTTTTTCTGATTATTTATCGCTTAATTATTACCAATTTTTAAAAATACTTAAAGGTTTTTATTTTTGTCTAAAACCGTGTGTGTTAAAAACCGTGCCGTGTTTATTTCTGATAACATGACTGTATTAACATCTTGGGATTGTCAATGACACTAAAAAGACAACAATAAAATGTTATCTGTGTCTTAGCATACACTCGATCATTTAGTTGAAAGCTAAAAATAATGAGCGACGTTCTAAGGAAATATTAAATCCATGAATCATAAAGTGTCAAGAGAGTGACAATCATATAGTGAAAGAATAAAGGAACAAAATGGCGTACAATTATTATCATCAGCTATTAAATTCCACAGCCGATTGTGCGGCTAGATTTTAAGGTCTGCCTTGTGTCTAATTCTGATGACAAGATTGTGCTAACATCTTGGGATTGTTAATGACAATATAGAGACAAAAATAAAATGTTATCTTCGTCTTATCCTACACTCGAAATTAATGAATGACTTTCTAAGGAAATATAAAAATCCATGATTCATGATGTGTCAAATCATGTAATGAAATATGGAAGGAACAATGGGCATATAATTCTTATCATCAGGTATCAAATTCTACTCCCGTAAAATGGACTTTCGAATAGATAGCAAAATGGTATTGCGTTATTCATATAGGCAGTCACGTGCAACTGTAAATAGATATCGGTATTGTTTGCGCATACGTGATTTAATTCTGTAATAATGCATTTCCAGGGGTGATATTTGTCAACTATTTGACATTGACATTTTATGATAAGTACAATAATAGCACATTGGGATATTCATTATCATTGCATTGTTTGGTAACTAATCTAATCCATTAAAATCCATTAAAGCCTAAGAAAATTATTTTTAAAGGTCATTTTTTCATACAATTTCAAAGGGAAACAAAATGTGTTGGTGGAATAGACCACGGTGTTTTAATTAAGTTAACTGGCAATATCAGTAAATGCCTGTCTTTGGATAACAAAATGAAACCGACTTTTCCAAAAATGAAGGTCAACTGAATCACAAGTGTCACTTCTTTTAGATGGATTGTCAACATTAAGAAAAATCCGGATCCATTAAATTTTGATTAGACATGACGAAGGCAGTGTCGTTAATATTTTCGTGCGATTATTTCGCGTAAAACATCTTCGTTTAAGAGTGAACGGGGCATTTGTTTTTTTATAGCATGCATTTCATATCAGGTCATTCGAAAGTAAAAGGGGCATTTGTGTTTTTATAGCATGCATTTCATATAAGGTCATTCGAAATCAGTATAGTTTCTTAGGGTTTTTTTTCTACTGCATATTACCTTACTTTTATATCCAATTACTTATTTCTTTCAAGAAGATGTTCACTCGATTTGTTATTTTTCCGTGGTAGATTAATATTACCATTTGGCATAGATTTTTGACAAATCAAAAGATGCAAATACATCACGGTAAAGATAATGAATCTATTTGCGATCGGAGACATTTCGTCAAGATTATAATACTCTTTCAAACATATAAGATGTATGTTGTTTTAAATATTAAACTTTATTTCTTTATTAATAACAATGAATTTCAAAATCAACATTTTCGCCGTTTAGTCTCAATTAACCTTTATCACATTAAGATGAGAATCAAATGCGTAAAACGTATATGAAGATAAATGGACTAGTACCATTTACAGATACCTTCATTGTGTAACTTCCGTTAGGGCTGAATGATGAGATAACCACTACTTGTCGTATGTGTTAAACACAAATTATTGTTGCTTATAACTTAAATGATTCCACCAACAATTATTGAGTACTAAAACGAGATTGAGTATATGTCTTATATAGACATACAATAATTAATATGAAATTTTTCGTTACAGCCTTATTAAATCTTTACGCTTTTTTTAGTTGACCAACGTCCTAGATAAGTGACTTTTCTACAAGGAATTTATCATCTCGACAATCATACCGATCAAAATGACAAATTAATACTTGTATTCAAAAGTCATTGTGTCATCGATACATTATGTTCTGATAAAGTCTTCAAAAATATCCTGACTCATGACCACAATTTTCTAAATTTATTTTTAAACGTTTTTTGATATGGTGGTTCAAGTTTGAAATGGTTTTACATCACAGGTTCATATCTCGAACAAAGATGTTATTAAAACAATAGGTGATTTGTGAGATTTAGAATTAACGCCAATCCAATGAAGCCGAAGTTAGCCAGAGCACTGTTCATTCAACCTCAAACGCCTTCACAGTTTCAACACTGAATTCGATGGCCACCAATTGCATTTGACAGATAGCTTGTTATTTCATATCACGAACTGACATTTTCTTAAGAGAATCGGTATTTGAAGTAATTTAAAAATTAACCTAATCTAAGGAAGGGTTTACATAAGTCGGCCATTTCAACTTTCAGACAGATTCAAAAGGCTTTTATAATTATATAATGATGCCATGGTCATCAATGGATCCGTGTTTTTTCTACGACATGCATTTGACAGTTAGTTCGTTAGCTCAGTATTTGAATGGAAGCGCACTGTATTATGCACTATACCTTTCTGAATTTAATGGATCGTCATTTCGTTAAAAATAATTTAAGAAAGAACGTTTAAATGAAAATGTATATACTCGAAGTTTACTGTAAGTAATAAAGCAATTTGATCTGATAAGCCATATTGATATACCGCCTTTCACATTTCTTATTACATTAAAATCTAGTTTCCAGCATGTAAAATCCATTTACTTCTAATTATAATTAAGTCGTCACACTGCAACTGTTTTTGAATTTTCCGTGATATCTATAAGCGAAAAACACAGAACCATTAAAATGATGATACATTCTATACAAATTGAGGGTATTCATACATTCAAAAGATACATTTAAATAATCTATAGTTCATGATTGGTTTTAAAGCCCTGCTACACTTGACCTTTCCTTTTGATAAATCGTCGTGATAAACACCGCCATCTCAGTGATCTTACTGGTCATGCTCAATTGAGCATAGACTTGATTACAATTAAAACCAACAAAGTAAAAACAAATGTAAAACATGACAAATTTTATTTATGTACGGTATGTATAAGGCTTTCTTCTTAGAGTCTCCTCTTACGATATTTCAATACGAACATCACATAGGCAAACACAGTTTTAAGACGGGGAAAAGCAATGTATAAAAAGGTACTTAAGTAATTATTTGGCTTGCGGGCAATGAGGTCATTCTTGGTGACAGTCTAGGTAGGACTGCATACGTGCTAGAATGTTATCGGACAAACATGGCCACATCTTCGATAAAACTCTAGCCAATTCCTCTATTAAATACTGTCTTTTGAGTGTTTCTTGAAATAATCGGAATACCTCTTGAACGGCTAGCGGAGTGTAACAGACAAAGGATGGTTGCGACGTCAATTGGCATGCTATCAACATAAGGCATCTCCTGCATCAGCGAGAATAAGTGATCAATCTAAGCTATGTGAGCAGTCACTGACAAGTGAACGTTTTTGTCGGCAGATTTGAAGAAATCAACGTCATGTCACTGATAAGAATATAAAACATTCAGCAAAATTTATAATTCAAAAAATTCAAGATTGAAATATGGGGTAAACTCTTATATATACAAGTATTATCAACATTTCCCAAATGATAATTTTGATAACGCACTGGTAACTACATGTGCAACCGTAACACAGGCTACACAGGTATGTAATGTATTCCTAAAGAAAGTCAGTAGAACACGGAGGGATTTAGTAACTTTAGCCTGCTTACGAGTTCAACCGGCTTACGTGTATTTTGATTTGAGAACATGCCAAGCGTTATGGGATCTTCTAAGCCTACGATCCTTGAAGTCCAATACCGAATTTGACAACGCAACAGTTCATTCTTAGTTTGTCTGGTAAAAAAATCGAGTTATTGTTATAGCCTTTGCTTCGTTGTCTTCGGTGATTATTTAACATAATCGATCACTTGAATACTTTTCAATGCTATTTGGTACTCTTGTTACAGAAGACAATATGTTACGCAACTCTGACAATAATATTATATGACTAATGCCTCTTTTCGACCTATAAACCACTGGCGAGCATTGGCAGTCATTGGAGCACTTTCTTTAAATTGAAACGACCTTTGCATTAATACACTACAGGCACAACACTGGAAAACTATTTGTCTCACAAGTCAAGTTAAAGCAAATGTAATGTTGTCAATAGTATATCTTATCGCAGACCCCGTTTGTCATAGATCTGGAAATGTCGATGGTAATATTATAAATGATGATGGAATGTTTGTCAAGACAACATAATTAGAAGGAAAGGTTTTTCGTGAGTGTCTTTTGTCAGTGCATTTATACACCAAGTCATTGTAAATGTCTCAAGTTGTTAGCACCTATCGTTAAGTGTTGCAAGTACAACCATTGTAAAGTTAAACTTTTTGATTTATTTTAAACTATAAAGATATAATTGACATGTTATGGAGACCCTAAGTTTTATTTTAAACCACTAACAAGACGTGTTCCATACAGCTTACATGTAATAGCCAGACAGTGGCCCGTACCTAGACCAACATAAACCCAAGCTATATTTCTACAATAATAAGCGGCCTAGGTAAACCCATGAATGTGTGTTTGTATGAATTACAAAACCGTCTTTGCTTTGCCATGTACCTGTTGATTATTGCAAATTATTACGATCTATTTTAATGGTTTGCTTACTAGACGAATTTGACGTAAAATGTTCCTTAACATTAATTCAATTATATCGTCGTCAATATTTATTATTACTGAAGAAAAAACGCTAAGGTTTACCAACATCAATATTGCTGTTAAAGCAGAAATATATCTATTGTAGGATTCTGCATTATTATTAAACAAAAGTCGGAAGTCAAACTGATCTTCCAAGTAACCGTGAACTTTGGAAGTACCTTAAATCAAGGCAACCCTAATTATTTAATGAGATTTCTGTGATAAATCGAAGTCAAGTTCATTGTAACACAATAACAGTTTATCCAATTAAAGTGATAAACGTGGAAAAATAGGAATATATGTGTAGAGCATAGTACATCGTTTAGCATGCTTATATTAGTGCCATTATTATTATCAAAACAATGACAAATATCATGTTTAGATATTAACAACCTCGCACACGCTTCATTATGTACAAGATGAATATATTCGCCAAGTGTCACTACTACCAAACGGATTTAGAATATAAAGCAAAAACTACCACGATCCTTTCATGTTTGTAAAGACATGACAAAAGACACAGATAGATATTTTCGCACGGACATTCAGCCTTTCTCATCGCTTAAAGCATCTTTGTTTGAAAGTGTAAAAGCGCAAAAATACTAATTGAATATAATAAATAGGGATTTTTTAAATCCGTGCTTTCTCCTATGTTTTCATTAATATCGTGCATAGCTACACGCTACTACCACGATTTTATGGATTTAAACCTTTGTAATATTTAATTGCTGACTTGTTTTAGGTAAAACAAAAACATAACTGCGTGTCTGCATTGATTTATGGTTGGTTTATTTACTGGTTGTTTGGGGTTTTGAATCACCTTATTTGTTTTTTATGTAATACCACGAATCCAGTATCATCGAGATATTTCTCATCTCTAAACAAAAAACCCGGATAAACAACAAACGAACTTTGGCATTCGCTCTGCAATGCTCTCCTTTAAAAAAATCAAGCTATACCAAATTGAAGCTGTCAATGGCATATTCTACAGCGGATCCTTGATGCCACATCAAGATATGTCAATGTTGTTATCATAAATGATGGTGGAATGTTTGTCAATTAAGTAACTCGAAGCAAATGATTTACGGGAGTGTATTTTGTCAATGCCAGTTATGGACGTCATAGTGAATGGTGCAAGAAGTATGCTTAATTTGCTTAATTGAATAAAAGTGCAACAATTATTGAGTAATAATGTATTTTATAATTTTACTTCAATTAAAATATAAACACTGTATTGGAAAGGTCGCTTTTTGTTATTTGACTTTTGGTTTGTATTTAAACCATTTGTGTTGTATTCTTAGTGCAACTTACTTCAAAACCTAGAGAAAGGCCTAAGGCCTTATCAATCAGTAGTTGGCACGACCACACGCACCCAGGTTGTTCAAAAAACAAACAATAACACATGTAGACCCCTTAACGCGTGTTAGTATTTGTCACAATACGGGGTTGTTTTGCAAGTGCCTATTGCAGAAGGTGATAGTGTCCTTAATAAACAAATGAGGCAACTTAAACATAACATAGGCTACCTCTGAGACAAGTACATCTATCACAATCATATGTTTTAATTTGATTTGCCACAAACAAACAATTGACCATTACTACCTTATAAACGATGGAAAGTCCAAGTTAATATAGTGGTTGGCTTTTTTGACAAATGAGACAAATTAGCCATAGTAACGGTTTCCTCTGATATTTGTAGAAATGAATCTGTTCATGAATGAGCATGCGCCAATATTGTAATCTAATAGACACATAAATGAACGAGATCATACCTTCGTTTACTTGAGGGAAAGTATAGTCTCAAAAGTAGCATTCATTCGTTATACAGATAATTTCGATGATCAAATTGAGAGAACATTTCAGAATTCTGATATTTTTGTCAGCAGTATCTTTCATTGGCATTTGCAAGTATTTAAAAAATGCTTGTAAACTTTACAGTTCACACTTTAACATAATTTTAACATAATTGGTATTCTTAGAGGGCACTATTTCGGTTTATAACATTTTTTAAAGAAAGTTGTATTAGTTGCCAAAGTGATTATATGCTATTCGGAAAAGTCGCTTGACTTCAGCTAGTACGAAAAACGAAACTATGTGACTAACAACATTATAACTGTTAATAATACTTATGTATAAATATTAATATAACTATATATATTAATAAAATTTTATCAATTGTATTTGAATAAAAATAATGACTTTTGTTCTACCATTGTGCAAATTGTAATGTTTTTTTATCATATCCTGCCGATGTCTTGGACATACCACAAAAGCCATCTTCTCTTACATGTTTAATATCTAATAAACAAAAGCGAGAGTACAGATAAATAAAATTATTCGATTTACTTCTTCAGTGCCTGACTTGTACCCGTACATATTTATACAAGTTCTTGATAATTATTTAAACCCGTACTTGGAAATAAATGTGCATAAAATACGGTATTTCTACCTGATGAGACTAAAGTTGATCGCAGTAAATCTTTCAGCATTCATTAATCATTTAATATTTTTGCGTTTTCTCCTATTACACGGCTACAATCTTGTTATCAGTAATTAATATATTCCATAAATGCTTTATTAAGTAAGAAGTTAAAGGTTTATCCGTCAAAATTGATGTTTGTTATGCATGTGTATATACTGATATTGAGTGTCATTGGTTAGCATATAATTTAAATAAATCATTCAAACTAACCGAGCACGGTTGGTAAAGATGTTATCCCTCAGATTCTTATTCATTTTGCAATTTATTTTGATTTAGCACATTTGTTTATGACGAATGAAATATAATTGATCTGTGATATCTGTCTTTATATTCCTTTACTTAAATATATATAACAAAAGTATTGACGCGGTCTTTTCATTGGCTATTTAAATACGATGGCTATTGAATTGTGACAATTTGACAAATTCCAATGTGTCCACTCTCTTTTTTTACCAAATTTGTTTATACTGTCAATGGGCAAAATATCTTGGCAAATAAATTGCATTATTCAAATTTTAGTAATGGCCCATGAACAGTCAAATTATGACCGAGCTGAAATTGAGTCACATGGTTAGAAAATTGTGCAGCCAGAACGGGGCTCGAACCCGCTGAGAGGGTGAGTGCTCTACCGACTGAGCTACCGGACTGCTTACACACCTTCTCAACACCTGAATAGGTAACGATACCGTGACATTCTCCACTGCCAAGTTGAAATTCATCCCCAAATTAACAGGATTGAGAACAAGGTTTATATTATCTCGACGAGTCTACGTGGAGGATATTGAGTATATATACAGTCACGGCCCCACACAGGGGGCAAATGTTGCCGGATTGGCTTTTAGGGTTCATAGAAGACGGAAAGACTGCAATATATATATATGTATACTGTATATTGTTAATTATGATTATCAAGTAATGTTCAAGCGAAAAGTGGCCAATACATAGAAAACAATATTCTGTCGACGGCAATATAAAGTTATATAAAGTCATATAAAGTCATCAAACACAAATGGATCAATTATAGTAAAATGATGTAATAGAAGAACAAATGATATTATTTCATGTCTGCAATATATATGTAAACTATATACTGTGAATCATGCTGATCAAGCAATGGTCAAGCGAATAAAGGCAGAGTTTATCTCTCGCTACGCTTTTCCAACAGCAAACAGTTAAGGTGTATAGGCACTGTTATTGGGTAAACTTGCTTGCAGATATGGGTTTTACTGTGATGATAATAGAGGTATAAACTACATTAACTAGTTATCTACGAGCTCGCTATAATACACGAACGCATTAGAAGTTTAATTACAGATGGAAAAATGATAATATGGAACTCAGTTATCGATGCAATGTTTATTTTTATGATTCAATAAACTTAATTCAAAATTCACAATTCAAAAAAATAGCCTGTTATCACAAGTATTTTCCAAATTAGTATGTGGGAAAAACTCTTATAATATACCTATTTTATCAACATTTTCCAAATTATAATTTAGATAACCACTAGATTTTACATGTGAAACCGCATCACAGCCAACACAGGTATGTAATGTAAAAAGAAAGTCAGTAAAACACGCAGGGATTAAGTTACTTTAACCTGCTTACAAATTCAACCGGCTTACGAGTGCTGGGGCCGTATTCAATAAACAACTTAGAATGGTCTTATTTTTAAGATAAGAAACTAAGTGTTTCGATTGGCATGTATATTTAGCAGACCAGTAGGCTGAATGAAGTCGCTGAGGCATGTATGTGGATAAGGATAAGATGTATATTGAATAGTACCCTCTGAACCTCACATTTATCGCAACAATTATCACCTAGAAAATATAATACGTATTCAAGTCTCATTGAAACAGCCTTTTGTGTGTGCTTGTGTGTATTTTGATATGAGAACATGCCAAACGTCATGGGATCTTCTAAGCCAACGATCCTTGAAGTCCAATACCGAAATTGTCAGAGATCTGGAAATGTCGATGTTAATATTATAAATGATGGTGGAATGTTCGTCAAGACAACCTAATTTAAAGCAATCGTTTTCCGTGAGTGTCTTTTGTCAGTGCATTTATAAACACATCATTGTAAAAGTCGCAAGATGTTAGCTTATATCGTGTATGCAAGTACAACTACTGTTGAGTAAAAACTTTTTTATTTTTTTTAAACAAATAAGATATAATTGACGTGTTATGGGGAGAAGTTTTATTTTTATTTTAAACCACTAGCAAGACGTTTTTCTTTCTGCTGACTTTTAACAGCCAGTATGGTTAAACGGACTTTGTTTTGCCATGTGCCTATTGTGAAAGCAAATAATTACGATATATAGTGTAATGGTTTGCTTACTGGACAAATGAGGCAAATTAGACGTAAAATATGTTTCCTCTGAGATCAGTAAATCTATCACACACGAATTAACAGTTGCACGAATGAAAGTGAGCCGACTAGTTGCCGTAAGAACAGAAATAACTGGCATAAAACCCTAACTGAACATGACTAAGGTTTATTATACGACATTTAGCTTGACAGAAAATGTTGTCTAAAACAGTGCAGATGTAAAGATAATTTTCATAATCCGAATTAGGGGACAATTCTAAGTATTTTCTATTAGATTTAGTAGACAGTATATTCCATTTGCACTCACAATATTTTAGGAAATATCGTATCTATATATCGTTCAAGGCTTTTAGGGCATTGAGGTCTTCTGTGGTATTTCATTTACAACTAGTATACCTATCGTTTTTAATCATTTAGTAGCTTAAATATATATATATAACATATATTTAACATTGCTGTACTATGTAACTCATGTATCTTTTTCAATTTGTGACAACTTATCATTTATAACAAAAAGCACTAGCAAATGATAAATAAACACTTATTTAAACCATTTCCTTTATCATGGTTACACACAACATACGACTCTTAAGTTTACATAGAGAAACAATAAACTGTTGATTCCTCTGGGTGCGTGAATATGACAGAAAGATTCTCGACAGTCTAACATCGTTCAAGCTGGTGCATGGGTATCCGATATAGTTTTGACATGTATCATTACTCTCTATAAACAGATTCAAATCAACGAAGACTACTTATTGCATTATTTGGCGGTGTGCTGTTCTTTCGAAGGATCTCTCATCCAAAATAGTGGTGCAAGTTGTATATACGGGTACCTGTATGTGTGGGCTACTTTTTGTGCACTACGTCATTAAGCTGTGTGTACATTGTGCACGTTTAGAATGACATACACGATAATATTAGGAAACAAATTAATACGGATATCAGCTAGGCTACAAGAACAAATAAAAAGGGCAATCTCGAAAACTTTTAACTTTTAAACCATCTGCAATATTTACATGTACGTGTAGCTATCTATCATTGATATAATTATTTTCAGCCGGTGTATAGATCTTCTGAATTATTTGGGCAGCGTTATATTTTTAGAACATTCAAATAGCCACAGTTAGTCTAACATTCTACAAAACGTCGTTCAATCTCCGTATCTTCAGAATTGTCTATACTACAACGATGTTTTTTCAATGCAAGACAATGCCTCAGAATGTATTTCATAACGAGTACTTTCTGTTCTTTGTCCTACCCCTTCAATTCCTAATCATTGGTACAAATTATCTCAATTTTGGAAATTATTGTGTTCATTAGTTCGCGCATTATATTTAGAGATGTTGGTAAAATTACTGTTTCTGTCTCTTTTGTAGCCAAACCCACACACAGCTGTTTGACTATGACAAATGACTTACATTTAATATAGCTATAAATAATAATCAAAATCAGCCGTTCCTACGCACATAGGAACGGTTATGTTTCGTACACAATCCGTCCACCGATTTAACTATGACTGAATTTAATGTTAAACTGAGTTGTGATATTGCAATTTCATTATAAATCATAACGCGTTTGCTTGAAGAACCGAAATTTAATGTCCAAATCTATAAACATAAAACAGCAACATCTACGCTGTTAGGTTTTTTCGGGAATATCAATTTGACAACTCATGAACAGAAGCTTCTTAGTATGTTTTAGACCAATTCTAATGGAAAACTGGGGATGTGAGCGTATTTGATAGCATGACTAAGTTAAAAATCCTGGGATGGTCGAAAACAATATAAAGACATAAATAAAATACCGTCTTCTTCTCCCAACCTTAACATTGTCATTTATTTGAAAGCTAAACATAATGAACGCGGTTCAAACGTAATATAGGAATTAATGATTCATGAAGTGTCATGAAAGTAGCATCTCATGTTACGGCGGATTAAAGAAACAAATGGGCATCACCTTATTTAATTCCTTTCCCGAAAAAACACAGACTATTGAATAGCAAAACTAATGAACCAAAGGTATCTTTTATCGCATTATTTGTTTGCAAATAGGATAACCAAGCTACATACTGAATATTGGTTTTGCTAGACATCTCATTATGACATGTCAAGAATAAAATGTAAACTACAGGGACAAGCCCAGAAGACAAACGAAGAACGATGACTTTGGTAAACGAATCAAGGTCAAAGCCCAACAGTATACAACATTATAAATATAAGGATTTGGCTGGAAAAACATATGTTGTTTATCTTCTTCTTGCACAATCCTTATTATGAGTATGTTGTATACTATTGAATATGTTTGTTCTTTGAAAATAAAATATGTTTAAACCAAAGCCCAACAGACACTTAATTATAACATCAACACCAATACTTATATTGTGTACAAGTTAACATTTATTCAAATCACGTTACTTTCGATACTCTCATTATATCGTCGTCAATGTTAATCATTACTGAAGACAAACGCAAAGGTTTTCCAACTTAAGTATTTTTGGTAAAACAGCAATATCTTTTGAAGAGTTCGGCATAATTATTTAACATTTCTCTTTTGAAGTAAAAAAAAACAACAACTGATCTTTTAACTAACCCTAGACATTTGAAGTATGCAACATTAAATCAACGCAAATATAAATATTTGATGAATTACTGAACAAAGTTTGTTTTACTGTAATCTGATGCGAAAGCAAGTTATGTATGCGGAAAAATACATGTGTAAAACAGTACATCGTTTAGCATGCTTCTATTAGTGTCATTATTATTATTATTTAAACATTGAAAACTATCATGTTTAGATATTAACAACCTCGCACACGCTTCGTATGTAAGAGATGAATATATTCGCCAAGTGTCACTACATTCAGATGGATTAAGAATAAAGAGCAAAAACTTCCACGATCCTTTCATGTTTGTAAAGACATGGAGAGAGAGAGAGAGAGAGAGAGAGAGAGAGAGAGAGAGAGAGAGAGCTATTTTTTGCACGGACATCCAGCTTTTCTCAAAAGCGCAAAAAATATTAATTGAATATAATTAATAAGGAATTTCTGAAGCCGTGCTTTCTCATATGTTTTCATCAATATCGTGCATAGCTACACGCTACTACCACGATTTTATGGCTTTAAACCTTTGTAATATCTAATAGCTGACTTGTTTTAAAAAAAGAAAAAATATAACTGCGTGTCTGCAATGATTTGTGGCTGATTTCTTTACTAGTTGTTTGTGGGTTTGAATCATATTATTTCCATTTGTTTTGTAATACATCGAATCCAGTATCATCGAGATATTTCTCATCCCTAAAAAAAAGTAACGTAACTATTGTTTTAAATAGTGTTTATGTAACAGTCGCGGTTTTGTAGTTTTTAATAAATGGTATGTCGTTCGCAAATAAATAACATTTCCTTGTATAAACTGAAAAAAGCCTTCAATTAATTCAGTCAGCTAGAATTATTTCACACTTAACCGAATAAATTAATATTACACTTATTTAAACCTCCGAGCAGCCATGTCTGTGCTTTCATAAGCCAAACAACCAGAGAACCACACAGTTCATTATTTTGTTTTACAAAGCATTTTTCACCTTTAAGCTTGTCTGTTTCTTAAAAAGAAAACGTCGAAGCTTTGTCATAACCACTGTATCGACGTCCGGTAACAACGTCGTCGTCTGAAGCGATGACGGTGAGCATCTTTAACCGTCTGCAGCGACGATGGTGAGCTTCTTAAACAATCATAATTGTTTAAAAACCGATGAAAATACGCTCCATTCAAACTTGATACACATTTTGCCAGAGTTAATATGCATGTTCCAGAAATCTCAAAACTTTTGCTAAAGTACTTTATAACAAATGCCCCTTAATTGACGGATAAACAAACAACGAACTTTGGCATTCGCTCTGCAATGCTCTCCTTTAAAATTAATCAAGCTTTACCAAATTGAAGCTGTCAATGGCATATTCTACAGCGGAGCCTTGATGTCACATCAAGATATGTCAATATTGATATCATAAATGATGGTGGAATGTTTGTCAATGAAATTACTCGAAGCAAATGATACACGGGAGTGTATTTTAACTATTGTTTTAAATGGTGTTTATGTAACAGTCGCGGTTTTGTAGTTTTTAATAAATGGTATGTCGTTCGCAAATAAATAACATTTCCTTGAATAAACTGAAAAAAGCCTTCAATTAATTCAGTCAACTAGAATTATTTCACACTTAACCGAACAAATTAAAATATTACACTTATTTAAACCTCCGAGCAGCCATGGCTTTGCTTTCATAAGCCAAACAATCAGAGAACCACACAGTTCATTATTTTGATTGACAACGCATTTTTCAACTTTTAGCTCGTCTGTTTCTCAAAAAGAAAACGTCGAAGCTTTGCCATAACCGCTGTATCGACGTCCGGTAACGACGTCGTCGGCTGCAGCGACGATGGTGAGCATCTTTAACCGTGGCAATTGTTCAGAAACCGATGAAAAGATGCTCCATTCAAACTTGATACACATTTTGCCAGAGTCAATATGCATTTTCCAGAAATCTCAGAACTTTGGCTAAAGTACTTAATAACAAATGCCCCTTATGTTACGGATAAACAACAACCGAACTTTGGCATTCGCTCTGCAATGCTCTGCTTTGAAAAAATCAAGCTATACCAAATTGAAGCTGTCAATGGAATATTCTACAGCGGATCCTTGATGTCACATCAAGATATGTCAAAGTTGATATCATAAATGATGGTAGAATGGCAAATAATATACGGGAGTGTATTTTTGTCAATGCCAGTTATGGACGTCATAGTGGATGGTGCAAGAAGTATGCTTAATTTGCTTAATTGAATAAAAAGTGCAACAATTATTGCGTAATAATTTATTGTATTGCTTTACTTCAAAAAAAGTAAAACAACTGTGTAGGAAAGGTCGCTTTTTGTTTGTATTGTACTCTTAAAAAGCAAGAGAAAGGCCTCAGGCCTAAACAAACATGCACCCAGGGTTTTGAAAAAAACAACAACAACATATGTAGGCCCTTGAACTTGTTTTGGTATGTGTTACAAAATGGGGTTGTATGGCAAGTGCCTTTTGCAGATGGTGAGTGTGTGGATAATAAACAAATGAAGTAACTTATACAGAATATCGGTTGCCTCTGAAACAAGTACATCTATCACATATGAATTCATTTGATTTGCCAGAAAAAAACAATTGACCATTACTAACTTATGAACGCTGAAAAGTCCAAGTTAATACAGTGGTTGTTTGTTTGACAAATGTGACAGATTAGCTTTAATAACGGTTTCCTGTGAAATTTGTAGAAATTAATCTTTCCATGAATTAGCTTGCGCCTGTATTGAAAGTGGTCTATATTGTAAACTAATGGACACACAAAATAATAAAGAGGAGATCATACGTTCTTTTCACTTTAGAGCAAGTATAGTCTCAAAAGTAGCATTAATTCGTTATTCAGATAATTTTGATAATCGAATTTAGAGGACAATTCAGAATATTCTGTACTTTTATTAGCAATATCTTTCATTGGTATTTGCAAGTATTTAAAAAAAAATGTTTGTAAACTTTACACATCACATTGAACATCATTGGCATTTTATACGGCACTACTACTCGTATGTCGGCTTGTATCATTTTCTGAAGACCTCTGTATTAATTACCAAAGTGATAATATGTTATGCAGAATAGTCGCTTGACTTCAGGTAGTACGAATAACGAAACTATGTGACCAACAAATTCAAAGTTGTTATTAATACTTATGTATACATATAAATATATATACCATACATGAGTAGCAGATGTCAATATCATTATATATGTAAATAAAATGTAATATATTTAAGTAAATAGAATTAATGACTTTTATTCTGCCATCGGTATTTTATTGCTTTTCTTTATCATTTCGTTACGATGTCTTTAACGTTACACAAATGTTATCTTCTCCTACTTGTTAAATATTCAGTAAACATATGCGAGAGTATAGTTGAAATAAATAATTTGATTTACTTCCGCAGTGCCGTACATATTTATAAATGTTCTTGCTAATTCAAAACATTTTAACTCGTATTCCAGCTGTGTTTAAATGTTGAAAAACAGCCACTTATATGTACACTATCAAAACAATTTGGCATGTCAATAAAGGCTGCATAAAGATGACACCCTTAAAAGAAAAAAAAACATGGGCTGTACGTTGATATATTCAAACGGAAATATGCATCCGTAGATAGTCCCTAGCTAAATCAAAAGGGTTGTTTAAACAAGCAAATGTTCACTTTTTGCAGAAATTATAGGTCGACAACTTGTTTAAAGTTCTACTTTTCGTGCTGAATTATGGTTTGACAAATTGTCACTTCGACCTTTCAACTATTCGTGAGAAATTAACACCGCGACCAGTCGTATTCGCGTTTCTGATACATCGATGAGTCGACGACGGAAACGACATTCCAAAGTTTTCTTGTGATAGTAGCCTTAATCATCTGATGTCTTGTGTAGAATGTTGAATACGTATGGAATTACTGAAAAAATGATTTATATTCTCTCTCCATATATTTTATATTTTGGGCTTTTATCAGTCAAACATGGTCACGTCTTCGGTTAAAATCATTTTTTTTTCTTTTAAGTACTGCCGTTTGGGTGTCTATTGTAATAATTTAAATAACTCTTCAACAAATTGCGGAGTGTAACACGCGACGTGAACTGAACAGGCTATCAAGTGTCCTTCTGAACCAGTCATAATATGTGATCAAACAAAAGACGAGGGCCAGTAACTGGCAAGTAAAAGTTTATCCGTTGCGTGGGAAATGCTTGACAATAATCATGTTTCCGTTTTGGGACAGGAGCTTAAAAGAAATCGACGTAGTTAGTTTCATTTATTACAATATAAAAAAATTCTGCAAAATATTCAGGTATTTTCAAAATATAATGAAAGAATTAGGCTAAGATGAAAATGATTGATATTTGTTTTTAATATTTTCAAAAAACACTCGACAAAGAGCTGAAACAATCATTTTGAAAATATATAGTTGTATAAGCATTTTGACATTAACTTAAAAAGAAAAAACACACACATACAAACAATTACTGCACAACCTATTAGAGTATTATTTAAGCATGTCATTACGTTGTTTATCCAGTTTTGAAGATAATTTCCATGAACAAAACTTCAGTAAAATTCCGAAAAACTATTTTCTGGATAGCTGTGCGTCCTTTCGACATTTGTACGTTTTTAAAAAGAATGTGTGGACACACGTTACGTTTTTTAGAATGCCCGTTTGAATATAGTTTAACACTTACACTTTCATAAGGCATTTCCCGGGCTTTATCATACTTAAAACTTGTCACATATAGTTCAACAATATTGTGGAAGGGTTGTGTTATTCGTGACGAGTGAAAACAGAATCCTCGCGTTGAATTGAACTGTTCATTGACAGTGGAAAGAACACTGTCAACATCCTCTATCACGGGCTTCAACATAATTCTAATTCCGAATAACCAGAAAATTAAAACTGTAAATGTATGTCACTTACCGTATGACTGTTTTTTAACAGACGTCAGGTATTTGTACTGAGAATGGCATATACTTTGAAGAAACTTGTTTATGAGAGAAATTTGTCTACAAGTACAAATTAAAAGGACAATTTTGCAAACTACTTTGAAACCCAACTGCATCCTTTACATGAACATGTAGCAAAGGGACAGATTCATGTCTTTAGTCTATGAAACACCGCTTTAGTCGGTAAGTTGATCTCTTCTTATTTGCTCAACCTTGTATTCTATTTTTCGAAGAAATCAATTGTAAGTTTTATCCTTTTTCACAAAACGATCTCCTATCAAAGTGTATCAGTGCAAGACAATGCCTGAGAGAATGTTTTTGATTACGAGTTTCTCTTCTCTGTGTCATAAACATGCTCTTCTTAATCATTGGTACAATTAATCTCAAATTGAAAATCATAGTGTTTCTTAATTAGGACACTATAATGAGATAAATGAGATAAATCTTCCTCTCTACAAAAGCCAAAAGTCTCATATCGATCGTAGGTACAATTAATCCAATATATTAAAGATGCACTCTTACTCCCAAATAAGATTTACCACAATTAATAATACTGTTTTAATTTTCCAATTTTATGACGGATACCGAGTTGAATTTGAAAGAAATGTGCATAAAACACGGTATTTCCACCTTATGAGACTATAGTTGATCGCAGTAAATCTTTTAGCATTCACCAATCATTTAATATTTCTGCGTTTTCTCCTATTAAATGCACTGATACAATCTTGTTATAAGTAATTAATATTTTCAATAAACGCATTATTTAGTAAGTAGTTAAAGGTTTATCAGTCACAATTGATATTTGTTATGCATGTGTATATCCTGATTTAAGAGTGTCATTGGTTATCACATAATTTAAATAAATCATTCAAACTAACGAAGCGCGGTGATTGGTCAAGATGTTCTCCCTCAAATTATTGTTCATTTTGCAATTTATTTTGGTTTATCACATTTGTTTATGACGATCGAAATATAGTTGATCTGTAATACCAAACTTTATATTCCTTTACTTAACATATATAAGAAAATTATTTACGCGGTCTTATTATCGGCTATTTGAAATCGCTAAGTAACAATACATTTTGTGGCTGGGTTAAAGCTGTTTCAATATGTACAGTGCTGACACTTTAAAACAATACATAACAATAAATTGCCATAAACAAGTAAATTGCCAGTTATACATTTTTGATAAGCTACATTGTCTGTATACGTAAGATCCAACATGGTGTATTGATCATCGAAAAGTGTGATGATCCCTTATAATTTGCCCATTTGTAATCATAGTCGAAACATTTTAGTAGGAATACATTTTTAACCAACTATTCGTAAGTTGAAATGATCGATTTTGATTAATATGTATACCAAAGTTTTATCACTTAGTTAGTACACCTATAATTTCCAATTTGAGATTATTTGTTTCCAATGATTATGAATAACAAGGCTAATACAGAGAGCAGAGAAATTCTTAATCAAATTCTCTCTGAGGCATTGTCTTGTATTGATGATCTTTGCAAATATACACGATAACACAGCTGGTAAAAAACAGCGTGAAGTGAGCAAAAGTCAATTTCGAGACGAAATATTCTATTTATCTTCGTCCTATCCTGTACTTAATCATTTAATTAAAAAGCTAAAAATAGTAAACGACTGTCTATGCAAAATGAAAACCCATGATCGGAAAGTAACAAATCATGTTGTGGAGTATTAAAGAACAAAGAGCATATAATTATAAGCATCAGCTAGTTATATTCAGGGGTCAAGTTTCAATAGGACATATGTGCTCATGAACATCCGCATAGCGTAGGTAGTTACGGGCAGAATCATTGCGATCAATGTCCTTCCGATTTTTTTTTATCGAACTGCAGTTTACGCCAAGAACGAGATTATGTCTTGAAATTTACTATGTTAAGCTTTGCGATCATTATTGATACGGGAAACGTGACTTAATCATTCACCTTTCGAACCAAAACAAGTGATAATGATAATATAGGATCGCATTATTTAAATTTATCTGGAAATCCAAATAACGTGCTAAATAATTGCATTTCTAGATAGCAATATCGAGAATTATATTGCTAAATAAATATCAGTGTTGTGTTTCATTCGGCATTAATTAAGATGGCATACACCCGATATTTGCAGACTCTTTCATTCATTCTATTCCATCGACAACAATCACAATCATCACTGAAGACAAGCATCATTGTTACACACAAATACAATATTAATATTCTAATTCATCCTGTTAGAGACATTGCAAAACCATAGCTTCACCAACAACATACAAAAGACAGCCTCGATTTTATTGTTTATTTACAAATAACCGTATTTGTCATCGCTTCCCTGAACCGGTTAAAGAGGGTTTTTTAAATTATACATTGAAACGACCAGGGGTCAGAAATTCAAATCATAAACCGTGTTTATTGGCACAAGTAAAGAGCCAAACGACACTGGACGAGAAACACATCGTCGAGTTACGGCCACCCAGCGTGCCCAAGGGTTTGATTTTTATCCGGATCGGAAAAAGTGATTAATATTTTATCCTGCGCACCTAAAATTATACATTTGGTGAAACGTTTTTTTATGTACATTTGAACAAAGTGCGTGTACGAGATTATTTTATGACAACACGATGCGTGTAATTTATATTTCACTGTTGACGTCAACAAGTTCTTCATTTTTATTTTTTAATAAAAAGCATGCTAAATTATTAATTTTATCTATATTTAATAACATTTTCAAAAGAATGATGCTGCTGAAATATTGCTACCCCCTCCCCCAACAAAATATTAACAATGAGTGGTCAAACAAATTACCAACACGCTTTACAGTAGACAACAGATGTCTGAAGGCAATGCAATGTTCTGTGAAAGAATAAATGTTCAGCCGACCGTCTTGGATTCTAGGGTTTATACAATTAACTGTTACTTAGAAAAAGCCATGCATTGTCAAAGCATGTCTCCAACGCGTATTTCAGCTGATGTTCCTCATGAACTGGAGTTGCCCATGCCATGTGTAGGCTCACTTTCAGCATTGAAGAAATGAGTGCGTACCTTTTAGAAGATAATACTCAGGTTTTTTTCACTTTGGATTTCATTTGTTATTGTATTGTCTCTATTTCCCACGCCTTTAAAAAACAAAATGACGTGGTGTTCCCAAAACACACAAGCGTTTACAATGCAGAAGAAAAGCCAAACGTGAATAGAATTAAATTTTAGTGATAAATTTAACATGTTTACAAAGAACATTTGAGTGACTGTCTCGGAAATTGGTAACATTGAAAGTTCGTTTTTATTATCGTGTGACATACTTGTTTGATAAAAACGAAACAACATTACAGTAATGATTTTTGGGAGAGGTGTAATGACGCCTGCGTAGCATATCAAACTTAATTATAAGGACGATTGACGCTCGTGTGATGGCGATCAAAATGTCAAAGTTATACGATATTCTTGGTTTCATGATTTATGGCATACTTAATGTCCAAAGTTTGACCAGCAACCGAATTGTACTATTCACTGCACAGTTATGGCTATTGAATTGTGACAATTTGACAATTTCCAATGTATCCACTCTCTAACTTAAACATTTCTTTTTAATTTGTTACCAAATTTGTTTATACTGTCAATGGGCAAAATATCTTGGCAAATAAATTGCATTATTCAATCTTTAGTAATGGCCCATGAACTGTCAATTATTACCGAAATTGAGTTACAGGGTTGGAAAATTGTGCAGCCAGACCGTGGCTCGAACCCGCTGACAGGGCGAGTGCTCTACCGACTGAGCTACCGGACCGCTTACACACCTTCTCAACACCTGAATAGGTAACGATACCGTGACGTTCTCCACTGCCAAGTTGAAATTCATCCCCAAATTAACAGGATTGAGAACTAGGTTAACATTATCTCGACGAGCCCACGGGTAGGATATTGAGTATATATACAGTCACGGCCCCACACATGGCGCAAATGTTGCCGGATTGGCTTTTAGGTTTCATAGAAGACGGAAAGACTGCAATATATATGTATACTGTATATTTTTAATTATGATTATAAAGTAATGTTCAAGCGAATAGTGGCCAATACATAGAAAACAATATTCTGTCGACGGCAATACAAAGTTATATAAAGTCATATAAAGTCATCAAACACAAATGGATCAATTATAGTAAAATGATGTAATAGTAGAACAAATGATATTATTTCATGTCTGCAATATATATGTAAACTATATATTGTGAACCATGGTTATCAAGCAATGGTCAAGCGAATTAAGGCAGAGTTTATCTCTCGCTACGCTTTTCCAACAGCAACAGTTAAGGTGTATAGGCACTGTTATTGGGTAAACTTGCTGCATATATGGGTTTTATTGTGATGATAATAGAGGTATAAAGTACATTAACTAGTTATCTACGAGCTCGCTATAATAATCGAACGCATTCAAAGTTTATTTGCAGATGGAAAATGATAATTTGGAACTCAGTTATAGATGCAATGTTTATTTCAATGATTTAATAAACTTAATTCAAAATTCACAATTCAAAAAATAGCCTGTTATCACAAGTATTTTCCAAATTAATATGTGGGAAAAAACTCCTATAATATAACTATTTTATCAACATTTTCCAAATGATTATTTAGATAACCACTAGATTTTACATGTGAAACCGCATCACAGCCAACACAGGTATGTAATGTATTCCAAAAGAAAGTCAGTAAAACATGCAGGGATTAAGTTACTTTAACCTGCTTACAAGTTCAACCGGCTTACGAGTGCTGGGGCCGTATTCAATAAACAACTTAGAATGGTCTTATTTTTAAGATAAGAAAGATGACCAGTAGGCTGAATTAAGTCGCTGAGGCATGTATGTGGATAAGGATAAGATGCATATTGAATAGTGCCCCCTGAACCTCACATTTATCGCAACAATTATCACCTAGAAAATATAATACGTATTCAAGTCTCATTGAAACAGCCTTTTGTGTGTGCTTGTGTGTATTTTGATATGAGAACATGCCAAACGTCATGGGATCTTCTAAGCCAACGATCCTTGAAGTCCAATACCAAAATTTTCAGAGATCTGGAAATGTCGATGTTAATATTATAAATGATGGTGGAATGTTCGTTAAGACAACCTAATTTGAAGCAATCGTTTTCCGTGAGTGTCTTTTGTCAGTGCATTTATAAACACATCATTGTAAATGTCGCAAGGTGTTAGCTTATATCGTTAAAGTGTATGCAAGTACAACCACTGTTGAGTAAAAACTTTTTTATTTATTTAAAACAAATAAGATATAATTGACGTGTTATTGGGAGAAGTTTTATTTTTATTTTAAACCACTAGCAAGACGTTTTTCTTTCTGCTTACTTTTAACAGCCAGTATGATTAAACGGACTTTGTTTTGCCATGTGCCTATTGTAAAAGCAAATAATTACGATATATTGTTATGGTTTGCTGACTGGACAAATGAGGCAAATTAGACGTAAAATATGATTCCTCTGAGATCAGAAAATCTATCACACACGAATTAACAGTTGCACGAATGAAAGTGAGCCGACTAGTCGCCGTTATAACAGCAATAACTGGCATAAAACGCTAACTGAACACGACTAAGGTTTATTATACGGCATTTAGCTTGACAGAAAATGTTGTCTAAAACAGTGCAGATGTGAAAATAATTACCATAATCCGAATTAGGGGACAATTCTCAGTATTTTCTATTAGATTTAGTCGACAGTGTATTCCATTTGCACTTGATATATATATATATATATATATATATATATCGTCCAACACTTTAAAATCATTGACATCTTATGAGGTATTTCATTTACTAGTATATTTATCATTTATAATCATTTAGTGGATTAAATATATATAACATATATTTTAAATTGATGTACTTAGTAACTCATGTATCTTTTTCAATTTGTGACAGCTCATCATTTGTAACAAAAAGCACTAGCAACTGATATATTAACACTTATTTAAACCATTTCCTTTATCATGGTTACACACAACATACGACTCTTAAGTTTACATAAAATAACAATAAACTGCTGATTCCTCAGGATGCGTGAATATGACACAGGGATTCTTGGCAGTCAAACATCGCTCAAACTGATGCAAGGGTATTCGACATAGTTTTGACATGTATCATTACTCTCTATAAACAGACTCAACTCAACGAAGACTACTTATTGCGTTATTTTGCGGTATGTTGTTCTTGCGAAGGATCTTTCATCCAGAATAACGGCACAAGTTGTTGACACGGATACCTGTATACTTTTTGTGGACTACGTCATCAAGGTGTGTCTACATTCTGCACGCTTAGAATGACATATACGATAACATTAGGTAATAAATTATTTTATGGTTATCAGCAAGCCTACAAGAACAAATAAAAATGGCAAAGCCAAACACACACATAGTTCTTTGATTTTGACAAATGACTTACATTTAAATCAGCCGTTCCTATGCACTTAAGAACGGTAATGCTTTGCACACAATCCTTCTTTCGATTGACTATGACTGAAGTTCATGTTAAATTGAGTTGTGATATTGCAATTTCATTATAAATCATAGCGCGTTTGCTTGAAGGCCCGAAATTTTTAATGTCCAAGTATATAAGCATACAACAACAATATCTACGCAAATAGGCTTTTTTGGAAATATCAATTTGACAAATTATGCACAGAAGTTTCTTAGTATGTTTTAGACCAAGTCTGATGGAAAACTGTTTTGAGCATTTTTGATAGCATGACTAAGTTAACATCCTGGAATCGTCAAAGACAATATATAGACAAAAATAGAATACCGTCTTCGTCTCCAATCCTTTACATGGTCATTTATTTGAAAGTTAAACCTAATGAACGCCTTTCAAACGTAATATAGTAATTAATGATTCATGAAGTGTCATGAAAGTAGCATCTCATGTTACGGAGAATTAAAGAAACAAAAGGAAATCACCTGATTCCTTTCCCGCAAAAAACACAGACTATTGAATATCAAAGCTAAAGGACAAAAGTATTCTTTTATCGCATAAAAACCAAGCGCCATTCTAAATATCTGTATTGCTAGACATCTAATAATGACATGTCAAGAATAAAATGAAAACAACGGAGAGAATCCTAGAAGCCAAACGAAGTTCTATGACTATGTTGAAAGGCTCAAGGTCAAAGCCCAAACAGTATACATCATAATCAATATAAAGATTGGGTTTGAAGAACATAAGATGTTTACCTTCTTCCAACCAAATCCTTATATTGATTATGTTGTCTACTATTGCATATGTTTGAAAATAAAAAAAAAATGTTTAAACTAAAGCCCAACAGACACTTGATTATAATATCAACACCAATATTTATATTGTTTACAAGTTAACATTTATTCAAATCACGTTACTTTCGATACTTTCATTATATCGTCGTCTATGTTTATCATTACTGAAGACAAACGCAAAGGTTAACAAACTAAAATATTTTTGGTAAAGCAGAAATATCTTTTGAGGAATTCGGCATAATTATTTAACATTTCTCGTTTGAAGTCAAACGTAAAGCTGATTTTTTAAGTAACCCTAGACTTTTGAAGTATATAACATTAAATCAACGCAAACATAATTATTTGATGAAATTACTGAACATTTTTTACTGTAACACACAAACAGTTGAATCGAAAGCAAGTTATGTACGCGGAAAAATAGGAATAATTGTGTAAAACATCGTACATCGTTTAACATGGTTCTATTAGTGTCATTGTTATTATTAAAACATTTCAAACTATCATGTTTAGATATTAACAACCTCGCACACGCTTCATTATGTAACAGATGAATATATTAGCCAAGTGTCACTACATTGATATGGATTAAGAATAAAGAGCAAAAACTTCTACAATCCTTTCATGTTTGTAAAGACATGAAAAAAGACAGAGAGAGAGAGAGAGAGAGAGAGAGAGAGAGAGAGAGAGAGCTTTTCACGGACATTCAGCCTTTCTCATCGCTAAAAACATCTTTGTTTGAAAGTGTAAAAGCGCAAAAATACTAATTGAATATAATTAAGAAGGAATTTCTAAAGCCGTGCTTTCTCATATGTTTTCATCAATATCGTGCATAGCTACACGCTACTACCACGATTTTATGGATTTAAACCTTTGTAATATCTAATAGCTGACTTGTTTTAAAGAAAGAAAAAATATAACTGCGTGTCTGTAATGATTTGTGGCTTATTTCTTTACTGGTTGTTTGTTGGTATGAATCATATTATTTGCATTTGTTATGTAATACAACGAATCCAGTATCATCGAGATATTTCCCATCTCTAAACAAAATAAAGGGTAACTATTGTTTTAAATAGTGTTTATGTAACAGTCGCGGTTTTGTAGTTTTTAATAAATGATAAATCTTTCACAAATAAATTACATTTCCTTGTATAAACTGAAAAAAGCATTCAGTTACATCAGTCAACTTATTTCACACACCGAATAAATGAATATTACACTTATTTAAACCTCCGAGCAGCCATGTCTTTGCTTTCATATTTAGGCGAAAAACTACAGAAAAAAGCTCAGTAGCAAAAAGTTTAAACATAAACCCGGTTTAATGGCACTGGGTAAACGCCAAAGACATAGAACATTAAAACAAAAAAGTCACACGCAAGAAACATGGAAGAACAGCACAAAACTCAACGAGCAAGCAATAAGCCAAACAACCAGAGAACCACACAGTTCATTATTTTGATTGACAACGCATTTTTAGCTTGTCTGTTTCTCAAAAAGGAAACGTCGAAGCTTTGCCAAGACCGCTGTATCGACGTCCGGTAACGACGACAGTAAGCATCTTTAACCGTGGTAGTTGTTCAAAAACCGATGAAAAGACGCTCAATTCAAACTTGATACACATTTTGCCAGAGTCAATATGCATGTTCCAGAAATCTCAGAACTTTGGCTAAAGTACTTAATAACAAATGCCCCTTAATTGACGGATAAACAACAAACGAGCTGCAATGCAAAAAATCAAGCTATACCAAATGGAAGCTGTCAATGGCATATTCTACAGCGGAGCCTTGATGCCACATCAAGATATGTCAATGTTTATATCATAAATGATGGTGGAATGTTTGTCAATTAAATTACTCGAAGCAAATGATATACGGGAGTGTATTTTGTCAATGCCGTCATAGTGAATGGTGCAAGAAGTATGCTTAATTTGCTTAATTGAATAAAAGTGCAATAATTATTGCGTAATAATGTATTTTATTGCTTTACTTCAATTAAAATATAAACACTGTATTGGAAAGGTCGCTTTTTGTTATTTGACTATTGGTTTGTATTTCAACCCATTTGTGTTGTATTCTTAGTGCAACTTACTTAAAACGCTGGAGAAAGGCCTAAAGCCTTATCAATCAGTACCGGGGGCACGACCACACGCACATGTAGACCCCTTAACACGTGTTAGTATTTGTCACAATACGGGGTTGTTTGGCAAGTGCCTATTGCAGAAGGTGATAGTGTCCTTAATAAACAAATGAGGCAACTTAAACATAACATAGGCTACCTCTGAGACAAGTACATCTATCACATATGTATTAATTTGATTTGCCACAAACAAACAATTGATCATTACTACCTTAATATGAACGATGGAAAATCCAAGTTAATATAGTGGTTGGATTGTTTGACAAATGAGACAAATTAGCCATAGTAACGGTTTCCACTGATATTTGTAGAAATGAATCTGTTCATGAATAAACTTGCGTCTGCTTTTCAAATCGTCAATATTGTAATCTTATAGACACATAAATGAACGAGATCATACGAGATCATCACTTGATGGCAATTATAATCTCAAAAGTAGCATTAATACGTTCTACAAATAATTTTGATTATAGAATTTAGGGGACGATTTAGAATATTTTGTACTTTTTGTCAGCAGTATCTTTCATTGGCATTTGCAAGTATTAAAACTATGTGAACATCAAATGTATACTTGATAATAATACTAATGTATAAATATAAATCTATACCATACATCTGAAGCAGATGTTGATATGATTATATATGTAAATAAAATGTAAGTAAATTTATGTTAATACAAATATTGACTTGTGTTCTGATATCGTGCACTTTTAATGGATTTTTATCATATCCTCCCGTTGTCTTTTACGTTAAACAAAAGTCATTTTCTCGTATTTGTTAAATATGCAATAAACTAGTACATTTCAATAAAATTATTCGATTTACTTCGGCAGTACCCGTATATATTTATACAAGTTCTTGCTAAATCTAAACATTCAAACCCGTATTCCAGCTGTTTTTACATGTTGAACAACAGATCACTTCTTATATGTACACTATCAAAACATTTTGGCATGTCAATAAAGGCTGCATAAAGACGTTTCCCTTCAGGGAAAATAACATGTGCTGTATGTTGATGTTCAAGTGAATGTTCTCTTTTTGCTGGAATTATAGGTCGATAACTTGTTTAAATTTCTACTTTTCGTACAGAAAAATGGTTCGACAAGTTATTACTTGGACTTTTCTTGGGAAATTTACACCGCGACCAGTCATATTCGCATTTCTTGTACATCTACGAGTCGACGACGAAAACGGCAACCAAAGTTTTTTTGCGATAGTAACCTTAATCATCCGTCTTGGGAATGTTGGATACCTTTGGAAACATTTTTCTTGGAATACATTTATCTATATTCTTAGTATTTTGAATACAAAATGGTCTGTTATCAGTCAAACATTTTCACGTCTTCGGTTAAACTCAATCATTTTTTTTTCTATTAAGTACTGCCTTTTGAGTGCCTGTTGTAATTATTTAAATAACTTTTCAACATATTGCGGTGCGTTACACGCGACGTCAACAGGCTATCCGACAAGGTTACCTTCTGAACCATTCATAATGTTTGATCAAATAATAGAAAACGGCTAGTTAAAGCTGGCAAATTTAAGTTTATCCGTTGCGGGGCAAATGCTTGACAAAAAATCACCTTTCCGTTTTGGGCACGAGCTTAATAGAAATCGACGTAGTTTCATTTATTACAAGAACATTCTGCAAAATATTTGTTTTAGAATAAGGTTTAGATGAAAATTACTGATATTTGTAATAAATATTTTTTAAAAAAACACTCGACAAAGAGCTGAAATAATCATTTTGAAAATACATTGTTATATAAGTATTTAGACGCAAACTCAAAATGAAAAACACACACAATATTTATCCGAAAGACTACAGAAACAAGCTCAGTAGCAAACAAGTTTTAACATTAACCCGGTTTAATAGCATTGAGTAACCGCCAAAGACATAGAACATAAAATCACAAACAAGAAACATGGATAAACAGCACAAAACTCCACAAACAATACAGAGCATATATACTATATATAAAAAATAGGTATGTTTATTAAGGATTGTAAGGTACCGCGTTGGAACGGTAAATAAAATGTAAATTTACAAACACAAAATTACTGCAAAACCTATTAGAGTATTATTTAAGCATGTCATCACGTTGTTTATCCAGTTTAAGATAATTTCCATGATTCAAACTGCAGTAAAATTCAGAAGAACTATTTTCTGGATAGCTGTTCGCCTAGTGTAACACTTACACTTTAATAGGGCATTTCACGGGCGTAATCATACTTAAAACTTGTCACATATTGTTCAACATAATTGTGGAAGTATTGAGACGTGTGAAAACAGCATCCTCGCGTTCAATTAAGCTGTTCATTAACAGTGGTAAGAACACAGTCAACATCCTCTGTCACGGGCTTCAACATGATTCTAATTCCGAATAACCAGAAAATGAAAATTACACTGTAAATGTATGTCACTTACCGTATGACTGTCTTTTTAACAGACGTCTTAATAGTATTAAGAAAATAATAACGTTAAATTATTTGTAATTGATACGTAATATTAAAAAGCCAGTATTGTAAACGCGTCTTCAATCTATTGCACCTTCAGTATTATTTTTGAAAAAATGTTGAACACGGCATGAATGAGTATTTATACGTGTTTCCTCCTTAACGGTATACGTACTTACAATGGCATATACTTTGAAGAAACTTGTTTATGCGATAATTTTGTCTACAAGTGAAATATAAAAGGACAGTTTCGCCAACTACTTTGAATCCCAATTGCAACCTTTACATGAACATGTAGCTGCATGCAAAGGGACAGATTCATGTCTTTAGTCTATAAAACACCCCTTCAGTCGGTGAGTAGATCTATTTGCCCAACCTTGTATTCTTGTTTTCTAAGAAATCAATTGTAAGTGTTATCCCTTACCACAAAACGATCTCCTATCTTAGTTTCTAAAGAATCTATCAAAGTGTATCAATGCAAGACAATGCCTGAGTGAATGTTTGATTAAGAGTTTCTCTGCTGTCTGTCATCAACATGCTCGTCTTAATCATTGGTACAATTAATCTAAAATTGGAAATCATAGTGTTTCTTAATTAGGACACTATATTTAGATATATTAGTAAAATCACTATCTTCCTCTCTACAATAGCCAAGAGTCTCATATCGATCGTTCATGTCTTTAGTCTATAAAACACCTCTTAAGTCGGTG
Source organism: Mya arenaria (assembly GCF_026914265.1). Lineage (NCBI taxonomy): Eukaryota > Metazoa > Mollusca > Bivalvia > Myida > Myidae > Mya > Mya arenaria. The sequence goes on from NC_069125.1 coordinate 33,388,693, forward strand.
AGTAGATCTATTTGCCCAACCTTGTATTCTATTTTTCTAAGAAATCAATTGTAAGTTTTATCCCTTTCCACGAAACGATCTCCTATCTCAGTTTCTAAAGAATCTATCAAAGTGTATCAATGCAAGACAATGCCTGAGAGGATGTTTGATTAAGAGTGTCTCTGCTCTCTGTCATAACCTAATCATTGGTACAATTAATCTCAAATTGAAAATAATAGTGTTTCTTAATTAGGACACTATAAAATGATATATTGGTAAAATTACTACCTTCCTCTCTACAATAATCAAAAGTCTCACATCGATCGTGGATTATGATTAATCGAATATATTAAAGATGCACTCTTACTCCCAAATAAGATTTACCACAATTAAAAATTAAAAATACTGTTTTAATTTTCCAAATATATGACGGATACCGAGTTGAATTTGAAAGAAATGTGCATAAAACACGGTATTTCTACATTCTGAGACTATTTGATAGTTGATCGCAGTAAATCTTTAAGCATTCACCAATCATTTAATATTTTGCGTTTTCTCCTATTTATAACACGGTTACAATCTTGTTATCGGTAATTGATATTGTCCATAAATGCATTATTAAGTAAGTAGTTAAAGGTTTAACAGTCAAAATTGATGTTTGTTATGCATGTGTATATACTGATTTTGAATAAGAGTGTCATTGGTTAGCATATAATTTAAATAAATCATTAAAACTAACGAAGCGCGAGTTAGTTAAAATGATCGATTTTGATTAATATGTATACCAAAATTTTATCTCTTGCAAAAACCACAATTAATGATCTGAGCGTGACTTTCGGTTTCTGCAGAGACCAATAGTAAACACTATAATTATCAAATTGAGATTATTTGTTTCAATGATTATGAATGACATGGCTAAAACAGAGAGCAGAGAAATTCCTTCAAAATTCAAATTTTCTCTGAGGCATTGTCTTGTATTGATGATCTTTGCAAATATACACGATAACACAGCTGAATAAAACAGCGTGAGGTAAGCAAAGGTCAATTTTGAGACAAAATATTGTATTTATCTTCGTTCTATCCTGTACTTAATCATTTAGTTGAACAGCTAAAAATAGTAAACAACTGTCTAGGCAACATGAAAATCCATGATCTGAAAGTAACAAATCATGTTGTGGAGGATTAAAGAACAACGAGCATAAAATTATAATCACCAGCTAGTTATAGTCAGGGACCCAGTTTCAATAGGACATATGTGCTCATGAACATCCGCATAGTGTAGGTAGTTACGGGCAGAATCATTGCGATCAATGTCCTTCCGAATTTTTTTATCGAACTGCAGTTTACGCCAAAAACGATGTTAAGTCTGAAATTTACTATGTTAAGCTTTGCGATCACTATTGATACAGGAAACGTGACTTAATCATTCACCTTTCGAACCAAAACAAATGATAGTGATATTATAGGATCGCATTATTTAAATTTGTCTGGAAATCCAACCAACGTGCTAAATAATTGCATTTCTAGATAGCAATATCGAGAATTATATTGCTCAATAAATATCAGTGTTGTGTTTTATTCAGCATTAATTAAGATGGCATGCACCCGATATTCGCAGACTTTCACATTCAATCTATTCCATCGACAACAATCACTATTATCACAGAAGACAAGCATCATTGTTACACACAAATACAATATTAATATTCTAATACAATATGTTAGAGACAATGCAAAACCATAGCCCCATCTACAACATTTAATAGGCAGCCTCGATTTGATTGTTTATTGACAAGGAACCGTATGTGTCAACGCTTCCTTGAACCGGTTAAACGGATTTTTTAAATTATGCATTGAAAAACCCAGGCGTCAAAAAATCAAATATAACTCGTGTTTGAATTCACAAGGTAAGGGTCCAAACAACACTAAAAGAGAAACACATCGTAAAAACACTAAAAATAGACCTCATTTACACCAAAATAGCTTAATAAAAAATGAACGGATTACCGAAAAATAGAACCAGAGGGCACGCGCGTAAGCCAGTAAGGAGGCTTGCCGAGTAACCGGCCACGCAGCATGCCCGAGGGTCGTATATTTTATCCGGATCGGGAAAAACGTGATTGATATTTTATCTTGCATAACTAGAAAAATACATTTGGGGTGAAATTGTAGTAGAAAACGCTTTTTTGTACTTTTCAACAAAGTGCTTGTTCGAACTTATTTTATGACGTCATGAAGCGTTGTAAATTTATTTCATTGTTGACATCAAATAGTTCCGCGTTTTTGACCATTCTTTATCTTTGTTTATATGAAAAAGGCTTGATAACTTATTATTTTATTTATATAAAAGAATATTCAAAATGATGCTTCTGTAATACTACCCCGAAAATAAATAACAATGTGGAGTCAATTATTTTACCAACAAGCACGACACAACAAAACAGACGTTTCAGGTTAACGCAATGCCTTGTGAAATAATAGATGTTGAGGTGGCCTTCTTGGATATAAGGGTCTATGGATATAAACTGGTACGTAGAAAACGCCATGCATTGTCAAAGCATGTCTCTTAAGCATATTTTAGCTGATGTTCCTCATGAACTGGAGTTTCCCATGCCATGGTATAGGCTCCCTTTCAGCATTGAAGAAATGAGTTCGTACGTTTTAGTAGATAATATCAGTTTGTGTATAAATCATTTATTTACTTTAATTGATTTTTTTATTGTACTGTCCGAATTACATACGCCTATAAAAGGAAACCTCTTGAAATTTGCTATTATTAAGAGAGCTTACAATATGAGAAACGTGTTGATCTTTGTTTTCATTTCAAACAAAATGACGTAAATAGCATAACATCTTAGTGATAAATTTAACACGTTTACATAGAACATTCGATTGACTTTCTCGGAAACTGGAAACACCTGCAAGCCGTGTTTCTTTTCGTGTGACATATTCGCTATCAAAGTGTAAAGGATTGAAAGCCAGGCAACTACGATATCGTTTGATAAAAAAACGAAACCCGTTAGAGTCATGGTTGTTGGTGGTGGTTTAATGCTGCCTGCCAGGCATATCAAACTTAGACAAAGGAACACGTTGTCTGGCTTTGTAGTCGTCCGAGGCGTAATACTTTAGTATTCTACTTTCTAGTTTAAGCATTTGCAATCCATTCTTTACATGAGTTGGTCACAATAAATAGTTGCATAATATAATAACGGAGTTCAAACAACTGCCAGTTTGATTAACATCCAGATTTTCACCGGAGTCACGGTTTGACCAAGAACAGGAATGTGCTTTTTTTCTACATTTATGGTCCTTAAAATTTGACTAGTGGACCAAGTTCAATATGTCTAAAACTTAAGCATTTCTTATCAAATGTTTACAAAATTTGTTTACACTGTTCGTTGGCATAATGTCTTGGCCAATAGATTGCACGACTCACCCTTGAGTAATAGCCGTGGAACTGTGAAAATATGACCAAATTTATATTGTACATCGTATGTTCCCTAACTCAATCATTTCTCATCCTATATTTCCCAAGCTTTATAGCAATTGGTATAGGCATACTATATCGAGAGAATTGCCAGAATGCAAACATCAATGTTGAATTTAATTATCTCTTGATATTACATATTATGAATAAATAAATTTCATCAATTTCAATATAATGAATCATATCGCTCTTGACATGTTAGTTTTATCTACAATTCATAATTGATTAATATTGTTATTCATTCAAAAAAGAAGGATCCTTAAATGCCTGGTTTAAGGAATGTTTGGCATGATAATCCCCTGTTGTGCATCTCCTGCTAATTGCAGTAGGGGCCATCTTTCTGTGTATTCGCTTATTGGCTCAGGGCCATTTAGGGTCCATTCATATAATAAAACATCCCAAACTGCACAACATGATACTCAGATCGGATATCTGATACGACAATTAGGCAATTAGATTAAGATCAATTAACAGAGGTTGTGTACAAATACACGGTTTGGAGAGGGGGGGGGCACTTATAGATCGCTTAAACCAGGCCTTTACAAGCACTTTATCAATTCGCGGAGTTCTGATGTTTATGCGATACTCATGTTTGGTAGCAAAAACTAATCGAAAAGCCTTTTTGAACGTCAAAGGCGTTTAAGTGGATTCATTGCCCGAATTCCGTGAAACCATCCTTAGTAGTTTTGTCGAGACCATATTATTTTAAGTTTCGAATACTATTGTCAATGTGATTCATAATTGAAGGAACAACAGTTCTATCATTGTTTAAGCGAAGCATGTTCCATTTTAAAGAAAAGAATGGCATTTTGCAATATGTTATCAAACGCATCACTTGTTTGAATATTCGTATATTATTTTCAAAGAAGTTGTTTTCGTAGTTTTTAAATGTTTTTAGATGTATCGCAAAGCAAAATTCTAGATTGCTTTCTCTCCGAAACTTCTTTAAAGTCCTAAATGATAAAATTATTGCCCCAAAAAAGTTGCTCAGATTACAATATCGTTTAGTAGATACAACTAATGAAATTCTAAACTTAATTTTAACATTTTTTCGTGCTTAAATAGAAGGATTAATGTCTAGTATCATTTAATTATTATTGAAAACGAGTCAATTTGTCATCGGAGGACCAGTAAATAATAGACGAATGATTGTCCACGTTTAGAGCTGCTATATAAAAAGGATGTATCGGAAATATTTGCATCTTCTGTTACAAGGAGCTAAGCCAGCAGGACCGGTGGTGGATGTTTTTTACGCTTAAATATGGCGCTTATTATTAGCTGAATTGCTATCAATAGATTTACGATTGTCTACAGAATAAAACGAGGTACTTTTACATTTTCTTTTTAGAAATAGATGCGTAAATAATGTCGTGAGAGAAAGCCACATTAATGCAAACGGGTGACATATAAGTAGGAACCATTTTAGCAAGACTATATGATAAAAGTCTGTAAAGTTTACAATTAATGTGTTCCAGAACTAGAAGACGCCCGACAAGCTAGAGGGAGATGGACAATATTGTCATATAATGTGACAACATAGGCCAAGTCTAGCTAATAAATCACCCTACCTTTGTCGTAGGAACAATTTGTGGAAAATAACAGCATTTACATCAAGAGAAAATACACATTTGTTTCATTGTTGGTGATTTAATGACAATGAGGCTACATCTTATAACATTTCTGGTATCTGCTGGTATCGTACAGGCGTCGGCAGCAAAGTCGTCTGCGGCGGAAGTGTACCAAAAACCTGTAAGTAGGAAAGCTTTTATTTGTTCCACTATACAATTATGCAAAGAATTTGTTTTTGTCAGTCGACAGTGGATTTGTACCAAAATTCCGTAATTGGGAAAACTTAGACTTTTATCACTATATAATTATGCAAAGAACTCTTAAAGTGCTCTTTGTTCTTAGTAAATATCATGAAAGTAATAAAACCATGTTTTTATAATTATATAATTATACAAAGTGTTTTTAATTAAATTTTAATTATAAATACTAAATACATTTTTGAATCCCTTTTTAAAGGGACTTTCTGTGAAAAAAGTTTTATTAACATGTGCTAATTCACTCTCATTGACACGAATATGCCATTATTGCGGTATTATGTTGTGTGGGAAACCGAAGAAACCGATATTTTATTGTGAAATGCAAAACCATTTTGAGTTTAAAATATTTTAACTTAATAACATCTGAAATTCGTTTTAAAAAAGGTCACATACTGTATTCATTTAATTGTTAAATGAGTTTACTTTTAAAATGAATAGTATAAGATAGCGCAGTAAATAGGTTTTGGTACACTAAAATGTCATCATAAAACATTTTCAATATGTAAAAAAAAACATTTGAAAATACTATATTTACAAATGAAATTAACTAGACCAACAGACAAAAGAATAAATTAGCACATTTTTCAGGACGTATTCAATACCATACCCGGTCGCTTTATGCATGGAATTTCTGGAACAATTTTCACAGCCATATGCTTCTCCAAGCCGATAACAATTAATATAAATATTAATTACCTACAAAGACATTCTTACATATTTCATTGTTCAAATAGCTTTAGTTTCCATGATATTGAATGAGATGATACTTTATTACATAACTATTCAGATGTTGGTTTGTGTATATAACGTTTTCGCTTGAGTTCAATTAAATTAAATGTGTATATTTGGTGTTTTTGGTGCATTCGTCAGGATCAATTTATGTAAATTTAATCTCGTTTTTCACCAAAGGTGTTCGTCACGTTCTTTGAACAGTATTAGTTAGCCATTTCGGCGTTTGATGATATTGGAATATACAGTACGCCATTATGATAGGCTTCAGGTTGATTCGGATTAAAAAAAAAGATTTTTTTTAATAAAACTATTTTGTTTTATAAATATATTTAGTTTTTCAAGAATAAACTCAATTTTCATTGTAAGAATGCCCTATTTGCAACATCTCGACATTATCAAAGGCCAGAAGGGCTATAAATTTACTATATAGTCTATGTTACGGCCACCTTTATTTTACGCTGTGGGGTACTTACTGTCAAGAGACAAAGTCTACCGTCGGGGGGGGGGTGTGACTGCAATCCATAGCACTTACTTTAGTGTGTATATACCACGTGATAAATTGCGTCATACATGCTTTGTTGGAAGGCAATATTTTTCACACTTTATATAAGCTTAAGACAATGTAGTTTGTGGAGTGTGCTTTTCTTCCATGTGTCTTGTTTGTGATGTTTTGTTATGATTAAATCGTTGTATTTTTCTATTTCAGATGTCGAAAATAACGAATGACAGAGGTATGTAGTTATGTAGAAAAAATGACTGCTCTTAACCTGATTTAAAATAAAATAAAATATAAAACAAAATATAATAAAAGTAAATACGAAAGTATACTGACATGCACCAAAGTTGTACCTTTCGAGTTTTTATAAGTTTACGCCTACGCCAATAATAATGCATTAAAACTACAGTATCACGCTCACAGGAAATTCCTAAGCGTTCGTATTAAGTTGGTTTCCATTCATTATCAGCAAAGCCCAACATTCGATTCAAACATGTTTTGGTTTTAATATTGTTGACGTCGATCGTAAATTGGTGGAACGTTTTTCTAGGAGCAAATAAAACATTACTATTTACTTGGCGGCAAGATGACACAGTAATTAATTATAATTTAATGAAAATGCGATACTTCCAGGAAGTATTTCCTGATACTCTTTTCAATTTAATGGAGACCGTTTTGGCTCAAACATTAACGACTAAGATATATGTGGGCGTTTCCACTGGCATGGTATTCAGACCACTTAAAAATTAAAGGTTCTTGGTATATACTAAAAGTAATTAGTGATGCGACTGCATCGCATCAAAATAATTATTATTGTATGTACATAGTAACGAGATTTTACCATTACTTAAAATGTAGATTAATATGACTATCCAGCTAAAAATGTATACACGTATGTAAATTTGCTTATCGTTTAGTATAAATAAAAATGGAAAAAATGCTTAGACTCACGCTAGATGTACATCGTTAACTGCGTAACCACTAATAACCACTAATAACCTTACATACGACATGATAATGACCGATTTATTCAAGAACATTTGACATTTGCTTCACAGTTTCGCAGCAAAGTTATAAAGCATCATCTGATATCAAAAACCCATGTTTGCCATGTTTAGAAGATGTTTAGAAGTTATTTCCCATTCCTTAACCCACTGGAGAATTGTATCACGCATTTGTGAACAATGCATGTAAATGACAGGAAACAATCACCATATTGTCAAATATGAGTTGTCAGGCATGTGAAAGTGAAAGATTTTAGCATTATCTGCAAGCAAGGCAATTTCTTTTAGAATGGCGCCAAACAAATTGGAAATTGATCCAGGGACATTCACGAGATAGCTTTGCCATCGGCGCATCACATATCACTTCTTTAAACAAGCCAATCAGGCCCAAATAATTCGCTGTTCAGTTTTGGTAATTGACTTACGTAGCTGAGTCGATTAATTTACTAAGGCTGTGATGCCATGTTTAATTATTAATATAAGCAGGTAACACCTACACATGTTTTACACGTTTTATAAATTAAACGAACTTCTTTTAGCTGTCGACGTTGCTGTCTTCGGAATCAGTTCGTTTAATTTGTAAAACATGAACCTTTACCTTTACATTTATTATGGTCAAACAGTGTTGCACCGATGAATCAAGAAAAAACATTGCTATTCTTTCAAAAGGACACTGTATTGCCTTGCCAGACTTCGTTTCCCTTCAAAGATATTACCACGCCTTTGAATCAATTGCATCCAAATTTCTAACTGATCATTAAATTGAAAAAAATCGATTTTGGTTGACATTGGCTGTTTGGTAAATAAATTATGTATACCCTATTGCCAAAGTATATATCTCAATGTTAAACGCCACATCAAAACTGCTCTGCTGAATATAGTTAATATATTTGAACACTTATGGGCCTTCCACAGTACAAAAGTCGTTTGAAGGACCAAAAAAGAAAAATGCTTTGATAAAGTCTTTATTTTCTTTTAAGGTTCAATATTTACCAAGCATAATAAATTCATCCATTGCAACATGTGGAACTGTCCATTCCAATAAAAAACATATGCATTTTTCCGAAAATGTCTTTACATAAAATGAATATGTTTTTGTGTCAAAGTAGTCAGTACGATTTTATGATTGCAGCTATTTTAAGAATGGTATTTGAACTCTAGTAACCTGAAAACGAATTTAATCCACTATTTTCCCCATTTGTTTCACAATCATTCTTATTTGTAAAGCTATAACCAAGAACCCACAAGACACATTGGTTAGGTTATCTTGGGCATTTTCACACAAAAACTAGTTATAAAGTAGACAGACTTTTCCGAAAAAAAATGCAAAGCCTTTTGATCAAAAATCAGAAAAAAAATATGTTTTCGTAAAATGTGGACAATTTCTTATTACTCTTAAAACATGTCGCAATGGATATCTCCTCCCGAAAAAGAATGTTCCTCAAAACTATATAAAACATGAACTTTTGTAACGTTTTTCTTTTGGGCCTTCCCTACCCACTTTAGTACTATGGCCCATAATAAGATTTATATATTTAGTACCAAAACGGTTCCGTTATAGATTGACTATGCATCGAAACAAGATTGCGTTTGCGGCAGAAACTCTATAAACACCCATGATTCCGGCAGTTACATGTACACAATACCTAAATCCTTGTTATTTTCTCCATTGAGTTAGCAAGAAAATTCATGACAATGATATATACACTATGTAAAATCGAAAATTAAAAATACTAAAAGTTTGTTTGTTTGTTTTTCATTTCAGTTCTACACCATATTGCAAGGTTAAAGTCGAAACCGAAGAGCTCTCTGTGGGCAAAGCATTACAAAGGTAAAATTTAAATGGAAAAATGCTGATTCAGATTACGATGTTTTTACTATTTTTCAGTTATTACTTACTGTATTAATACATTTGGTACAAAAAAATGGTTCAAAAATGCAGGAAATATAAAGATACAATCTTGGAAAAACAAAATTATCTCTTAAACATAGCTAAGCTGTCATTTTCTTGATAATACTGATGGCAAAATACCATTAATCTGTTAAATATCTCGAATATTCATCTTCACGTACTCACTAATTACAATTAATGTTACTTTAACAAAGGTTCACTTCCTGTCAATGCACAATGTATTGTTATATATATATATATATATATATTGTTGTACTATAAAAATATGCAATATTGCGGTGACATTGTCCTGGCTCTAAGAAAAGTTTAAGGGTCAAGCCAAGTAGCCAAGTAGCCAATATAACTTGCTTGATTTTATTTCATTATATAACGACGAAAGGTCCACGGACAAAAAACAAAACAAGATAAACATAGGACAACTGACGTATTTTCAAATATTATATACTAAGCAATGAAAACTGAACGAACAATCCCAGTAGCGTAAAATGTAACTTAGATTCGGTTTAAAAACAGAAGGGTCATGGCCAAACAAACACCAAAGAAGTCACACGACTCTCCATACAACAAACATTACACTCCTATATACACAACTATAAAAAGAGAATTTTTGAGTCACATACTTGGAGTAACGAACTTGTTAAATTACGTTTATGATTAACCGTAAACAGAAACTTGCTGATACTTTATCGAACTGAAATTTGTCAATCAATGCCTTAACACAATTAGCCGTCGGAGTGTTCTAAAAGTTTTCCTTTTTGTTTTCAAAAATATGAATTTCGTATTTATTATCCATGAACAAATGTTTTCTGTTGCAGGAACTGTGAAAAGAAGTTTTGACACTTTAGATCTGGATCAGTTACTTAACGATCCTTTCTTCAATGACATAGAAAACGAGCCCTTGGAAAGCGATAAAGACTACAAGGAGGACGCTTTTAACGACGATTATCTCGACTTAAGTGCTTTTGATGATCTCTTTAACCCTGACCAAGATTCATCTGAAGTAGAAAAGCATGAACATTTTAGTGACAAAATGCATCATAATGAAATACCAAATGTCATACCCGATGAAATGGAAAATGTGTTCAATGAATTAAACAACCTACCAAAAGATAAGGATCCAATGTCAAACGTAATACCTGGCGCAGAGGGACCATTTGGGATTCCATCGCAACCATATTCCGGATATCAACACCAACCTTATCATTTTCCCGAGGCACAGCCTCCTCAACATTTTGCGGATCCCTTTTCCAGAAACAACTATCCGGGTCCCGTTCCACCGCACCATTCCCGATATTATACCGAACCATACTTGACCAATATTCCTCCAAGAGCACAAACTAACGCAGATAAAATGATGGACGAATTTATGCAATTTCTCTTTTTAAAAGGTGAGTATGTGAATACATATCTGACTCTTTGTGTTTATAAGAAACATGTTTATTTTCATTCTTCATTTCTTTAAACATGCATTATCAATCCTTAGATGTCTAAGTATTTTTTTTTCTAAAAGACTTGACGAAACAAAGAGTAAGTTACAGTCGAAACTCGCTATGCCAAACTTTGTTATCTCGAATATTTGGATATGGCAAACGTTTTTAGAATGTGTTGGGTTAAGTAACAGCTGTTGTGTATTTTGGTTATATCTATTTTTCGTTATCTCGAAGTATTTCCCGAGGTCCGAACCACTGCGACCTAGCGAGTTTTGGTAATAATTTAAAGATTTCAATACCACTGTAATCGAATACTGTTCTATCAATTGCGTACGCCTGGGTTGACAGCAAACGCATTCTAAGCTGTTCATTGGCGTATCTTCGTCTTTCTTGGTCTTACTTAAAATATTTAAATTGATATGTTGCTGTTGTTATTTCAGAGACCGGGATGTTAGATCAGTGCATGAGTCTACGAAGAAAACGAAAGTAAAATACTTTTTGTTTAGACATTCATGTCATTAAGTGTCTTATGACAAATTGTACGATGGTGATGATGATTCAAAACAGACGTCCAAAATAGATACAGTGTTATTTTATCAGTTTGTAATAACAGGAAAAAATATCGAACTTCGCTTTTTATTGCATCCATGGAACTGTTATAATAAAAGTTCTACAAAACATTTAGAAAGCCCGAACGCCTAAATAGGCTGGCCCGTTAATTAACATAATATTAAGTTTTGATTAGTGGATGCACGTGTTTGTAGACCAATTAGATTCGAGTTTTATTCAAACTTCCTGGCCACATCATGCTTCCGAGAAAATGACAAAATGTCGTCAGTCAATTCATTTAAAAAAGTAAACAACCAAGCAAAACATTTTAAAATAATACCCAATTATCCTATAAACGCAAGAAAGTTTCACGTGCAGAATTGCTGGATTCTATTATATACCCATTTAAAAATGTTACATTTAACCGCATGCAAGTTAGAATCTATCAAATACAAAATACTATTAGGTAACACTGAAACGAATACAACAGGGACTCCCTGTAACCAGCACAAGGTTCTATACCTGATATGCAAGCACAAGAATCAAACAACGTGATCATACTACACAGACAAATAATATGACCTTTAATACTCAATGTCCGTGAAATGCATGCACCAAGCTTAAATAGTTGATGGGAGTTCTTCAACCAACTTAGTCAAAATATCCATTGTATCAGAGTGCTGTTCCTTGCGTTGTCATATTTGAAGAGTCCAAATACCCATAGAATTGGAGGGCTGGTTCTTTCGTTATCATAAAGTGTTCAAATATCCATAGAATTGGATAGCCTTTTCATTCGTTGTCATATTTGAAGTGTTCAAATATCCATAGAATTGGAGTGCCTTTTCATTCGTTGTCATATTTGAAGTGTCCAAATATTTATAGTATCAGAGTACCGGTCCTTGTGTTGTCATTTTGAAGAGTCAATATATATATATGCATATTAGAATAGTGCCGGTCACCGGTATCATATTTGAAGAGTCTAAATATACATTGTACCAGATTACCGGCCCTTGCGGTGTCTTATTTGCAGATTGTTTGAAACATACACAGCTTGTGTTATAAAGTTTTCACTGAGCGAGCTAAGGCAGTCCCTGTGATGTCTAGAAGCGTTGTGTTTCTTGCTTCTTTCTTGTCTGACCTTGATCGCTGTGCATTTAAACATGTTAATGGTTAAATGATGTGCTACTGGGCTTGCACATGTGGTTTTTATTATTGTATTTAGATATTCATAATAAGATTATGCTATCACCAATGACATGGAAACTACAAGCCAGACGAAATTCCCACTAATTAGTGATTTGAATACATAAAGTCATACAGAATAACGACAACAACTAAACACACAGTTGATATTAATTTTAACTGATTGTGTTTTAATATATGTTTGGATGACAGCAATGAATCGGTATATGTTAAACTATGTTAAAATTAAACGGTTTGAAATTCCTCAACATCTTATTTATAAACAAAGAAATCAAAATTTTACGCTCACTAGATTAAGAACAGTAATCTCTAAACAATTGTCCAATATATCATTCAATGAAAGCTAATCAGTCAAAACTCAATAGTCGAACATTAAACACTATACCCTGTTGGAGGTAAAGGCCAAAACGACAATAAACAAGATAAGCGATAACCGCCTTGCAGCGGTCAAGTTTGCTAAAAGTATAATTTAAAGTCAGAACTTGCACTCCTACAAAATTGACAAAACAATATGATAATCATCATCATGTCTGCCTATAATTTACAACAAATACAAGAGCAGGTCAAAATGGTCATCCATTTATCACCACCCACATCGCAGCCGATTATTTTCAAGTCACTCGATGTTATGATATGCTTAATAGAACCCTCTTGAACAGGATCGAGTTCAATAAAGGTTCATAATTAATATAAGCTGCAATAACAATGTAGTCAGATATAAAACAGTTTCGAGAATTTTGAGATTAAAAGATATAAATGCCTTCTTTAAACATTTTCGAAACTTTAAAAATACATTTACAAGCATGATCATTAGAAATACTGCAGCATTACCGCTTGATCCCGGAAGGAACTATATTTTACAGTAGTTATATAACAATGTTAACACAATTCCTGAGTAAATCGGAATGTGTGAATAGCAAAGAAAGATATCAACATTCACGTGTGTGTTTTTTAGGTTAAGCGAAACCTACTTTTATACAAATCCTTATTTTGTCGATACGTTTTCATGGTTACCTTGTAATATGTGATGACATAAAATCCATATTAAGAGATGAAGGCCAGTGCTGTTATAAGTATGAACAATTGCTGGTATTATTATATGAAAGTTTTCAGCACATCGATATTGACATGAGGCAACGGCGAAATAAAAACAGCAAATAAGAACAACGCAATTATAATAAAGTAAAATGCAATGAAAGAGTGCATCTTGCAATAAAAACTGATAACTATAGCCCATTAGTCTACACCTCAATCATGATCCTGTTGAAAAGTATGAAGGCGAATTAAACACATCGCCTGCTAGGAGCCCCTTCTCTTTGGAATGGTAAAATTGTTTAAGCATTTATCAATTATAATTAGAATTGACATATCGTATCGAGAGCAATATGTTTCATGATATGAATTTTTCGAAGATAGTTTAAACTTTTAACCCTAAATTTAATATAATAAAAAGATGATCAAACGTGAAAGTGAATATTGCAATCTGGCAAGACATGGAATTTGTGCGAAATTGTATTTCTATAAAGATAGCTATAAGGCTTGGGAAAGATTAGAAGAGAAATGATTGAGTAAAGGAGCATACAAAGAACAATATGTATTTTGTCATCATTTGACAGTTTAAGAGCTAAGATCGAATAGTGCAATCTAGTTGTTGATAGAACTTGAGCAAGATATTATGTACAGAAATTGGCAAACATTCATTAAAAATGCTCAAGTAAGAGAGCGAACATATTAAAATAGTTAAAATGCCACAATTCAATGGCCATAACTGAATAGTTTATAGTGCAATCCGGATGCTGATCAAACTTGGGACAGAAAGTATGCCATAAACATTGTAACCAAGTCTACCAACAACCATAACTCTAACGGGTTTCGTTTTTAACAAACGATATTGTTGCATCCTAACATCGAATCCATGACACTTTGATAGCGAAGATGTCATTCGAAAAGAAACACGAAATTCCGATTTTCCAATTTCCGAGACAGTCAATCAAATGTTCTTTGTAAACGTGTTAAATGTTTCACTCAGATGTAATGTCATACACGTTTGGCTTTTATTGCTTGATAAATACTTGTTTGTTTGTAAATTGTCACCACGTCATTGGTTTTAAAATGAAAATAAATCGAGATTCAAAACAACAGCAACACGTTTCTAATGTTGTAGCTCTCTAAATCACAGTAAAATTCAAGAAGTGTTCTTTTAAAGACGTAGGAAATACAGACACGACAATAACAAATCTAAATCAAAATTAAAGAAATGATACTAACACAAACTTAGTATTATCAACTAAATTCGTAAGAACTCATATCTTCAATGCTTAAAATGAGCCTAAAACATGGCATGGGGAACTCCAGCTCATGAGGAACATCAGCTGAAATATGCTTTGTAGACATGCTTTGACAATCCACGGCTTTTTCTAAATAATGGTTTATTTCTCAAAACCCTAAACGGACATCTAAACATGTATTTTTTTCACAGACCAAATGCGTTGCCCTAAAGCGTATGTTATCTTGTGTAATGCCTGTTGGTGTAATATTTGACCTCACAATGTTATTTATTTGCAGGGGCAGTATTAAAGAAGCATCAACATACTTAATTTAAATATCTCATTAAATATAAACTAAATATACAAGTTTGAAACCATGTTTTTAAAAAAGAGAAAAGAATCGTCAAAAAGCGCGATTTAGAGGGATTATTTGACGTCAGCAGTGATATAGAATTACAACGTTACATGATGTCAGTAAAGAACGTCGCACACGGATTATCATATTGCCTATAAAGTCGTTGACTGTTTTTGCTTCTTCTACTAAATTATCAAGTATAAGATAGGACAAAGATATATGAACTATTTTGTCCCAAAATCAACTTTTGCGCACCTCACGCTGTTTGTTCGACTGCGTTATCAAGTTTATTTGCAAATATCATCAATGCAAGACAATAACTCAGAGAGAAATTAGATTACGATTCTCTCTGCCGTGTCATTCATAATTATTGAAACATATAATCTCACATTGGAAATTACAGTGTTTATTATTTTTAGAGATGTTGATACCATTGCTATATATCCTCTCTATACAGAAACCAAGTTTAAATGGTATATTTTGGTGTGTATGTCTACCAATGTTTAATCTATTTCATTAATCATAATCAACGATCGATGTGAGACTATGGCTACTGTAGAGAGGGAGATAGTAATTAGAACCAACATCTCAAAAAAGAGTTAATTAAGGGACTATATCATTTCCAATTTAAGATTATTTGCACCAATGATTATGCAGGGCGTGACAATGACAGAGAGCATCGAGACTCGTTATCAAATAATCTCTGAGACATTGTCTTGCATTGATGAAATTTGTAAGTTTCAGAGACAATTCCATCGATATTAAGATTTGGGAAATCGTTTTGTAAAAGTTGATAAAACTTACTGTGGCTGTAGCGTTCAAAGTTGTGCAAATAAGAAGAGATCTATTCATCTTTTTAAGCAGTATTTCATATATTATAGAGAGGGTGTACGTGTCCCTTTACATGTAATAACAACTTCATGTGAAGATTGCAGTTTGAATTCAAAGTAGTTTGTCAAAATGCCCTCGTTTGCTCTCAAAATCTATATTTAATTTGAGTTTCTTCATCGTCGTCATGCTTGAAGGTGATACACCTGGAGTGATGGTAAACTTTGCCATGTATTAACCTCTAATGAATATACTGTTATTTGGCTGATTTTTCAGAACTTGGTCAAAGTTAACAACGTGATTAACAAGATCGTTGTTAACTTTTAAAGGTGAGGTATTTAGTGATGTGCTCATGTTATGAATATTGGTGTTGATTATTACAGTGTCTGTTGGGACTTTGACCTTGTTCTTTAAAAGAAGGTCATCGTAGTTTTCATTTTATTCTTGACATCTTATAATGATACTAACGTCTAGCAATGCAATGTTTCTGTCTGTCGCTTGGTTATCCTGGTCGTAAACAAATAATGCGACAATAGAATACTTTGTCCGTGAGCTATGCTATTCCATAGTATGTGTATTTTTACCGGGGATGAAATTTAATCAAGTGATGATCAGATTTATATATCCTTTTGTTTCTTGAATCCTCCTTAACATGAATTGCTACTTTCATGTCACTTCATGAATCATGAATAATAATATTACCTTAAAAAGTCGGTCATTATTTTTAGCCAAACATCACCGTTCTCAATTTGAGATCATTTGTGCCAATGGTTATTAAAGGATTTGTATGACAAAGAACAGATCAAATCGAATGGAAACACATTCAAAGGCATTTTCTTGCATTTCTATAGATACTGAAATTTGTACTGCGTTATGTAAATGTAAAACTGATTGTGGCTATTTGATATGTGATAAGAATACAAGGTTGCGTTTTTAATTTTAAAGATGAATGGATACACTGGCTAAAGTGTTATTTTATTAATGAGAGAGAGCTACCCGTACATCTATATTTTGCAGGTGTTAAGAAGTAGTTGGTCAAATTGCCCTTTAATTTGTTCTTGTCGGCTCGCTGGATAAAGTATTAATCTCGTTCCAAATTTGATCGTGACTGCCAGTCTAAACGTGTACAATGTACACATAACTGGATGACGTAGTGCGCAAAAAGTAGCCCACACATACAGGTACCCGTACATACAACTTGCGCCACTTTTCTGGAGGAAGATCCTGCGGAAGCACAAGACATTGGTTTAATGATTCAATCTTTTTTTTAAATTTTGCCTATTGATCATTAATTAGCTCACAAACCACCTGATCGTATAATTGAATGCAGTATACAAGGTAGCTTTCACATCTTCACAGAGTTTTACATGAGAGTATATATTTTACAATCAAACAATGTAACAAATCAATAATACAATATAAATATCATTTGTCAATAATGATTTGGGTACAAAATCGAAACGTTTCTTGAGCACAGAGGAGTTAAGTAAGAATTTGTCCAATGTCTAAACCAAATTGTGGGCTGGACCATTTAACCCCTAAAACGCCAATATTACAAATTTGGTACAGGGTACTTTGTTCTATACATGAATCAAATGTTAAAATTCGGGGTTTTGTTATTGTTAAGAAGGTTTCAAATGCTATATCCAGGGACACGGTCACTCATGGCTCCGCGGAAGTAGACACTAATTAAAAATTTCCCTTTTTCATAAACAAATGTCAACTGAGATAGGAGCGAACGGACAAATAATTCAAGGGACATGATCTTGGAAGAGGACGAACATAAAATGCCTTATAGTCAGTACCATCATATTTAAAATAATATATGTACGGGTTTATTTTCAGTATTCGTTTCCTTAGAACAGTTTGGTATTTGATATTCAGACTAAGAAGATTATTGTTAAAATATAAAACCTGTTTGATTCGGTGTGTCATAGCCACGCTATCTGGTGCTACAGTGTTATACCAATAATAATTAATTGCTTGACAACCATGACGATCATGAACAAATATTAGTTGGCTAATGCTTATCGCAATCAACGATTCAAGACCGTCGTTGACAGGTATATGACACGAAGAGACAAGGAACTTATTGTCGAAGAAATGCAGAAATACCATGAACAACCCTACACGGCAATAGTTTATTGCAACCTAAAAAACTTATTCCAGAATGTCATTGACAGTAATATGACACAGAGTGGAACAGGAACTTATTGTCAACAGGGAAATCTTTCTCACGAATGAGAAACGTCAAAGGAGAAAGACCATAGACATGACAGAAAAACACATTCATGAATGTGACATGTTGATAATGGTGCGAAAATCTTTTTCTGGCAATACAATCATGGTATAATTAACTCATTGACAAACATCACTAAAGGTTTAGGCATTTACTGTGGCACTCCTTGCTTCTTTGAAACAGACATATTATCAGCTGCCGAGAAGTTGCGATCTTAAATAAAAACTTTTAGATAATTGTATCATTCCGTTTTGTTTAACTTTTATTATGATAAGTATTTTAGATTTAGAAAGTCATGTACCCCAAAGGGTTGGGCTACAAGTTATTTACAACAAATATTCCAATCTGATCTGAACAAGCTGTTAATGGTTCTTATATCAGCACGGAAACAGAGGTATCCTCCTCCGTGGATGTATCTCTAAAACACGATACAAAATTATCTGAAAAAGCATTCGATTTGGTATTCATATATAGAAACAATTTGCATTGACCATGTTTGAAAAACGTCAGTGAACATATACACTTGACAAGACGAGTGCATTTTTTACCTGGAAACCATTTTAGACGTTTTCATTTAGACATGGGAAAAAGTCAGTTTATCAATCCGGTCTGAGCACTTAAGCGCGTTAATGCCAATGTAGTAAATGTTCTGAATGTAAGCAATTATATAGCACACTAGTGTGTAAAAGACGTCAGACGCCAGGAAGCAAGAACAACGTCATACCTGGCTAAGATAATTAGCATCCGATTGAGGATCTACAACGCTTTTCATGTTATTGTCGAGAACAAATGCACAAATGCACCATTGGTTCGATGTTCAATGCCTAAGAATATGTTTGCTTCGGACAATCCGATATACCGTGGTTTTTACCTCCAATAATTTTGCGAGTTAATAATGAATTATATCTTTTAATTTAGTTATCCAAAAGGGTACAAAGGGGTTAACAGTCAGTAAAGCTAAATTCTGATTCTGGTTCTTATCTGATCTAAAATTAGAATAATTGGTATACTTCGAATGTACTGCTTACCTGGCATGCAAAAAAGAAGAGTAACTACCTTTAAACACATGTTTTTTTCTGTATAACAAAGAAATTTCAATAGTCGAAAATTGAAAAATTAACTCTGTTTAGAGACACAAGACAAGGGCCAGACGACAATGAACTAAAGACACAAATGTATAAACACTACATATACCAGACCTGACCACAAACATACTTAATTATTTTCTGTTTCTATAATCGATCTTTCTAGGGGTTTTGTTTTTTCGTCTTTAGTATATTTCTTCATATAGTGTACTTTGCATATGTTAAGACATGTTTTGTTAGCATTTTTTCTTACACTTTCTGCTTTAAAGTTATGGATATTAACTCTACTACTGAACACATCTTTTACAAAAGGTCATTCGAAGTTTATTTACTCTTCACACAATATAAGTATATGTGTCCCTTTGAAGGTACGTTGGAAAGACTTCTTAACACCTCTCATATATTGTGAATATAACACTTCCATCTCTCATTTGTATCAGTTAGCTGGAATGAAACACTTTATGAGCTCCACTCAACATTTGTTTAATTGTATTTTGTGTGAATTCAGAGAGAGTGTATCAACTTCATTCTCTGGAAGGTCATTCCAGGATATCAACCAACCTATTAATGAATACTAATATTTATTTCAGACGGCCGAATCCTTCTCTTATAGAATCTAATCGTATATCATCACACCTCATACCACACAATTTGATCAGGACAAAATCAATGATATTGAGACATCTTGATCAATTCCTTCGTATTTTTTCTTTACTCTTGAGTTTGCAAGTGTTTTTCAACATAGTTCAGACAGTAAGTTCTCGCGCCATTCAGGAAACTCGTGTTGTACATTTTCAATTGCAATTAAGTATTTTTGGGGTTATTTTGGAGCCCATACAGGGGAATCGTGTCCAATATGAGTACTGACTTTTGCGTTGTACAGGCTGAGGAACATATCATTCGATATATGGGCAAACGCTATGTTTACAATTTTTAGGCCCCAATTTCTCAAAACTGTAAAATGAAATTATCACAGACTACAACCGCACTATTGAAACAATTATAACCAGTAAAAGGCGTTAAAACGAGTACAGTTCAAAAACACGTTTTCACTGACACAAGAGTAGTATTTATATTAATCGTTTTCTTCGAAAATCGGTCGTTTGATATAAGACGAACTATTGGTCGTTGTTCTGAATATACATTGGGCCATTAAGTTACACATTGTGTATATAATGTCGCATTTAGTATGACTATCTTCTTATTTAACACAAAGAAGAAAAGATAAAGTGAAGTGCATTACATGCGATGTCCATGATAAAAGCATGATTAGCGTTTATGATTTCAGATTAACGGTTGTTTAGGTATGTATTTGAATTAAATTAACACATTTTACACTGGAAGTGTTAGCAATGCTGATTGTTTCATTAAGAATGAAATTCATTTAAACAGTCGTCGCAGAATTTGTTTCTCAAGTTCTGTAGTTTTAACTTGGATTTTTAGATATTTCTCTTCCTTTTTCAGATCACGAATAAACATGAGTATGAATTAACAAATAATCGTCAAATGATGGCAAAATCAATTAGATGAATTGCATTTTACCAATTTATTCATTTTGAGTGATTATTTGTGAGCTATATTTTAAGCTAAAATAAAAGAGTTTCCTTAATATGTTGGCTTATGCATCAATTTACGTTTGCATTTGTGAGAAAGTGCTACTTTGTTCATACGTAATAAATCTAGTCTGAGTGCAATTGCTTTTAACTTTTATTCTAACCATTGAGAACTTAACTTGAGACGGTCGTAAGGCCAACAAGCAGCAACTATGAACAAAGCGATTTTAAGCTCTTGAATGCAGTTAAGAAATAATGCATCTTATAATAAAACAAGGGTATTGTAATAACTATGGCCTAGTAGCATACACTTTAACCAAGATCTTGTTTAAAGGAATCAAGGGCCGAACAAACACCAAATAAAATACAACGTTTAACAGCTATCAACATTTCGTCATTGGTAAAAGCTTGGGTCATTGTCAGCAAAAAGAAGTAAGAACTCACTTAAGTCTTAGTTTCAGTATGCGTTCGTCGGCCCTACCACTTGTCCAAATATTCAGCAGAAAATAACATATAACCGACTAGTGTGAACACAATGAATTCAACCTAACCGGTTCTGTAGAACTTAAGCTTGTTTCAACTCACAATCGGAATACTTCGGTCATATCCGCCGTACAAGGTGCCCCGGATGAATACCGGCGCATTAGTAAAGTATTTATAATAAATAATAAACATGTCCTTTGTATTACTTAGTTTAAATTGATTCCCAGTGAAATGATGTATTGTATTAATCAATTAGATTCCTAAGAGTAAAGTCCTCATGCTTAATAACTAAATTGCTAAATTGAAATTACTACGCGATCTTCTTGCAGCGTAGTGAAATATACAGAATTCTGACATTGTAGACCGACCATATTCATCTGAGGTTGCAATTTTGCAATTTTTTAATTTGATAAAGCATTAAAATTAACAATTTTAAGTGTCGCAAGTACTTTATGAAAAAGTT
Source organism: Mya arenaria (assembly GCF_026914265.1). NCBI lineage: Eukaryota > Metazoa > Mollusca > Bivalvia > Myida > Myidae > Mya > Mya arenaria. The sequence goes on from NC_069125.1 coordinate 33,410,584, forward strand.
TAACTGTTCGACCAGACGTTGCCTTACCTAGAAATGCCCGCTGGTGTCAATAAGCTTTAAGCCAATCAAATCTGTTTTTGATCTGTTGTTACTACTTTTTAAGTTATTTAAAAAAACATCGGGCGATGTTTATAAATGCAAGCACACAACCATAATCATGCGTTACAACTACCATTAAATAACAATTAGATTCTGCGTTCCGAAAAATGACCAGTTTTGAGCTTATGTGTACGTATCACCCTCTTGGGTACCGATTTCTCCGTCAACTCCCCTTGAATACTGAAAACCATGAATGGGGATTTTAGCCTGACAAATTATACGACAGGTAGAATCATTTCACTGGGAGAGACCAATTTCATGGAAGTAATATTTTTGCTTTCTTGCTGTGCTCAGATACTGTACAAAATATAAAGACATGATATTGAATCTAAGCCTGACAGACACTCCAAATTCGGTACATAAAGACAACATTTCCCTCAGCTAAGTGTGGTGATAATGCAAAGGGAGTATTTAAAGGTTATGTAGGCGATCTTTCCGACAACACTCGTAAATGCGCTACTAATTTAGGCATTGTTAGACAAATTGCGAGTAGTATTTACATCTTTAAGTGAATTAAGGGTAATAAATATGTACAGAAATAGCGCAGTGTTATACATTGTGTGTGACATACTCCGCATATGGTGCCAAAGGTTGTTGACAGCTCAATGGCAATATCTAATGCAGTCTATAATCAGCCAAGGGGAAAGTTGACCATAGAAAAACGATACGTATATACCACTCCGCTTTTTTGGTAACTAATAACGACCAATTGTTTGTTTCGGAAGTCAAATTCAAAATAAAGTATTACCTAATGTGAATATTTTGTGGCTTGAAGCAGACGTGAAACAAGCTTTATATTCAATCAAACACATCGCCCAAAAAATAACTCATTATAACAGTTTATGACGAGCGAAAAAGATAATGACCAAAAGGTCTTCAATTGCAAGTTCTCTGCAGATAAATGAGAAACCCAGACCAGAAATTAATGCATTGTCTTGAAGAGGCCCAGAGGGAATTTCGGAAGCCCTCTTGAACAGAAGATCATCACAAAACTACTGATTTCAAGTCACGCATGAAACGCTGTTATAAACTGTGGTAATAGTTTGTCATTAATAGTTCGTTGGATATATGACGCACTTTTATATTCGTATGATTCCATAACACTTTTTAACGAGAAAAAACAACACCATGCCATTCATTTTGGAGGACCCACTCGGCGTTATCACGTCATTGTTTATTTCATTGATGTAACATAATTGAACAAGCGTGACGTCATTATCTAATGATATATCCAAATTTCTTTTTCACAGACAGTAAAGCTGGATACAACTTTGTATCCTTAATTGTAGCTCAAAAACATTACACTGGTATCTTATGTTATTAAAGCAATCAGAAACATGGATTTGCAAAATCATGTGTTATACTTTGTTCACCAATATACAAAATTATACTCTTATTCGTAACATTTACAATAAGCTGATGCCCCCTATGTTAGATTTCAAATGTTTGTCTTGTGTGTCTCTGATTTGTATGGAAGATTCTCTCTAAGTGTATATATTTACATTCATACTTCATTCCTAAACGATGGTTGTTGTTTATCAATTGCACTTTATATCTGTATAAAGTGCAATGGCATTTCCCGTCGATATTGCGTGCGTTTGTTCGATACTTCTGTCCTGTCATTGGGCGCAATAATACCAAGGGGCGGGGCATATTTACTACGGTACTATTTGTACGATAATTTGATTGATTTTAATGTAGATAATTTCATGATGGATTGAACAGTTGAAGAATCGTTTGTTTTTTAAAAATGCTGTTAAATGTCACGAAAATGCAAAAACAGTTAGTTCAAAGTAACCTCTATAACGGGTGCTTGTATGACGTCATGAGTGATGTCATTGAAAAAGTTTTACATTAAGCTCGATTCGGGCCGCAACATAGCTCGGCAGCTGCATTTTGTTTCGACGCCATTTTTTGCAGTGTTTATTCGTTTTGAAAGTGTTGTTTTTTCGAAAATTGACTGGATTACTGGGATTATTTACACACAATACCTATTGGGTAATCAATTAATTACCTATTCAGTCCTAATTTAATCATTATTTGTTTTGATAACTAATTTAAGCCTGAAAATTTTGTAAACATGTTCTTGATAAAATGTACAGCATCTTCAGCATCAGAGAAAAATATTTGAAATGTCTTTGTTCATTGCATACGACATAATGGAATCATCTCCATATAAGTCGTATGTTCTGAATAAAATCGACAGAAATAATAAGTTCGGAGGAGTTAGTCGTTTTAGACCTAATTTAGTGCTTTTAATTGTCAAAACAACTGAAAAAACTATTTGGTAAACACATCAGCTTGCCAGGAAAAGACACCTCAGTAGAAAATATGTAAGTTATATGTGGTTTATTTCATGTTTTGGTATTTGTATGCAGCTACATTATATATTCTAAAATATGTTTTTGTGCAAAATTTTGCATCGTTGACCAACTTTCGGTCAGAAACCAGGTCGCTCAGCCTTCATTGTTATGATGCGGGCCCTGAAAGCGCATATGTAAAACAAACCGGGCGTTAACGGCACGTGAATTTACTGAATAATACACGTTTTCTACATATAACGCCCGGGTTTTTGCGTTTTAATACACCACGATAACGGACCGAAAACACATATTGTATGCAATAATACGTATTCATAATATTCTTGACCTTGAAAAGATAGAAAATAAACATATAAATAAGGAACTATTTTATCTGTGCAATCATTGTCGTATAAAATTAGGATACGATAGCTGTTCTAATTTACCCACCGTTGAGAACTACGAGAGAAAGAAAAGAGAAAATATTCTTGAATAATCAATTTATTTTAGCAGAAATGTAGATTTAAATCAATGTAAATATAAGTATTAAAATTCGACATGTTGCATTTTATTGGGGTATGGTATGCAATGTTTCCAAGGACTGCACTATTTCAGTATATTTATCATAACAGTTATACAATGCGATTACATTTTAGCTGACTTAGACACATTTTATAAAACGCTTCTATATTGTATAAGCAAATGGTAACACAGTTAAGTGCGAAGAAACATAAGATTTCAGGGACATGTCTTAACAAACTTGGTAGAGGACTATCAGACAATGCTTAACATTCAGCATCAACATGCGTTAAATAATGTGTATAGCGCGTATTTTACAGTACTCATTTCCTTAAGAGAGTGGGATATTTAATGTTGAGGCTAAGAAGATAAGTGTTTCAATACTTTAACCTCTTTGGTACGGTGTGTCCTTGCAACGTGCTCGTTTGTTTAACCAATTATAATTGAATTGCGTGGAAAACCATGCAGATCATGATCACCACTTTAAGGGGCGATGCTTATTGCAATCAAACGAAGGATTCAAGGTTGCCGTTCAAAGAGTTTAAAGAACAACGGAATTTATTGTACAAGCAATCTTGACGATGAAAAACAGTTTACAGGCCACTGCTCATTCCAAATTCAAAAAAAAAAATGTATTCCAGAATGCCAATGACTTCAATATAACTCAAAGGGGGAAAGGAAGTTTTTGTCAACATGGATTTTTTGTAACGAATGAGAAATGTCAAAGGAATAAGACCATGCGCTTGACAGAAAAACACATGCATGCCTGTGACATGTTGATAATCGTGTGAAAAACTTATTTAAGTTAATACCATCATGGTTTATTTGACTCTTGAAAAAGATCACTAAAGATTACAGTATTTAAGATTCATACAATGTGTCACCCACTGAATTGTTTGAAACAGACATTTTACCAACTGCCGAGAAATTGCGATATTAAAAATACTTTTCCTTCTCCCAGGTTGTGCATATGTAGTTTAGTACTGAGCATAGTGTTGTCAAAGCTGAGGAAGATTGGATTCGATAAATAGGAAAAAAGGTATGTATTCAATTCAAAGGCCAAATTTCTCTAAACGTCTTAAGCATACACGGCTTATCAATTTTATTTTTGCTTATACTTTATTTTACGCATACAATAAGAAGAATGATATCATGGTAATCTTTAAGAAAATGGCCTTGTTAATGGTGTAATTGCATTGTACCGTACAAAAGCTAATGAAATGCATTCATTTCGGGGATTATAAAATTCGTTTTGTTAAATTTATGTTTAAAATACAATAATTTTCTTATGCAACAATTTACGTTTACCTTTGCGAGAATCTGGTATTTTGTTAATCCATAATGGATCTGAGTGTCATTGCTTTGAACTTCAACACTAAAATTGTCTGAGCGCAAGGCGGTCGTAACTCCATATTAAAGTAAAAGAGGATTGTTAGTGTGAACGTAAACGAGTGCTTCATTTATTTTTGTGAACGTTTTCAACAGGTCGATATGGATATGCGACAAAGGCAAAACAAGAAGCAAAATAAACAAAGCAATTTTATTTTAATGTAGCAATAAAATAGTGCGTCTTACAATAACACAATGATAACTAAAACGCAGTAGCCTACACTTTAACCAAGATCCGGTCTAAAGAAATCATGGCCAGCGAAATATTAATAAGGCATTTTTAAAAAGATTGTCTTATAATAAAATGAATGTAGAACCACAGGCTTTGTCCATTTAAAGTTTTAACATTGAAGATTGTGTACAGCCATATGTAACGATTTCCCGTATTTCAGGACATTGATGTGAATTATAGTTGTGTTGTTATTGGTGCCGGCTTATGATTGCCACATTGCAGGACTTTGCCTTAACTCGAAGTAAAAATTTAATATCATTTGTCGATGAAGACTGAAATGGTCACTTAGCACGGAGGATTTAAGTAAGTGATATAAACTGTCTTAGAGACGTTATTGGCAGACGTCGGGGTTTTGTGATTGTAAACAAGAAATAAAATTTTATATAGGGACTGCAGTAATTCAGTAGTACATTCATAACAATTATGCAATGAGATGACATTTTAGCTGACGTAGACACTATTTCTAAACTTTCCTATAATGTATCAGCAAATGTAAACAAAGTTTACATTGAACGAAGAAACAAAGGATTTCAGGGACATGATCTACCAGACAATGCTTAATATTCAGGATCAACATGCGTAAAATAATATGTGTATAGCATTTATTTCACAGTACTCATTTCCTAAAAACAGTTTGATATTTGATGTTTAAGCTAAGAAGATAATTGTTTATATCTTTTTCACCTGATCACCGTCTGGTGTTCGTTTGTTTAACCAATCATAATTAAAGTGCGTGGACAGCCATGCAGATCATGTACACCAATTTAAGGGCCGATGCTTATTGCAATCAAATGAAATATTCAAAATTGTCATTGACAGCAAGAGCTTAAATGACAGAGGAATTTATTGTCCAAGCAATCTGGTCATTCGATTTTCAAAAAAGTATTCTAGAATTACAATGACTGTAATATGATACAAAAGTGGGAAAGAACCTTATTCTCAACATGTTTTTTTTAAACTAGTGAGAAACGTAAAAGAAATATGAACATGCTCTTGACAGAAAAACACATTCAGGCATGTGACATGTTGATAATCATAAGAAAATCTCTACTAGTGTTACAATCATGGTTTAATAACTCAAGAACAAAGGTTAAAACATTTTTTTAAATGTTTGCATTGTGGCACTCCATACTTTTTAAACAGAAATTTTACCGACCAACTGAAATTGCAACAAATATTTCTACTTATGCTCATGAAGAATCTATTATGATACTAATATCAGTACGGAAACAGAAGTGTCCTCCTCCAAGGATGTATATGTGTAGTTAAGTACTGACCATAGTCTTGTAAAGGCTAAGGAACATTTCATTTGATATATAGGTAAAATGTATGTATTCAATTCAAATGCCAAAAATTACCTGAACGTCTAAAGCATAAACGGCTTATCAAAATTATTTGCTTATACTTTATTTTACACAAACAAGTAGAAGCAGGTTATCATGGTAATCTTTAAAGTGACACTCTTATTCAAAATCAATATATCCACATATATAACAAACATTAATTTTGACTGATAATCCTTCAACTACTTACTGGATAATGCATGTTTGGAAAATTATAATTACTGATTACATGATTGTAACCGTGTATGTGAAAAGCAGAAAGCGCAAAAATTGTAAATGATTGGTGAATGCTAAAAGATTTACAATAGTCTTTCTATAGTCTCATAATGTAGAAATTTCATGTTTTATGGGCATTACTTTCGAATTAAACTCGGTTTCCTTCATAAGAATCATTGTTTTCGACATGTATTCATCCTTTTAAGAATATAAAAACAATATAATTAATTGTGGTAAATCTGATTTGGGAGTAAGAGTGCATCTTTAGAATAATGGCCTTTAATGGTGTAATTACATTGTACCGTACAGAAACTAATGAAATGCATTCATTTGAGGGGATTATTAAAGAAGTTTTCTTATATTTACATGTACGTTTAAAATATAATAATTTCCTTAATACATGATTCGGCGGCTTATGCAGCAATTTAGGTTTCCCTTTGCGATCATTTGATATTTTGTTAATCAATAATGAACCTGAGTGCCATTGCTTTGAACTTCAACACTAAAATTGTCTGAGCGCAAGGCGGTCGTAACTCCATATTAAAGTAAAAGAGGATTATTAGTGTGGACGTGAACGAGTGCTTTTTTGAACGTTTTCAACATATCGAAATGGATATGAGACAAAGGCGAAACAAGAAACAACTATAAACAAAGCAATTATATTATAATGTAGCAATAAAATAGTGCGTCTTACAATAACACAATGATAACTAAAACGCATTAGCCTACACTTTAACCAAGATCCGGTCTAAAGAAATCATGGCCAGCGAAAACAAAGTAAAAACTCACTTGAAGCTTAATTCGGTTGACGGGCGCCCAACCCGACTTGTATTCCGACATTTTTCAGTAAGTGCAAATATAAACATATAATTCTCATTCGAGCTAGCATTAACTGGAATGCAATATACTCAAACTCTCAGTTGTTTCAACTTAATCTTATCCGTACATTCTCAAAGTGATATGCCTCAGAATCACAAAATACACGTAGTGAGTACTAGTTTGGAAACAGCAGGCTCAGATTGATTGAGATTGTTTCTTGACATCAATGGATGGGGCAACACTGTCAACGGACCAAGCCTACCTAAGAGGCGGCTCAAGATATATTCTATTTTCAAGAAGTCATTTCCCATCACACCAAAGAAAATAAATAGCTAAACTTTGGACGACGTATATAGCGACTCTGTTAATATGTTTGAACGTCTATGTTGGTGGAAAGGCCATTTGACCATAGTAACGCCAATAAGGCAAGCGTATATTCCAATAAGCCAAGGCTGTGACCAAGGGAATTAAGAATGATTATTATATGATATATCATAATATATAAATATATTTTGTCTGTCTCAAGCATAACTCTCAATGGAAAGCACAAATAACGAACCCTTGGATATCATTAACCAAACAATACCTAAATTCGAGCCAACTGCGTCTTCGTAAACAATGTGCATCTAGAGCGGATAAATTATGCATCCAGAAGCTTGTTTGATGCATCAGCCACGTGCTCAGATCATATTTTGATCGTTTCAACACGTTTTATTTTGTAATTTTTAGAATTTAACTAAACGTCGACAGTACTATGATATTTTTTAAAGACAATATGGAAAATCCTTCTGTTGCTATATCAAATTAAATATTGTTTTGTTTTTATTTACATAAAAGCGTCGATGGTGTATATGAATACACGGACTGCGTTACATCTCGTAAAACATGATATAGAGAGTTTGCCTACTCCGTAAATGCCCCTGAATATCGCGGACCAAAAAGGTGGGTTTCAACATATAATGAAGCAGGTAGAACATGTTCTGGAAGAACATGGAAGACAAGCAGACCAAGTGCATTAAAGTAATCCCTAGCTGTCTTGTTGTGCTAGGATAAATGTAATTTCGCTTGTATACAAAGCAATGAAAACAACAGAGACGAGCCAAGCAGCCAAAGAAAACAACTTTTGATTTGTTAAAAAGACAAAATGTTCAATGAAGGCCTAACAGATACGCAAGGCAAATATAATTTACTTAAGCTAAGTGTGTTGATAAACCAAATGGATAATTCTAAAGATCATGAGGACCATGTTTGGGACAAACGTAGAAAATGCGTTACTTGTTTAGACCCTATCAAACAGATTGTTATTTGTTTTAAGTGCTGCAAATGAATAACTGATATTACCATATACATAAATAGCTCATTGTTTTGTATTGTGAATGACATTTCACCTATGGTGCCCTAATGTCGTTGAACACCTTATACAGGCTATGATTTGCCACAAAGTATATCTCTCCGCCTTTTCGGTACCTTATACAGAACTATTGTTTGTTTCGCAAAACAATTCAAAAGAAAAGTTAACCTAATGTGAACAATTTGTGGCGTTTATTCTGAAGTACAGCTAGCTTTTTATTCGATCAAACACATTTCCCAAAATATAAATCGCACTATCTATAACGAGCGAAAAGATAATGACCAAATGGTCTTCAAATGCAAGTTCCCCGCAGATAAATGAGAAACCCAGACCAGAAATTAATCCATTGTCTTGAAGAGACCAGCAAGGAAATTCGAAAGCTTTCTTGAACAGAAGAGCATCTCTTAGAAGACTGATTTCAAGGCATGCATCTAACATCGTTATCAACCGTGTGAATATTTTCATTAACGGTTCTTTGCATATTTGACACAATTTATATATTTTTATTGACATTGCATTTGTCAGTTTATAGAGAAAAACTGACTTTGATTTTAAATGAATCACTCGGCGTATTGGCGTCATTAACAATTTTCTGGTTTTGTATCGATCAAAATGAAAACAATTTGAGAACATATTAAGGCGGATTTTATTTCATAATATATCACAATTCAAAATAACTTTTACGAATTTAGATTTTGTTTCTATTATTAGCGTGTTAAATATACTTATCATTCAGAACAACGCTTTGATCTAATTAAATGTCACCTGGCCGCAAAAGGAAACGGCAGTTTAGCGGAAATCTGGTTATCGTTTGCGATTTTTTTTATATATAAAACATAAGAAGAATACACCACGCCAAAAATACATTAAACTGGTGCTTTCAACTATTTGCATCAGCGGTTCTCATTCTTTGGTTAGGTTTCACTGTCGAAAGGCAACAATTTATATCGAAGTGTTCGAAAACGGCTGTGAAGACATAGAAGTATATAGTATCGTATTCCACGTATGTTCATGCATTCTTTGGATTGATGGGCTTCGTCGTTTTCTAAGCTATGACTGATCAAGAAGATTTTCCTTCTGTTGCTCGCATAAATTGATGCAATGGCAGAGTCTATAATTAGGGATGATGACAAATCATTCGAACTTTCAAAAATGGTTCTATATAATGTCAGCTAGAACTTGTTCAGCCCTAAGACTTTTGAACAAAGACAAAGAACGGCCTTTAAAAGTTAACGAAATAGACAAGACGAATCTTATATGCATATGTTAATGAGGAATTCCTTGAAAAATTAACGAAATACTGGAATTATACAGTATTTACACCAGTTAAACACCATTTGTCAATAAAGATTGGGGTACAACATTGAAACTGTCAGTGAGCGAAGGAGTTGAGTAGGTATATGTTAACTGTCTCTATGCAGAATGTCTACGCTACGTTGTTATTGTAACCCCAAAACGCCAATGTAACACACTTCCTAGGGGGTGCTTAATGAAACAACGCTTTGAACATGATTGAAATATTAAACATATTGGTTTTGCAATTAGAAACAAGATCCAGGGACAGGGTCACTGATGACCCCGTGCATATTATTTCAGTAAACCTTTTTATAACAGTTACACAATGCGAGTACATTTAAGTGGACTTGGATACTAATTCTTAGAGTTTGCTTTTTTATAAGCAAATGTAAACTGAGTGAAGGGGAAGCGAAGAAATGTATGATTTTAGTGACATGACCTCAGCAAACTTGGTAGAGGTCTTCCACACAATATAATGTGCTTAGTATTTAGTATCAACATGCTTAGAATAATCTTTGTATAGCGTTTATTTCCAAGTCCTCATTTCTTGAAAAAAAGGTTTGATACTCGATGCTAAAGTCACGACGATAATTATTAGAATATAGTTTTTATCTGTTTGCTTCGGTGTGTTATTGCCACACCGCCGTATGTTTAAAATATCATAAGTAAATTGCGTAGACAACCGTGAAGATCATGAACACCAATTTGTGGACTAATCAAATGAAAGATTCCAGGTTGTCGTTGACAGCAAGGACTTTAATGACAAAGAAATTTATTGTCAAAACAATCTGGAAAGATATTGAATAACAGTTGACCAATCAATGTTCACTGCAACATCAATAAAGAATTCCATAACACCCCTGACTTCAATATGACAAGAAGGGAAAAGTAGCTTATTGTCAACATGGAAATCTTTCTCACGATTGACGAACACCAAAGGAAAAAAATCATGCGCATTAAAGAAAAATAAATTCATGCATGTGACATGTTGATAATCGTGAGAATTTTAATTGGTAAAGACGATCATAGTTGTCCTCATTGACAAAGATCACTTCAGGTTTAAGCACTATTTTTTTTCAATCGGTTCCCTCCCTGTGTTGTTAAAAAATAAAATATCAATTGTCGTGAAGAAACAATCGTAAAAAAGTGTTAAATAACTTACTTAAGCTAATTTGTTAAAATTTAATAATATTTCAATACATATGAATGCTAAAAAATACAGATACAATTTCACATTAATACAGAAAATAATTACATATCAAAAACTCTAGATTAAGAAAGTCAGCTTTGCAAAAGGCTGGGCCACAAGTTCAAGTTATTGACAACAAATATTCAATTCTGTTTCATTAACTATCAATTTATAATACTTATATTAGTACGGAAACAGAAGTGTCCACCTCCAATAAAGTGTATATGACAAGGACACATAGCTCTATGACATGATACAAAATTATCTGAAAACGCATTCAATTTGGTATTCATTTAGTTAAACAATTTGAATTGGTCGTGTAGGGAAAATGTCAGTAAACAAGTAAGATTCTTGACAATAAGAGTGCATGTGTCTTACCTGGAAATCACTTTTACTTAAGACACTTGATGTTTTCATTTAGATACATGCAACGAAGTCAGTTAAACAAACAAGTCAGAGCACTTTTAATGAAGATCCCGATATATTTTGTTGTTGATTTTCCTGACGTATCGGTCGTGTACTTTTCGCTCGAGTGAAATAAAAACTATCATCAAAAATGAGTGTAAAATACACATGCAATAAACTTGAGCGTTTATACCAATGCCCTGAATAGCGCGTACCACAAAGGAGGGTGTCGTTCTAATATATTATGAAACAGGTAGAACCTGGTAGTGGGAAAGACAAGAAGACCAATTTCATACAAGTTATACTTTGCTTTCTTGCTGTGCTCAGATTCTATGTAATTTCACTTGTACACAATTCAATGGAAATTTCAGGGGTGTCCCTGGCAGCCGAAAACAAAACAACTTTGAACTTGTTTAAAGACAAAGCAGTGAATCAAAGCCTAAAAGACACTCAAAATGAGATACATGATTTAATTTACTTCAGCAAGTATGTTGCTAAAGCAAAGAGAGTATTTTAAAGATCATGTGGGTGATCTTTCCGGCAACCCTCGTAAATGCCATACCAATTTAGGCCCTGTAAGACAGATTGGCATAAGTATAAAGTGCTGTTAATGAATAAACAACCTCATGCATGTACAGAAATAATGCAGTGTTACGCATTGCGTATAACATACTCCGCCGATAATGCCCCAAATTGTTGGTTGATTAATGGCAATATCTATTACGGGCTATAATAAGCCAAGAGAAAAGTTGGCCAAAGAATTATTTATTGATATACCTCTCCGCTTTTTAATACGTTAATAAGAATGTATGTTTCGGGAGCTAATTCAAGATAAATGTTAACCTAATATGAATAATTTTTGGCTTACAGTGTGAAGTGAAAATAGCATTTTTATTTAATAGAACACTTTGCCCAAAATAAACCCTTAATTATGTGTAACAAGCAAACTTATTATTAATGACCAATAGGTTTTCAACAGCAAATTCCACGCAGATAAATGAGAAGCCAGGCCAGAAATTAATTCATTGTCTGGAAGAGACCCAAAGGGAAATTCGAAAGCTTTCTTTTACAAAAGATTATCACAAAGAGGACTGATTTAAAGTCAAACATTTCTCTTTTCATATTCACATTGCCCATCGTTTTTCCTATGGATAAAAAATGACGTTCATTGTGGATAAACCACTCGGCGTCATGACGTCATTGCTTATTTCCTTGCACCTCTATTATTGAACAAGCATGAATTCAGTGACTAAAGGTATATCCGAAATTTATTTTCACAAACGATAAATATTCTCCTTAATTATACATGAAAAACGTGATATCAAAAACAATTAAAGCAATAAAAAGGTTGATTTTTCAAAATCGTACCCGAACTTCTATTACAAAAACCTGGTACCTCTTAAACGATAACAAATTCTGACCACAATTTTCTTGTTTTCTATCGCTCAAATGAAATCAATTTGAGAGCACATCATGGTACATTATCTTTTAACTTTTACGAATTTAGAATTTGTTTCGATTATTTTATTTAACACCAAAACGAACAAACTAAATAACCCGCAGCCTCAAAAGAAAAACGTTACTTGAGCGAAAAATCAGGTAAATGTCAGTGAACTTATTCCGTTCTGTCTTAAACTTAAGAAAACGACACAAAAATACATTAAACTGGTATACTTTATTTATTTGTCTAAGCGGTTTTCGTACTTTGTTTTTTTTTTTCACTAACAAGCAACATTTTATATCGAAAATGTTCTCGAAAACGGCTTGTAAGACAAAGAAGTATAAAGTAACGTATTGGGCTAAATTTAATGCATTCATTTGTGGTCGACGTGGTGTTCTGATATTTAAACACAGAAAGGAAGGATTTCCAGAAAGGTTTGCGTGTGGTCACGTGATATTATGTTCATCCATAATGATTCCAGTCACACATCTTTAAGCCAAGTGTCGCATTATTTTAACATTGACACTAAAATGCGCCAATCCCCTAAGTCTCTGAGCTTATACTGGCCGTTGTAAACAAGATGATTTTCCTTCTGTTGTTCACGTAAATACTGGCAATGACACAAAGCCTGTAATAAGGGATGAAGGACAAATTATTCGAACATTCGGAGTGCTTCTTTTTAATGTCACTTAGAACTTAATCACTTCAAAGCTTTAATGACAAAGAAAAGTACGGGGAAAGTCTTCAGACGAATCAAATATTTACATATTAACAAGGCAGTTCTAAAAAAAGTAACATTCTGAAATTAGTGTAGAATGACCTACATAATGGTATTGTTCCTTTGAACATTTTTTGAACGCTTTAAATGTTTTTTTGCAATGATTTCCCATTATACATGAAATTGTTGTGTATTATAGCTGTATTGTTGCCTGCTTATGTTTCCTTCATCACATGACTTTGCCTTAACTTAAAAAAGAAGTAATGAGTTAAAAACTATGATTTCAACTGGTTATTGAGTACTTAAACTTGTTTACTCTTTTAAACTTCATATCAAGACTGCAATGATGAGTGTGTGGTCCGTCAGTGGTGTTTGTATTTGTGTTTGTTGTGTTTATACGCTTGTGTCTCTTATTCATTGTCGTTATGGCCCTTGCATTGTGCCTCTTCAGTGTGTGTATACCACGTGATAAATTACGTCATATATGCTACGTCGGAAGGCAATATTTTGCTTAAATTGAAGACTTAAATCAAAGATAACTTTTCTTTTACTTCACCATTTTAATTAAAACAAAGGGCAGTCTATGCCGTTTAAAGAGCCCCGCCTTCGTTTTATTGTCGGAGTTTGATAAGGTGATTAGTTTCATCAAACACTTCGACAAACCTGTTTCCAAACTTATGTTTTGACAGTGCTCCGTCAGACGGCCGTATTGTGAAAAGGTTTGTCGAAATGTTTTAAGAAACTAAACTCTCAATCAAACTCTGGTAAAGACCGCAGAAGTTGCTCCGTAAGAGGCGTAGACTGCGCTTTGTTTCATTTAAAATGGTGAAGAAATAGGTAGGTTATCTTTGTTTAAAGTCTTCATTCGGAGCAAAATGTTGCCTTCAGACGTAGCATTTATGACGCAATTTATCACGCGGTATACACACACTGCTCTAAACAGCATTTCCTTTATTTAATTTTCGACTACAGTGCTTGTTCTTGTAGTTTTTATTGTATTATGGAAACTACAGGGACTACCCCATGCCCCAAAACTTCGCCGTCGTCTTGTTGATTAGCACAATTATCAAACGCCAATGCTAAAGGCCTAGTTTAAGGAATGTTTGGCATGACAATCCCCAGCTGTGCATCTCCTGCTAATTGCACTATGTCACAGTAGGGGCCAATTTCCTGTGTATTGGATCAGGGCCATTTAGGGTCCATTTCTATAATAAGACTTCCAAAACTGCACAGCAGGATACTCAGATCGGAGATCTGATAATATGGATCAAGGCAAGTAGATTAAGATCAATCAACAGAGGTTGTGTACTGTACACAGATTTGTTTTGTGTTTTGTGTGGTTGGGGGCGGGGGTGGGAGGCAGGTATGGAAGGCTTAAACTAGGCCTTTAAGGCTTACAAAATAATTGTTTGAATACATTTTTTTAATAGGTTTGTCATTGCCACGCCGTCTGGTGCTCGTATGTTTAACCAACAAAATTAAATTGCATGGACAACCATGAGGATCATGGACACCAATTTATAGGCCGATGCTTATTGCAATCAAACGAATGATTTGGTATTGTCTTAAACAGCAAGAACTTAAAGGACAAAGGAATTTATTGTCCAAGCAATTTGGAAAGACAATGAAAAACAGTTTACGGGCGACTGCAACTTCAAACAAGTATTATAGAATGCCATTGGCTGCTGCAAGATGTCTGGAAGAGAAAAAGGAACTTAATTTAATGTTAACCTGAGAATTTTTCCCAGGAATAAGAAACATCAAAAGAATAAGAAAAAAAAAACACATGAAAGAAAAAATACATTAATGCATGTGACATTTTAATAATCGTGTGATTATTTTTTCTCTGTAAATTCGATCATTGTTTTCTTCATTGACAAAGATCCCTAATTGTTAAACATTGAATGTTTTACTATGGGGCAATTCCTGCCTTTTTAAACAGAACTTTCACGAACTGCTGAAACTTAGGATGGTAAAAAAATTATTTAAATAATTATATTTTCCATTTTGTGTAGCTTAAATAAAAATGTATTGAGCTTAATTGTTTCTGTCGCTTTTCATATGAATATTGCATAAAACAGATAAATATTCACATAGATATAGAAAAATAATTATTAATTATGATAAATATTCCAGATTTAAAAAGTTAGAAATGCGAAAGGCTTGGGCTACAGAATGATGTCAGTAAATATTCCATTATGTTTCACAAGCAAAACGTTCATGCTACATATGTAAATAGAAAAAGTGTCCTTCTCCAAGAATGTTTTTATGTGGGAGTAGCTTTTTGCCATGTCTTTATGACAAATACAAATATCTGTTTAGTAGCATGATTCAAAATTTCTGAAATACATTGAATTGGGTATGTTCATATACACAAACAATTTGCATTGACCATGTGGGCAAAACGTCGGTGAACAAGTAAGGTTCTTAACAACAAGAGTGAATTTCCCTTCCCTGGGAATCATTTTCAATTTAGAAACTAAATGTTAAACAATATGGTCAAAGCACTTTTTAACGAAAATATCCGATGTATTTGGTTGATGTTTTTTATGAAGTATTGCGTGTGTTCTTATTGCCAGATTGAAATCAAAACTCGTCAACTTCAAACAAGTATTCCAGAATGCGTGTGGATGCTACACGTTGACTGGAAGAGAAAATGGAACTTGATGTTCGTTTTGCCAGATTGAAATAAAAACAAGGATGGGCGAAAATTACACATGCAAAACAATAAGCTTTAATGTCATTGTAACAAGGTTTGTTTATTTTAACAATTTCATAACAACCCAGCGTCTAAACACGTCATTCACACTAACGCGTGACCCAGTTAGCAAGGATGGCGTCATACCCGACTTAGATCAAGGACATCTACCAGTTAATTAATTTTATTAGCGAGACCAGATGTACCACGCGTTGCTTCGGTGTATTATGCCCGAAATAGCTTTGCATCGTGTGACCCGACCGACCTTATTTTTTGCTAACAAATTGATAAATATAAATGTGAAGATGACCTGAAATAAGAAGAATCAGTATAATTAGAAGGATTTGTATGGTTGCTTAAAGTTGGTGAACAAACAAAAACAAAATCCCTACTTAAAAACCCAATTTTTTTTTCAGGCCTATATGTTAAGGCCTGGTCATTTTTCGATTCTTAAATCAATCTTCTTGTTTTGGTGTCTTTGTATTTCGTCTTTCGTGTATTTCTTGATATGGTGGACTTTTCATGTATTTTAGCATATTTTAATTTCATTTATACGTGCTGCTTTAACATTGATGGCTATTTACTCTACTATTGTCACATATTTTACAAAAGCTTATTATAAAATTATTTACTCTTCAAACAATATCATTAAATGTGTCTTTTTTACTGTATCTTTAATAGAATACTTAAAACTTCTCACATACACTGTATCCAGCACTTCCATCTTTCAGTTGTATCAATTAGCTGGTATATTGCAACTCGTTAACCCACACATTTCTTAAATTGTCTTTTGAGTGATTTTAAAGAGGATGAACTATATTCTCTGGCAGGTCATTCCAGGTGTCACAGACCTGTGGTTTATAGGTCACCACTCTATTGATGATCATATACATATTTATTTTAGACGACCGAATCCTTCTCTTAAAGAATTCCATCTCATATTATCACACCTAATATCACACATGTCGACCGGGACAAAAATCTATTAAATAGTGAAATATGAGATCTGAGTGCAATCCATTGTTAGCCTTCTATAGTCATATGTTGGTTGTCCTTAGCTTTCTTTTTCTCTCAACATAGTTCATACCTGCCAGTCTAGTAAGTCGAGAAGTACATTTTCAATGGCGGATAGACTTGTTCGAGAATTCGGGGCCAGAATGTTTACTTTAATACTAAATACTTTAAACATTGTTTGCTGGTCCTTTATCAGGTTTGTTTACAAGAAAGCCATGTCTTTGGTTTCAGAGTTGGTCCTACTTTTCGTTGTTAGAATACGGATATAAATAGGATATAAACATTATAATATGGTTCGTAATTGTAACTAATAGTTTTAGGCCCGAGTTGAATCATTGACTAGTTATAAAGTTCATTCAAATGATGCCCATGGGGTCACGGTTGGTTTTCTGGCAGAGTTCATTGTGTCGGCTATTGGTCTTAAATTCAAACCAAAAAAAAGTATCGGAACTTTACCAGCTCGGATGACGAAAAAGGCCAAATTGGCCCTTGTTATTTTAAAACTTCATAGTTAAGACACGTTCATAAAAGCGGAATATGGGTTGATCCTTGATAAACATCCCTAGTTTTATATAGGATATTTGTCAAGTGCGTTGTTTGTAGAGTTTTGTGTTGTTGTTCCAAGTTTCTGGTTTCAAGTGTGATTGTCTGTTTGCGTGTTCTGTCATTAGGGTTGACCCTTTTCCATTGAACGGGGTTTGAGTTTAAACTTTCGACTACTGGACTTGTTTCTGTAGTTTTTCATATAAATATTGCTTCACCTGTGATGCAATGCCTAGACTTCATTACAGGTTATCAAGTTGAACATTTTGATAAGACTTATCAGATTTATTTTTTTGGAAATCAGAAGCATAACTTCTCTTAGTGACTTTAAAATTGAAATACTTGTTCTTCAAAAATCATTTGGGATTAACTGAAAAAAATGTTCAGCTCAGTTAATTCCTTGTGAATGAAGTTTTATGGATTGCGATGAATATTTATGCGAAAAGCTACAGAAACAAGCTCAGTAGCAAAACGTTTAAACATAAACCCGGTTTAATGGCACTGGGTAAACGCCAAAGACATAGAACATAAAATCGCAAACAAGAAACATGGAAGAACAGCACAAAACTCCACAAGCAGCACAGTGCATACATACTATATATAAAAAAACTAGGTATGTTTATCAAGGATTGTTAAGTACCACCTTGGAACGGTCAGTAAAATGTAAATTTACTGGGGGTTTAAACCAGTTTGTGTGCACAACCTCACTCTTATCCCAACAATCCCGAATAAATCAATAATGTAAACGTTTGAACATCATCATATTTCCACATATTTCATACAACTCTGATTTAAAAAAAAAATAACCGGGAAATCATTGTTTCATATATGAAAATTAAATCATGAAGTACATGTATTGCATTTTTTAATGTCAGTCAGTGTATGTATGAATTTATAAATGGTGTCCCACTTTTGGGGAATCAGTAGCTGCTCTCAGTGGTTTTAATATATCGAGCCAGGGAAAACACAAAAAAACAAAAACTTTTTTATAGTTTTATTTAAATAAACATTTCAGCCAGCTTGGTGTATTGTAAAAAATGAAGGTATCACAGACTTCACAACACTATTGAAACAATTATCACAGGTAAAATGCATTAAAACATGAACAGTGGAAAAACATATTTTCACTGAAGAAGGCGCTGTATTCACATAAAACATCCTCTTATGAGTTATGGCTTATCATTGTTAAGTGGAAATATAGAAATATAGAAATCAGCTAACTTCAGCTATTTTTTACAATTTATACAAAGAATTTCCCTAAAAACAAACAGAGTCTGTAATATCAAAAAGTTGCACATTTTCAAGTCAAAATAATACCTTTAAAGGGACTTGTTTACAGTTTTAATGTTGGCAAACATTTTTTAAACCTTTGTTAAAATTTAGTTGTTTCGATTTCTGACCCTTAAAAACATGAACAAGTCTCTTTAAGGCAGACATGGTAAAAAAAACCTTCACAGGCATATTCTCACTTATATTAAGATTTATTGTTATTTAAAATATGATTGTTCTTATTGCTATTATATATAAAAACGTATCTAAGGTATTCACAGAAGATCACACACATCTTAAACATTCAAATAACAGTATTTATTTCATTGTATATTCTGTAACTATAGACTTTTCAAAATAGCTCATAAACTCTACAAAAGTAATTTGTTATAAATGACAAGCTTTACGCATAAAAGACAACTAAGGCATATCAAAATAGATTATTTATTTTTTGAATCACAGTGTTAGGCTTAACTAGTAGCTTCTTGCTCATTCGTCTGTTCAGAGACAATTTGTTCATCAGTCCGTTCTTTCTCTGCGCTGTCCTTGGCGGGCGGGAGAATATCATCGTTATTATCTCGCATTTTGAGTGTGTGCTCAATGAGGGACAGACACACGAACACCCAGTTGTACATGTGCTGTGCAGGGACAGAGCTGTGTTTCGCTACCTCCCCGTGCGGAACATTTTTCAAGTATCGCTCGATTTTCTCTGGAGGAATAAGGTCCTGGCCGGCTGTCGGATCATAGGCTACGATCTTCTGTAGAAGGTCGTTGTTGATTTGCTGAAAAAAGCGAGAAATTAATTACATGCTTTCCTGTATTTTTAATATATCAGTGAAATAAAACTATTTCACTGTTTTAAAGAGTGAAAATATCAAAACGAAATTTCACTGTTTCCAAATTTTAGCTTGTTTTCACATCCATATCAAATGTCAACACCCAGAGGGCTGAGACACAAATTTAACAACTTCATTTCTGAAATGACGCTACATTCACTTAAAATTTCAAATGCTTTTTAAAAGAAAAGAAAACTTGTTTGTTTTAGTGTAAGTGCAATATGTCTATTTTATCGAATGAACACATCCACTCATGAAGTATAGCTTTTGGTACTCACTTGGTTAAATATATTGCGATCTTCCATCAAAAAACAACAATTATTCTTATTCAACAATAACAGAGATTTATAAAGACAACATTACATCGATATCACAAAATTTCATATAAATTAACACTAAAATGTCCAAAAAGAAATTGACGTGGTATTCGCTCAACCCTAATTCTTGATTATGTTTTAAATTATATTTTAATGTGATAAAAGATGTTCAAGGTATAAATTGTCAAGCTTAATGTTGGTGCTGCAACAAAAAGCATTGATAAGACAATATCTATTTCAGTAACTTAAAACAGTTTAATATATATTTAGACATGATACTAAAATGAAATGATTATGCTTTTTTTCTCTTTTTTTTTGCACACAACTAAAATCTGACTTGTGCATAAAAGCTTGAATAGTTCCTACCCCTTTCATCTGTTGCCAGTCATCAAACATTCCCTGCTCTGTCTCTTGGAAGCTGAAAATTGCAGTAACCGACTTCAGAATGTCGTGTACAATCCTTGGTGGGTCGTTGTAGCTACGCAGCTCGGCAAACGCCTTTGTGTCGACCTTGGTCACATTTTCGCGAAGTTCCATCAACATAAGGCGGTCAAACATAATATCCATGCGTGTTTCTTCATTGTTTTCAGCCTCTGTAAAGAAACATATTTCAATGAGTAATAGAACGCAAGGGCTTTGAGAAAAGAAGTGACTGTTGTTTAAAGTAATTGTTGATAAGGTAAAGGCTTTGAGAAAAGAAGTGACTGTTGTTTACAGTAATTGTTGATTACGTAAGGGCTTTGAAAAAGAAGTGACTGTTGTTTAAAGCAAATGTTGATGACACATGACAAATATCAGGTGGTTATAAGTGCTCACGATGAGCTAAAACAAGTGTATGCAAATCTTTTTTTGGTAAGGCCATCCATAAACAAAGTTGGTTTCAAGTGACCTGACCCAGACCTTTTCCAGCACATCCAGTCAGAAGATAGGGATGCTTCACTTAACAAGTGTGAACAGCATGTAGCTTAAAGGTGAACTGAACTGTAATTTCTAGTTCTTAATTTTATTCATTGTTTCTACTAAACGCGCTCAAGTTTAATATACAAAGCGTAAATTTTGCTTCTACGGTCTACAGTTTTGAGTACAACTGGGATATGAAAAAAGTTTTCAGAATATCAGTCAGGCAACTAGACTCAATCGTTTAAATCTTTTACCTCACAGCATGACCTTGCCCATTGAGGTACAGACCTGGGATTTGTGCGCAACATGCCACCTCATCATGGTGAACCTTCATGGCTTTTTTTCAAGTGTTTTGAATAATCTTTAAAGCATGGTCAATAGGTTCAGTCCAGACAGACACACGCATGTACACACATACATAGAACTGCCATTGTGATAGCTATGTCAAGCACACTGCAAGTATTTAATAATGCTTAGTTCCCCAAATTACGTACCTAGTACAACATTCTTGTCCTCGCCAGCCATTTCTTTATTAATTTCCTTATGTGCCATCTGCAGGAGACGTAACATACGCTGGACCTCACGATTCTCATGGCTTGGAAGTTGTTTTAGCTCCCCTATGCTGATATCAAGGATTGCCTGTGTGCGGCCTTGATCGTTACGTAGCGGGAATGCGAGGTGGTGCTCTCCATAAGCATCGGCTGACACACTTTCAGAGTTGTCGACGGCCTTGAAAAGGTAGTCCCTGAAATATAACAATTGTCTTAAGTGTAAAAGATTGTCTTTAATCATAGAATCTATTTTTGGATCAACTTTAAAAAGAAATTAAATAGTTCAATAGGTATATAAACATGTTATTTGTTTTTACAAATTGCTCTATTAGCAGTTATTGTAAACAAATTTAAACAAATATCTTTTTGACAACTAAATGCAGTCAATAAAGTTATTTATTATATAGGTATGAAAGCAAAACATATTGCAAAATACATTTGGCTGTATTCCACCTTATGCTTTGGTCATATAGTTTACTTAACTGTTATTCAGAAAGCAAAAACCTTTAAAAGGATATAAAAATAGGTGGAGTCACCAGGCATAAAAAATCATCATTATGGTTTGAATGGAGCTATCAGTAGAGAACAAACTTGTTAGTGGAGTGGATTCCTTAAACAACTTGACCAACCTAAAGAGGTTATCCTTCCTCATAAGCCTCGGAGGCTGATTGAGGTTCTGTATAGCACCCCGCTTGTCCGTCATCATCATTTTCCTCAGGACAAAGTCCTTACTTTCCTCGTCTGGTTCAACAATGTAGCACACAATCTCCTTCACGTGCGGGCTACGTCGATGGATCCAGGAAACGGCGCTCTCCGTTATCCTCAGCAGCTTCTTACGCAGGTCAATACTGTGGTACGCTATGCTGAATGATTTTGACACACCCTGTAAAAATATAAGGGTAAAGTATAAGTGATCGGTCAGATTAAAATGCAACTTACGATGAATTTTGCATGCAAATCCAAAAGATTATCCATTTTGCTCAAACGATTAAGAGGAATAATCTTGTTAATATTTTAGCCAGAGTGAAAGCGCTTTCTTCCCAAACTGATGTTAAATTATTAGTAAGTTTCATGAGACTCTCAGAGTTTAATGAAACCAGCCAAATCTTGGAAAATTTGAGTGGGTCTGGTATTTTTTATTGCAAATTATCTAGTCAAAGAAAAAATGTATTGAAAAAAGAGCTTTTGGTCTGGTTAAAGGTGTCAATCTTGAGCAATATCTGCTCTCTTGAACAATTTCTGTGCTAATTACGTATAATATGGACAACATCATTTGACATCATACCACAAACAACTATGGTAACGAAAATACCTTCTGTCAAAGGCTATGTAAGTACTGTGACTTCTTTTGTGATAATGATCTAAAATTTTGTGGCTAATGAATAACTTGAAATGGGTTGTTCTTTAATTAATCTCTCAACCATAAAATTAAATACCTGGAAGAACTGTATCTCATGCGTGATAAAGATGCTCTTGGTGTGGGAGTCGGCGAGCGTGTCCATACCCAGAAGGCCAAATACCCGCTTCCTCCTGTCCTTCAGTGGGATAACAATGAATGATCCCTCCCTTTCCTATCAAAAATTATAAAGACATATTTAATGCATTCATCATAGTTTGAAATAAAACAATGATCTGTCACCACAGCTTTATTTTATTAAACTTGTATAGATTTTCACTATTTTTTTATAAAATATCATGATAATAGTGTCAACTATGTTCAAACTCTCAAAGACAAAATGTCAACCACTCACATCAGGTTTCCTGTAAGGGTTCCAGAACATGATGTTGCCATGGTTCGCCACCCGTGGAACATGGATCGGTTTGCCACTCTCCACAGCCGAAAAACTGGAAAAGCCATGATGGTGTGAAAAAACAACACCACTGAATACATCACTCCATACTGTGACCATACCATACTGTTATATTAAAATACAGCTTTTAAATTACTGCTTAATAGTAATATCCTAAAACTCACACGACATATGTCCAATGATTTATCATTAGTTTTAAAAAGGCCACTGCACTGAAAATATATCCTGAATTGACATGCCTCATGAAAAAAGGCATTTTGTCGAAAATCCATAAAATGGTTAACTGTAATGTCAGGCATAACCAATTTACAAATTAACATACCTGATCCCCTTCATGTCCTTGTAGAGAATCTTGCCGAGGAGAAAATCTGCATCCTCAGTGGTGGCTGCGACATAGCGTAACATCACGTCACCTCGATCCCTAGCCACGTTGTTACGCTCCAACATGGCGATGTTTGCGGAGATGTTCTTGCCTCCCCCATGAGCCTCCGCATCCTAGGAACAAAATCATTTGTGGTTATTTGTTTATCTTTACAGTAAGTGTTCTTGTTTACATGTACAGGCAAAACCTGTTGGCTCGATTTCGCTTGGTTCAATTTTTCTCGTTGGCTTGTACTTGATGTAAAAGACCCAATTATTTTTTCTCCATGTAAGCTTTATTGCTCGACTCGATACTCGAGCAGCTTGAAGTGTTTCAGCCGACCCTCGGATATCAAGCCAACAGGTTTTGACTGTATAATGTACGCAGACAGATCCCAAAAGGGATTGTTAATAGTCAAGACCTGCCATTAGGATGGTTTACTGTTTAATATATAAATACTGCACGCATGCATAACTGATATCAATGAGGCCAGAGCCTTATCGTGCAAACTGAATAAGGTAGGCAGAATCAAAACAGCCTGGCTAGCATTCTGCATTAACTCATGAAAACTTTGTGAAGCTGAGCTGTATTAAAGCTTGCAAAAATTATGCTTGAGTCCAATTTCTTAAAATACAAATGCCCTGGAAAAATTCTTTACCTAATATAATATAATAAGAGACCAAAATACAGCCGTATTAATGTTAATGGGTTAACTCAACTCCCATCCATGTTTGCCTCAATAAAATTCATTACCTTAAATAGAGCCTGGAACACGGCCTTGTACACGGGATCAATGGAGGCTCCGCCAGTATCAGCAGCTGTAATGATGTGTTGAAGCCATTTCTTACGCGCCTCTCCTCGAATACGCTCAGCATATGTACGCTGGAAAATGGTGGTAGAAGATGTGTTTAGAATGGTCATTTAGTTATTTATATATGGCATACGTTTACTTGCATACATTTATATGAATTTTTTTTTTAGGAATACATCATTTTCTTATAAATTTTCGACTGTACATGACTACTTTGATTTTAGACTTGTAAGAAAACAAATGGGTTTTTTTCCCTTAAAATTAGCCACACTATGGATAAAACTATAGAAATGTATGGGTTTAATCTAAATAATGCACATCTCTGTATACATTATCAACATGTAAGTGTAACGCAAACCATGCTGTAAAATAATCTCAGTACAAAGTCATGCATTGTAAAATAATCATTACACCATATGAACGGATGAGACACATATTTTTAGCACAGTTATGGTATATGTTATCTACAGTCAATTCACTTCATTGAAATTTTAAGAATACTTCAAAAACATCAAAATTGCAATCTTATCACTGCCATGCATTTATCAAAAACTATAAACACGACTACTATCAACAAATAATGTATCTAATTTCGAAAAAATACACACCAATCATCAAGAACACGAAAACGCAAAAATGACACCACAGTTCTAACAAATACATAAGAGCAAGCTCACTCGAAGATAAAAATTATCTATCATGAGCTGAAAACAAAAAAGTCATAGAGGTAATGTTGAAATATACCTTTTACTGACTGTAATTATCCAAATCAATCAATGTGCAGAACTGACTGCCTTAATATTGATATTAAAGGGGCTGAACACCAGATGATACAATTGAAAAAAAAAAAAATCGTCAAAAACTTACATATACCCGGTAATTGATATTGTTGTGTACAATTCATTGAACCTTACTTACTGATATATCACATTGCTTATGACACATATATCTTTCACATTTTTAGCGTATTTATCCAATTCAAAATTTACTTGGGTTGTCTACCACATAAATCCCAGTCAATTTAAAAATAGCGTCAGTATATGTATCTGTATTAATAGCGTGACTTTCACATGCTAAATATATACACACACTTTAAACTGGGAAACCATTATGCGCTAATCTTAAACCGGTTAACTGAGCTGAGACAGCGACAAAATATTGCTTTAATAATGTAAATTGATGTATTATTGGCCTCATACTTGCTCGTATTGACAACTTTATGCTTGTCTTGTGGAAATAATGTATTTGCCGATTTTGGGGCCACCTGGTGTCTAGCCCCTTTAAGTATGACTTTTTTTGAAAATGTAATGCAAAGCATTAAGCTCAACTTAGCAAAACCCAAATGCAAATTAACAAATAAAATGTATAAAAAACCCAGCTGCTACCAAACGTCATTGCCTACATCAAACATTTCAGACACCGCTATTTACCTATTATAACAAAAAGACATACAAACATACTTCAAACTCCGCAAAAATTCACAGTCTACATAAAACAGTTTGACACAACGTTGGCCAAAAATATTTATAACAACTGAAACAAACATAGATACATTTTTAGATAGCTGACGTTAAATCCTAGACATGTACACACAACTTACACTCGCTACGTCGGAGGCTTGCTAGAATTGTGTCGTAGAAATCACATTTAATTCATTGTTTTGGAAAATTTCTTATCATATCATACAAGAACGAATGAACGTTGCTCAGGTATTAAGATAATACAGTAGTAATTGTTAATCGTTTTAATTTCTTTTTTTAATTATTATTAATTTTGGTACACAAATTTATTGATTTTTCATTCATGCATTTAATATCTAAAATTGGCAAGCGTAAGCTAAGATCATAACAAAGTTTAATATGCTAATATTAATGATCGTTTTTTTTTCAGTATGTTAAAAAATCAATATTATTTGAAAATCAGCTAAATTTGGATCTTTAAATAATATTTTGTCTACCCCATCTCCATCCACCTGTGAAAATATAAATAATGTCCTACTAATGAATAAAAAAGCGAGAAATATATATCACTGTATACAAATCATTTCCACAGCAAAAATCACCAAGAAATAGAATAATCAATTTGCTATGTTTGTCCAAATATTGATATAATATACCTTCCGTTCTTCAAATATATCCTTGAATACATTGAAATGCAAATAATGTACAAAATAATTGATATTGTACATGTATATCTGTTAAAGAGCATAGCGAAAAAGAGGCTGGACTGTTTTGTTTTTTTCAGTCAATCAAAGGGAATAACTCAAAAATTATTAAATAATAAATGCCAGAGTTACTGGCCTTGCTAAACATGTGTGTATTGTATCTAGCTACATGTGTACCAAGTTTCATTTATTTTTTTTATTTATGACCAAGGTCAGATATTTTGTACAACAACACCAATTCTTTCCAAATACCACACCTTTTTTTTATATGAAAAACAGACAAGCTGAAACTGACAACTTCTTTATCACATTTTAAAGGGACTCACTCATGTTTTTATAAAACACTCTTTTTTTGTATGACAAAAATAAAATTAGGCAAATCATTTAATCATTAGAGTGTTAAAACTAAGATACTGACAGCTAGAACCCTTCAACAATGCTTGATATATGCTCAAATATTGTCTTTGAAGTCCATAATTTTGAAAAGCATTAGTAACGGGGTTCAACAAAAGGCTTAAAGTTATCACTGTGTTTGTGTACGAGTCCTTGTGGGTGTGTGGTTTTGTTGTCAGTTTTTCATTTTTTTCCTTGATCTGTAATGGTGTGGGTTTGCTCCACACAAATTCAAGAATAAATTTTCATACCTAAAGTGTATTTTTTTCTGCAATTTTCATAACAAAGAGTTGAAAACTTATAATTGTTTTCAGATGCACAACTGGGGGAAAAAATTGGTGCCAAAACATGAGGGAGTCCCTTTAAGAGGAGTTCATTCACCTTCTCCTCTTCCCTAAAGTTTACAGTACAATTCCAACTCCGGGGCATTTTTCAAAATCTTTAAATATGATAACACATTTTTTTCACATCAAAAGATTGACACCCAGTTTGTACTTTTAAGCATAATGACTGTATAAATACTTGATCAATCAAATCCTTTCTTCAATATCAAATTTTCTATTTGTCAACTATTTTTAAACACATATTTAGAACAGAAGTTCTAAGAAAACTTTTGTGTAAACAGCACTGCAAATGTCATTATCATTACAAAATCAAAGCCAAGGAAAATATGGTGATAAAATTTGTATGACATAATGTCAATTGTAGCAGTCTGACTTTCCAAATTTTTTAAACTATATTAATGTGAAATTAATACACAACTATCAATGATAATAGTGTATAAATCAATGAACTTGATAATGTGTTTAACAGGGTGAGGAACCGCATATTTTTAAAGAGGTTCTCACGTTGGTCACCACAGGTCACAACTAATGTAAACAAACAATCAAGTGAAATCAATTTCTAAATAACTTTTTTGACAGAACAGATATGAAAACATTTTTTAGCCTATAAAAAATGCTATTTTTTGCTTCTACATGTGTGAAATATTCTAGATTTGCTTGTATTTTAATGATGCAATCCTTGGCCAACATTTCAACTTGACGAAATTTAGTAGAACGATGCAACGCTGAAATTTTGGCCAAGGATCGCATTAGTTTTTAATAATTACTAAAGCAATAAACCTAGAGTTACTGGCCTTGCTAAAATGGGTGTTTTGTCTCTGGCTACATGTGTACCAAGTTTCATTTAAAGCAGAAAATAGCATAGTCTTTTATAGGATTAGATCTTTTCTGTAAAAAAAGTTATTTAGAAATTAACGTCACTTACTTGTTTGTTTACATCGGTTGTGACCCATTGTGACTCATGTGAGAACCCATTTGAAGTCATGTGACTCCTCACCCTGTTAAATGACTTAAAAAAACTTAGTGAAGCTTACACACTTTACTTTACATTCAAGGCTAAGTGGCAACGAAATCATCATAAATCAATTAAATGATCTTATATGGTAATCAATGTATAAAATCTCTTAAAAGCTTTTTGAGTTATGGCCAAGTTTAAATATTGTGTTGTGTCTCCTTGTACATGTGTACCAAGTTTCATTTGAATCTCTTAAAAGCTTTTTGAGTTATAGCCAAGATAAAATATTTTGTACCATAACACCAACGACAATGAGAGCAAGACGTTCCAAATACCACAACATTTTATACATTAAAATCAGACCAGCTAAAACTGATTATATGTGTAGTCCAAACCCTTGTGATGGCGATAATGTTATACCAATTTCATCACCGTAATTTCCACGGCTTTAATTTTGATACAATCTAAAATAGCCAAAAGGTTCAATCAAAACAAAAAGATCTTAAGTTATATGAAGTGTATTATACTAAAAGTTTTTAAAACAACTAAAAGTGTGATATAAGAATCAACAACACACAGTGACATTCATCTATGAACATAAGGGATAGTTTGTAATATTTATTTTTTATATTTTTAAGTATCTAACCTCCTCTTTCTGATAAAAGTCCTAAAATTGAATGAAATAAAGTTATTTACAATAAGCTGTAACAAAGTTTCTCTTATTTTCTTTTTATAGTGTACATTAATTTTCAAAGTGCTCTAAATAACTACAATCTTTTGCATTATCTGTTTTCTGATTTGATTCTATTATTTAATAAAAGTATTATAAGTATAAATCAAACGGGGCACTTCAAGCTATTATGCCAACGCTGATCCAATTTTCAAACAAGATACATATAATTACCCTACAAAACTTTAGCAAGAAAAAGGGACCACTAAAATAATGCTGTACATGTGTATTTATTTGGTCATAGTGAACAAGGGTAAAAAAATGTCAAGTTAATATCTTTTAAGCTATTGGGCCATTTTACCCTTCTTTACCCCAGCCGATACCCAGCTACTTCCCCAAGGGCCAGACCCGGTTTTTTCCCCCAAAAATAGCCTCTGAAATTCCTAATTTCCAAAAAAACACAAAACATATATATATATATGTATACTATTTATTTATTGATATTATATATAATGATTCATTAAATGAATTTTTCGAAGTGATATATTTACTGCATTAGGCCTTACAGATTTTTTACTCCATTAATTTTGTAAAACTAAATTGTCCAAATTGTTTGAAAAGGTATTCTGAGAATTCTTCCCCAAAACTGTAAAATAATGTGCTTTTTCCCCCACAAAAAGGGCTAGGGTGACTTCCCATAACTGGTAAAAAGGCCCTGCGCAATATATGAAAACATTACACACTTTGTAAGATGACGTTGCGACAGACAACCATGATACCAAACCTAAACCTTTTTTCTTAGAATCTTGCTTTAATATTTTATCAATTGTGCTCCATAACAGGGTAACAAAGTGAACGTTATCATGTGTGCGTGTCTTAAATTCAACAAACCAATATCCTACCTCCACACTAAGGTTGAGGAACTCAACGAAGTACTCAAAGGCATCGGCCCCCGGCATCTGATCAGCTACCATGGTAACAAAGGTACGGAACTCACGTCGGCTCAACCGGTTATCTTGTGGCTGCTTTGTTTTCTTTTTCATCTCAGTCTTAGCTGGTGGAAGAAAGGATATCTTTATCATATAGGGTATTTAAAAAAATAGGTTTTATTTTTTTATCAAGGTAACAGATTGCCAGAATTGGTTAAAGCTCTGCTTCTAAGTGGTGATGGTAATGATTTTCTTGTGCCAATTCTTATTCCTCTATGATCTTTCATAATGATCTACTTTTTGACCATGACATGATCTCATACATATTCTGTTCATGCAAATTAAAAACAGACCTGATTCTGATCAGATAACAAAGGAATTCATATATATTTCTGCACTCTACTGAACCAAATTCTTGCTGTTACAATATCAAACAGTCTTAATAATATTCTTTCTTGTTGAAAACAATTACAAATTCTGGTTGTCTGGTAAGCGCAGTGGTTAGCGCACTCGCTTTTCACCTAGGCGACCCGGGTTCGATTCCCGCCTTGGGCGCAATTGAGTTTGGTTTGTGGTCACCAAGCCAGACAAGTGGGTTTTCCCTGGGTTCTCCCACAACACAAGACCACACTCTTGAGTAAAATCGTGCCAACGAGAGTGATTAATATAATGTTGAAATAACTTGTACACAATCGTTGTAAAATAAATATGTTAAAATAAAACTAATTCTGAGACAAAACTGAGATGAAAAAAAATTGTGCATTCGTTGTAATAAAAACCTTGTTTTCAATACCAAAAACAGCAAATTACCCTTCTCAATGGAATCAGACTCCTGTCCGTCCTTGTATTTCGTCATAACATTCTCCACCTCCTCCTGGTCTAGGAAACCAGAGCCGTCGTTATCCCACTTGTCGAAGAGTTGGTCCAGTAACATCTTACGACGGGATGACATCGCTTCTTTGCGGGCCTGAGAAGAGATAAACATGTATCATTACAAATTTATGCAAAAACTGGAGCAACTGTTCTCCAGTAGCACCTAAAGACCTGATGGCATCACCTTTTTATGAGCCTTAAATAAAGTTAGAATATTTAGATTAATCCAAATCTGTCAATGTTGCATTTGTGAAATAACTAATCTGGTAACATCTTGAAATGGGATCACATGACCTCTTTTCAAACCTAAAAATAGGAAAAATAAACTTTTGATAATAATCCAGAGCCATCGTTATCTCACTTGTTGAATAGCTTGTCTAGTAGCCTCATACGTTAAAATGACATCCCATCTTTACAAGCCTTAAAATAAAATAATGTATCATTAGAAATGTCTGCATAAGCTGGAGTTGTTGTCCCACATGTCTAATAATTTGGCATTTTTGACATTAATGACAATGACCCAGAAAAAAAAAACCCTGAATACCCACAGAAAACCTTCTTCTTTGTCGTCCAGCTTGGTTTCCACAAGCCAAACACACATATTGATAGCACCAAATTAAAAATCAGTATATGCATTTTGGCACACAAACTTTCTGGAATATGCTAATTTTCACACTTCTTTTCATGAATGAAATACCTGTATTCGTAGGATAAGTGTGAAGACAGTTTCAATTTCGTATAAAATTGATGGAAAAATTGTGCAAAAAGTGCAGGTTCGGTATTTTAACTTTTTAGTTTTTTGTTTCTACTTAAAAATACGATTTTGGTATTTACTGGTTTTTCATTCCATAGATATGCCAAGGCAAAGGAATCAAACCCGCGATGCCTTGTTGAGAATCGAGTGCGCTAGCCATTGCAATAATTGGATAGCCTAAATTGTTAGTTACGTCTATCCATACCCTCATCAGTCTCTCCATCTTTTCATCCTCTGTCTCCTGATACTCCGACTTGATGTACTTCATGAGGCGATCAAAACTTCCAAAGGTCGGCTCGTTACCGAGGAATGTCTCGGTCACCTGGACGAACTGCGACACATTTAGGGAATTCTCGTCAAATGTTGATTGTCCCGTGGCTAGGCTCACATTGGTCATGGCTTGAAGTGAAAGTTTGTATATACAGATAATTGTTTTATGTATATATTTTTTGAAGGTAATATTCATTATGTACAAGGCCTTTTGTTTTAATTGGAAAACCTAGAAAAATGGTGATATATTTGTAATATATCTTATTCATCCCACCCCTAGTTTTCCTAGTCACCAGCGGAGTTGGGCATTTTCGGTTTGTTCATCAGAACAACCATCAGTACCACATTTGAATCCCCCCTAACATCCTCTCCCCACCCCTAGTCACATACCAGTCTTATCCCTATCAAAATAAGTGCTCTCTGCAAATTTGAACAACTGTTTGCTGG
The DNA here is from genome assembly GCF_026914265.1 of Mya arenaria. NCBI lineage: Eukaryota > Metazoa > Mollusca > Bivalvia > Myida > Myidae > Mya > Mya arenaria. The sequence continues at coordinate 33,442,811 of NC_069125.1, forward strand.
CATTTAGGGGTGTCTTGGTTTTATCATCACTTCCATCAGTGCCAAATCTTAACCCCCCTATCCCTTCTCAACCCATTGACCCCTACTTTCACATACCAGTATTATCCCTCTCAAATTGTGTACCATCAGCAAATTGGACTGTCTGCTGGCCAGCAGTAGCTGGCGTCTTAGGTTTCATCATGTCTACTGTCAATGCCACATCTGTAATCAGGTTGAGTCCTTTGTAATTAGGGATTAACATGGTATTTATTCAAGAAAATTATGTAAAAGCACTGCAGAACGAACACCAATGCTTAACCAAGGGACATAATTTAATAAACATTTAAGCCAGAGTTGTGGGCCTTGATAAACATGTGTGTAGTACCTCCGGCAACATGTGATCCATATTTCATTTGAATATTTTGAATAATTTTTTAATTATGGCCAAGGATAAAGATTTTGACATTTTGAAAAACGATGTCAAAAACAACAACAGACCATATGTGCTACATACAATAAAGGATTAACAATATCTTTACAAAAGTTTGTTTACTAGCAAGTATCAGTCTATAATGCACACTGTTTCACTTGAATAGAAACCATGACAATATGGTAAGTTTAACAGCAAGTTTAACAAATTGCACAAAAAAAATGCCGGAAGAAAACTTTACTCTCTCTTAGATACTTTTACGATCAAGTGTTTCTTCCACACTCCAGAAGCGAGTATAAACAAGTCAGATTTTTGGTTACAATTTCCATAATCTCTGACAAAAATGTTCAATTCATCACACCAACCTGCTTCAATCTCTCCTTCCTTCTCTTTATCAGCACCCTCTTCAGTCTGTTCATCAGCCTTAGCCTGTGTCTGTTCTCTGCTTGTACCAGTTTCAGCTGTCTGTGGAACCTGCTCATCAGTTTCCGTACCTGTCCCACCAACTGCAGTCTCAGTTTTTTCAACTGTACCAGTTCCTGTTCCTGTTTCAGTTGCAGTCTCTGCCTTTGCTTGTTCTGTTTCTTTCTTGACTTCTTCAGTTTCTGGTTTAGCTTCTTCAGTCTTTGCTTCTTCTGGTTTAACATCAGTTGCTTCTTTTTGTTCCGTTTGTTCTGCTTTTGGTTCTTCAGGTTTGCTTTCTTCCTTCTGTTCTTCTGATTTATCTTCAACCTTTTCTTCTTTCTTTTCTTCTGCCTCTTTCCCCTGTTCTGTTGGTTTTTCAGGTTCAGCTGTTTCAGTCTTTGCAGGCTCTATATGAACAACATGTAAATTGGAAATAAGGAAAACATTTGCTAGTTTTGTGATTTAAGCATGATAGATTTCACGTGATTTGGTGAATAACTAAACGTTAAGTTTACATGGATTTAACATTCAACAATTTAGTTGCCAATATCTTGATTTTCATAAAAGAAAATAATTTGTTTTATTCAGTTAAGACTTTGATATATAAGAAAATTAACAAACTTAACAGAAATACCCTGGTAATACCTTAAACAAATATAAGCTGACTTTCAACATTTACAACCAACTATATTAAATAGTATGCCCACTTTCAGGGACATAAAAATATACAATAGTTTTATTCATGGATATATATGTATGCCAATCTTCATCTTTGTCCTCAATTACTACAATACCTTCTTTCTTTTCCTCCTGCGCACCACTAGCTGGTTCCTGTTTCTGCTCAACAGTAACTTGTGTCTGCTCCTGTGCCTTCTCCTGATTGTTTGGAGGTGGGCTGGCTGGTTTACCTCCCACTGGGCTGGCAGGTTTACCTTTACAGTTATATAACAAATCCATATCATCATAGCTCTATACCATACCACATGTTTTTATCTATCTTATAGAACTAGAAATGTTTCAATGCATAAGCAATATACAGACATTCAAAAGGATTTGGCCAAGAGGTTAATTGAAACAATAATTTTGACCCTCTCCATATGCGGAACTGCGGCAAACACTGGCAAAATTGGTATAATTATTAGCTGGTATGCTGTACGTACCAGTTTTACCTCCCCCTGACGTTGGGGTTTGCTCCTCATCCTCATCGCTGATGGAATCATCAGCCTCATCTACCTCAACAACTGGCCCTAAAAACCAAACATCTCCTCTATGTAACACATAGGTACTTCGTCACAATATTTAAATAAGGCAGGTAGTATTTGAATATATATCAATGCAAAAAAACCACTTCAAAATCATTGTTCTTAAATTTCAAATCGTTACTGGCTATAGAAGTTTCATGATCTGCGGTATTTCTAACAAAATTTGAAACAACTGTTTCAGCTGTACTTGTTTATATTTAAAAATGTAAGCACATCTTCAAATATTTCATGTTTATAAGTAAACAACCATGTCATTCATCATGTTGTTAACTTTAACAAAGGTCTGAACTCTGAACAATCGGCCAAATGTCAAACAAACGTCATATAAAAAATTAACAGTCAAATATCGGAAGAAACATTTAAAGGATAAAAAAAGAAAAATCTTAAACAAAGTTGTTAAAATAAATAAAACCTACATTTTCTGGGATTGCAAAGGTTGCCTTTTATTTCATCTTTAGCGCTGTCCCAGTAATTTTCAAACAGACTCAGAATACGATGGCGATCCAATAAACCAATCTGAAATAAACATGGGTGCAAATTGAAAGAGGAACATATGTAGATCAAGCAACATCATTATAAAACAATCTCTAAGGTTTTTTAAACTTAAGATAAACTACTTTTACACTTCATTCCTTAAATTCTAAAACATGATTTTCATATAGAGGGAAGTAACTCATTTTAATCAACCACAGAATTATTGGCAAAGAATACAATGAGTATTATTTCAAATTTGGACTCTTTACGAATTCCAAAATATGTTGTTATAGTATATGTTACAATAGTATGCTTTAATATTTTCACAAAACCCAAAAACGATTTTAATTGCATTGGATTTGCAATGCAATTCTTACATAATATAGTGTTTTAAACAATTGGCGAGGTTTACAACACCATCATAATTATAACAGCATTGTCTTTCTAATCATTTTGGGACTAACATTCGGCCCCACCATCCCCACACTAAACACATTTTTTCTCCCTAATTTTATACCAAAAAGATTCTATTTTTTTTAAAAATCGGAAAAAATAGCCAAGATAAATTGAATTCTTCGCAGGCAATATGCTGTTACTAGAATTCAGTTAGCGCAAATGTTATTGTAATTGAATAAATGACACAACAATGAACTAAATACACTGAATTTTATTTATGAATAAAAACAGTTTGTGTTTTTCCCTTTTGTTTTAAAATTCTCCTTTGGAAGGGTTGGGACCCCATACCGAAAGAGCTGAGAGTATAATTTATGAACAGCATTAAATGGTTTGACCTATTTTATATAATAATTAGTTACAGCTTTTAATTCATAATGCAATGACATCATGGCTACTGTTATTCACAAAAATATAACCCTCACATAAATAAAGCATCCTACAGTAATAATGACACAACATTGAACCAATAACTAACCCCGCTGTGATCACATGACAGGAAGAGGTTCGTGAGGTGAATACGTCGGGCCTCACGCATAGTCAGGGAGCGGTTTGCAGCGGCACATTTGGCCATGTGCATCATAAAACGTTCAAACAGGGTCTCCGATAGCTCGTCTGTGTACTGGATCACATACTAGAATGGAAAGGATATTAAAAAATACAAAATAGAATACTGAGGCAGAGTATGATAGCACACTTTGGCCATGTAGATCATAAAGTGTCCAAACAAGGCCTCCATTAACTTGTCTGTATACTGGATCATAAACTGAAAAGGGAAAGATTCTGAAAATACAAAATGGAGCCTTCATGAAACATGAAACACTTGGCCATGCGCATCATCTAGTGTTCAAACAATGCTTTTGCCAGCTTGTAACCTGTACCATAAACTGGAGGGGCAGAGGGAATCTCATTACGTAATTTTCTGCTAGATAGTATGCAGATATTCTTCCAAAAATATGACAAAAAGTATTGTCAGATTACTATTTGTAGAACCTTAAAACAAGCGCCTTATAAGGCAATGGACACAGGCTTCAACCATGCCATGGGACATTATATTTAGTTTTTCATAATACGATTAACAATATTCACAAAAACGGTCACAAGAGTAAGAAATTTTCCAAAATTTTCAGATGATTTATAGCATTGTTGCAGCCCTTGAGAGCTTTCAATGCAGGTAAATTATGAAATATGATAATAGATAAACATGCCAGTGATGAAAATAATACTGAAAAATACACACAATTAATATATAAAACAAAACATACCTCAGCAACCACACAGTGTGTGCCCTGCCAGATACACCTGTTGATAACAAAGACTGCAGCTCAGCTTAGTCTCAACTTAACTGAACTTAGATCAGCACTTAACTTCAGATTTAACATACCTTTGCAAACTCCTTCACAGTGAGAGACTTGCCAGATTCGTCAGTCGATTCCAGAGGCTGACTTAACTTCGCCGCAGCTTGAAGATGCTCTGGAAACTTCTCTGATAGCTCCACAAACGACCGTAGAGCATTTTGCAGCTAAAATAAATTTGGGAACTCATTTAAAATGAATGTAAAATGTCCCACTTTTAAGTCCGAAACATGTATTATTCTCTAAGGGTTGCTAAAACCAAAACACTGGTGGCTTAAGTTATATGACAACAAAGTAAATTGTTGATTCAACACAGCATAAGCAGTATTTATAATAGAAAATAAAAAGATAAATAACAATAAATCTTTTACTTGTTCTTAGATCTTAACTAGAACAAGCCTGTAAGCTAGGCATGATTAATACAACATAAATGGGCTTGTTAAAAAAAGTAGCCAAAATATTAAATGATGTGAGGAAGCATTTTTTTATCAAATTATTTATTTTGATGACAGTTTGTTGAAAGAAAATGATAATCACAGAGCACCAGATAGGGTGTGACTTGTTTTAATGACTTGACTGAATTCAATTAAGCCTTTACTTTTACAGTTCTCTTTGCAGTTATCTAGTCAATGGCTTGCAAATCGGCATATTTTTTAAGCCACTGAAGAAAGTCAAGTAAGGTATTAATTGATTAAATTTTGAAGAGTGGAGCAGGGGAGATCACTGAGTAGGAGATTGTCATATCTTAGCAACTGGTTTAGCACTCTGTTAAAAAAGGTACCTTATAAACAAGACTTTTTTTCTTAGGATACTCATTGAATTGTTTTTTATTGGTAATTAATCTTTGCATATAAATGATTACTAAGGGCATAGTATGCTTTTGAAAACAAATCCACAGGTGAAATTACTAAACCCTATCTGGAGCTCTGAATCAAAATTCAATTAGAAAGCAATACCAGTTGGAGTTCAACTGTTCCATCAGGTACGGCACTCCATTCCTTGAACTGGTCCATGAGCATTTTCATCCTTGTCACACGCTCTGCAAGCTTCATTGCTTCATTCTTCTCTCTTTCTTCACGACGACGACGAGCCTCAGACTTAATGCGAGCCAGTCTTAAAAAATTAAAATTATTTTGCTATACTAGAATGTGCACCAATGAACTGTATACCAAATTCATAAAGATGTCCGCTGTGAATTATCTTTTTCATGATTTACAAAAATTGTGTACCCAGTTACATATAGATACATATATATACATGAAGTAAGCTTGGATTAGTTACATGTAAATATGATAATTGTAGCAAAATGTATGTAGGCTTTAAATGAATAATAATAATGTGCCTTAGATGATGAATAACAATGACTCGATACTGTCTGAAAAGGGTATATGATTATCAATCCATAAGCAATATTTCCAAACATGTTTGTTTTTTAACTTCCCATACATATCATAATATGAAGCAGTACTTTACTAATAATGACCCTGAAAAAACTGATCGATCATACCTGTTGTCTTCAATATTGAATAACTCCCTCTTCAATTCTTCAGTTATTTCTCTCAGTGTCCTCACATATGGTGATGCCTCTGAGAAATTGCTATACCTTGGATTATTCCTCATTAAATGCTGTGCCAAGAAATTAATTGGATTAAAGTTAGGGTCTCTTGCATCTTTTCCTGCTAATCCCCTCTTATCTGCTTCATTTAGTAACTTTTCTACTCCTAGAATCAGAGTAGGCATTAGTTTCTCAACTAAATATGCTCTTGTCTCAAGAGTAGCTTCAATCATATTCAACCAGTCTCTGCCAAGTAATTCAGTAGGGATTTTTCTTGCAACATTTCTTGCTTGCTCTCGTGAAATTTTAGTTAGTTCCTTCTTCTCATTTCTTAAACCAACAAGCTTTTCCATCATGGATTGCTCATGTTGTCGCTTCCATCTTTGTACAGCACTTGGGACCCTTTTTTCAGGAGAGCCTGATCGCTTGCCACTCCCTCTGGAACTTCCAGATGAGGCTCTCTGTTCACCTGCCATGGTCACCCGCTTTGGGGTGCCAGGCTTTTGGACGTCAGTCATTGCTAGGTGAGTCGTATAACAGATAGCTGAAAAAAATGTCAAGATACATTTAAATATCATTGAATAAAATTGATTGATTCAAACACATATTTCCATAACAATATAAAAATAAGGTGAAAGACAAAACCCCAGTTAGTTTATGAATTGTGTGGATTTGCTGTGCATTGTGCATGTTAATTTCATCTTCATCGTTGTTGATGTTTACAACCTTTGTATGTATGACCCCAAAAAGGTAAAAAAAAAGATAGTTAAAGACAGTGCATGGATCTTGATAAAAAAAGGCAGACGTTATAAATGAAAGATTTTGTGAGGCTACTAGAAATCAAATCAAATCAAATTTTATTTTCAGTTGGTATGACATAACAGAGAAAACATTAGCTATGAATAGCTATTGACCGACTAGAAGCTGTTGTATATCGTGAACAATTTCAGCATTGATAAAAGATATAGTAAAAACTAAAGCAATTGAATTCAAACTATTAAATTAGACTAAGAATGAAACAGGGAAACCCATTTAAAGGAGCCTACGAAACCAAATGTCTATAGGACAACACTTATCCAATCCTGTTCTTCATCTTGTAAATCTTGTGAACAACATATTTTCGCCTCCTCATCCCAAATTATTTTCATAATAAATCTTCACTTTATTAAGTTGAAAGTGTAATAAAAATCAACAAGTATCATTTAAGTAACCATAAACACTTAAAAAAGTAGATGAACTTATTTTTTACATTTGTTTTGACTATTTTATCGTCGCGAAATTACATTGCAAATCAATATCCATGCTAAGACCCTAGCGAAGCATCATTGACATTAACTTGTTAATCATGAATGAACAATAATACACATAAATGATACATTTATTGTGATTTCAATTGATATAAAGTCTATATTTGTAAAGAAAATGGTTAAACTACAGCGAATTATTCTGTTGTTTCCAGGTCCGCCATTGGTTACTATGCGGAAGTCCAAGGTGCCCGTTTTTCGATGACGACATATCCGGGGTCAAAGGACAGGAAGGCGGAAGTAGACAATGGACAAATACAGTGAAAATGATTTTACTTGTAAACATTGATTAATCTTTGTGAACAATGATTTAATCGGTTTGACAACGTTGTAAAGTACAAGAAAAAATGGCACTTGTCACAGTTCAACGGTCACCTAGCCCAAGTGCGAGCGCTGAGGGAACTGTAAGTTCATATATTAAACTTGCTGAACTCAGTCTCAGAAACAGTACCTATTAGTCACATTGTTTGACTGTGCTATGTTATTTAGTGAATAAACAATAATTAAATCAATATGGAAACTGAATATTAGTAGAGTTTGATATCTACTCAAACATTCAACTAAAAAATGGCAAGGGGCAAGCATTGTAACGATGTCCCTTTAGTTAAAATGTTACATTACAGTCCGTTACTTTAGGTCAACATTATTCTTTTACTGTACGTTGACTATTAAAACTTTTATCAAGATGACACCAATACCTTGGCAAGAGAAAATCTGCCTAAGTCCAGGCACGCAAGAAGCTGTCTATCCAAGGCATACTTCAAAGATGGTGGTCATTACACAAGAAGCTGTCTATGATCTATCCAAAGCCTACTTCAAAGATGGTGGTCATTATTCTGCACCTTGTTCTGTCCTTACTGCTGTAAACCCACTCAACTTTGTAAAGTAGTTGTAAAAGATACTGGTCAACCCTACATACATTTTGAAACAGGCAAGCATGTTTGGTTTTGCCATTGTAGTGACCTGTGAAAGTTGAATGCAAAAAGTAGCTGGTTGTAGTATAAATAAATCATACTAATGCACTAGCCAATTGTAAACACAGCCCCCCAGGTGTGGGAAATGGCGGGGTTTTTGACTTTCAGTCCAGCCAAGCCCCGGAAAGATCCTCGTCCTGCGGGGACGAACTGCTGGTAAAATCCTCACCAAATGCCCCTGCACCCTAGGGACCCTAGATAAGGCCCATTCCCCGCAAATTTTGGTGCAAGGCAAAACCACTGCATTCACCTGGCACTGCGGGGCCACCTTGAAGGTTAAAACATGGCCCATTTTCCCCTGCTATCCGCGGTATACTCCAGGACCTGGGGGCCGTGGCTACAATTGACTGGTGCATAATGCTAGAATGCAACTTATGGTTGACTGCACTTTGTTGAAACCAATCCGATTCAGAGTCACTTCAGATGTTTATTTGACGTATTTACCTATATTTTATGATAACACATTATTTCTTTGCAATTTAGTTGTAAATTATGTGCACCCACTTCACACCCAAAAAAGAAAAAATGGGATTAATGCATACATTTATTGAATAATTATTAAATATTTACATGTAGCTTCTAGGTCATTTATCTGGTTTACCCTAGTACAAAACTTTGCATTGACTATTGCATAACTGACAGCTTGCATAAATATTTCTATGTGCAATCAATTTGACTGACACTCCTACACTCCTTGTTACAAAACTGGTTATGAGGTCCTTCGAACTTAGTCATAATGTAAAGCTTGGAGTTAAGGTCAAAATTGATAGAATATCAATAAGTCTGTGTAATTTATTGAATAAGTGCAGGTCTGAAATAAAACACAATTCTTTCAGTAAGTTCCTGAAAAGATGCCAATGATCCTATCAGACAGAGACTAAAGTATGCAATGTTTATCTGAATGAAATATATGTTAAATTTTTCCATGTTAAACATATGCTTTCGGTATTAAATAACATAATTTTCCTCATGCTACATATGACTGTATATACAGCAGATAAATATACTTGTAGCAGATGGTTTTATTATCAGTCTGATGTACTGATATATATAGAGTGTTAATAGCATAAACCTAGATTAAAGCTATAATTAATAAATAATTTGTTTAGCATATTCCTAACATCCTCAGTTTTTGGTGTGAATTTATACATGATTATAAACCCAAAACCCATGCAGCAGTTAATGATAGAATTTCTTCACATAGGAGATCCAGAATTCCTGTAACATTAGATGCAATACACTATGTGTCTATCATGCTATCTATGAGTGTTCAAAGAAAATACATGAACATGATTTCAGCAAGAAATCAGACCCCTTAAAATGTATGGAGTGGACAAAGTGATGTTTTCTTTTAAGAACAAAGAGTACCACAGTATTCCTCTTCCAATTTATCATAGCATTCACGTAGCATTCTGGTTAATTTTAAGAAAAAAATCAGAAAGATACTGACCTTCACAAAAGGGTAAATTCACTGTTTTCCACAATATACAGTTGAAGTTAGCACAAGAAATTGTAATGCTAAATTAAAGGGACAAAACCTTGTTACATTTGTTTAATCTTCTTCTTTCAGGATGATATTGACACGTCAGAAAGTCTCGTCAAATCACCTAGGCAAAGAAGGTAACATATCCAAATTGAATTAAACATTATTTTTTATAACATTTGTTATAATTTTTTTATATTATTATGATTTTCTTTCTTTGTTATAGGTTGTTTTTTTTAGTCCTGGGGCGGGGTCTATTTTTTTTTATATGGTTATATTGTTGTACAGTACATAGGGTTCTCACTTTAATCCCAAAAGGACAATCTTATTATAAGTATGAATTCATTCTTCTTGCTTTATATAAAAAAAGATAAAAAGTGTGGTTACCAAAGCATAAGTCTCTCAGGGACTGCAAAATGAGAGTAAGTGAGATCCCTAATGTTGTTTTCGATATTTTTAATAAGTTTAAATGGTATTATTAGTTATTAGGCAAAAAAAAATGTTTATCATAGTGTATGCGTGTCAGGTTTCAATGCATGATGTTAAGTACTTGTTAAGATAAAGATAGCTACTTACGTGTGGACTGAAAGGATATTATCCACTTGTTTGAGGGTAAATTAGCCATATTGACATTGTTAATCACGTTTAATAATATTTTGGTAAATCATTTTATCTTGTGGAGCGCTCTTCACTTTGTAGTATTGAAATTGTATTAAGCTTTCTTGACCTATTTTAACTTTAAACTGATTTCAGGTTTATTTTGCTTGGTTTTGTACATACACTGTTTTTGTGTTGTTATCTTTTATATAATTAAATTATAGCAACGATTTTACTCTTGTTTTGAGTAGTGAAAACTTTGTACTCTCCTGAAGTATTTGTTATTGTTTTTCTGTTATTTAGTGTTTTTTTTATGTCAACTGTTATTATAACATATGTTTCATGTATTGGTTAAAAGTTAGTAGTTAGTTTGACATTTTTTGTCATGTACAAGATTTAGTCAGCAGGTTAGGCATAGCCTGGCGCCGACAAATCATTTAGAAGACTAAAAATAAATACTTACTTTCTTAGTGTTCAGCACAAAATGCCTATCAAATGCCTATATACTAGCCAGAACACATGTGTCACCTTCTAAACAATAAATTCAATAAAAACCAGTTATTGAGGTAATGGAAATTTGGTATTTTTTTCGTTATTTTATGGAAATTTGGCAGTTGTAATCTGCTGTATGGCATTATGGCTTTCAGAGCTCTTCTAAATCATTTATTGTTAAATTGTTCTGCAATCTCATAGGCATGAGCCTGAACACCAATGGTTAGTAGAATGTATTCACCAAAGAAAACTAATTTTAGTTAATGAACACTAATAACCCTTTAACTGACTTAGTGTTTGAAATTATATTTTGTCTGCTGACTCATCTTCTGTTTAAATCTACTGATTCACCTGATGTAAAGAAAAAATGATGGCTGACTATGATTTACCGAGATAAATGTTCATCAGATTTGAAAAACATTGCCATCCCATTGGACAAAATATAATTTTGAACACTTAAGTTTATGAAAGTCTCATCAATCTATGTTTACTAATCGAACATCACCATGCAATGTAATGAATAAATGAAACAACAGTGGTCGCTCTTAATAAAATGATATGACTGAGGCTGTATCCTTTTACCTTATAAAAGTTGTACATTTTCATAAAACATGATGTTTAAAAAAAATGATTAGATAATTGGCCTATATCATGTTTCCACAGCTTTCAAATACCATGTACATGTTCTTTAATTTTCATGGTTATGTTTCTTATAAGTCTGATGACAATAGAATCCTTTTTGCACAGTCATTTTAAAGTTCAATAATGAATTACGTATGATTGCATTTCAGCTAAGTGAGCAATTTCATATTAGGTAATCTACCAAGGCTGTCTGTAAAAAATCATGTTTTATATTTAGTTTCCTACGAGGCTATCTCTGTGTATTTAGTTTATATCGAGGTCTTAAAAATGTAGATTCAGAATGCTAAATGCGTGCATGGTGAAATTTGTATCCAGTATGATATCATGTATTGATTGCGACTTGGGATTAAAGTTGCATGGAGGAAAATCATTTTTTGCATTGAATGTCATTTATTTCATATCTTTGTTCTGTACCAAGTCAATGTTAACAATTCTAAAAAAAAATTGAAAAATTTAGCATTTGTTGTTTTAACATTTTAATATTTGATGTTTGTGAGAATTTGGTTTATATGTTGATCATGTTATTATAAGTAGAAATTGTTTTGGAATTGTTATGGAAATTTTTGTATCAATGTCTTTAAACTATAAATCACATGTTTTGTTATCTCATCAAAATACTTATTATTTCCCCTTCTGTGTTCAAATCCAAAATTATTCTATTTTTTTTCCTTTTATTTTTCTACCCCTGCAAACTATTTATATATCCCTGGTTTATGTTACCAAATGTTTAAATGTATCAGAAATTTAGAAATTTAGGAAATTGTTTAAATTGCAGTAAATAAGTGTGTCTGGTCTGCCCTTTGATACAATTCATTGTCTAAATTGACGTATTTTAACTGCCTTTAGCGAGGCAACGATTGCGTTGTCACACACTAGTCGTTAACTTTCCTACATTCAGTTTACTTTATTTTGTAGTTTGTAAATCTGCCATACAATAGTAGAATTTACTACTGCAGTTATATCGTAATGAAATTTCTGTAGCTTATTCGTCTGTTGTATATTTTAAGTGTTAATTTATTGGATTTTAGCTATTTGAAATGATACATTGGAATTATTTTGACACTTTGCTGTTTTTTTAAAGATTTTTTGAAAAATATTAATTAAGTACAATTAAGTACTAAATAGAACAAAGTGTTAAATAGACGATCTCTAAGATAAGGTTTGTATATTTAAAATGTGGGTGTTGTGGACAAAGAAAGCTATTAAAAACTTCACATTCAAATGCAGACTTAACAACGTGTTTTATAAGCACGTTCTTTAAACAGGTCGAAAGACTTTCAAAATTTATTATCATGTTTATCAGTGATGTTTAAGGAACTACATACTGCGTACGGTGCATAGAGAGAAATTACTTTTTGGATTAAAGTTTATCACAAAAAGAAACCAGTGAAGAACATGTTGCTGAAGCATTGATTAAAAGATACGGTTATGTTCGATGGATTTATTTTGAGTGCATTTACACGATACAGATTTTATTTCATCGCAAACATTTTGTCACCAGGATCGTTACTGTAGTTGTGTGCTATTCAGTGACAGCTGATGTATTTTGTATCCAAAAAAAATGCTGAAAATGTCGCCCTACTAAGGGGTAGACTTCCTTGTTAGTTCACTTGAGTGTTGATTTACAATATATATAATAGATGTACAATATATCAGATGTATAATACCATATTTGGTGTGTGATATTTTAATAAATAAGGATATATTGAATTACACAGAAATTGCTTGCTCATATAACATGCTAAATTGTGTCACCATATATGGGAATTAAAAGAATATTGCCATTTACTCAGTTACTATAATGGCCTTCAGTACACGGAATTATTCGTAACTGCAATATCATTACGCAGAGAGATGCTCAGTCATAGCGTTTGTCTCTCGATGGTGATAAATTTATCGGATGCCATTATATTTGTATTTTACGACTCCTTTAATGCTGCTTGTCACGATGCAAAGTTGATGAATTTTAGCGGCACTATAGTGAGAACTTTTAATTGACCTGGATTTTAAAAAATGTGCGCAGAAGAAACAGATTATTTGCAGACTGAAAATGAAAAAAGAATAACTGAATACTGAAAGGTTTACAGTAAATTGTTTGTCAATAGCTTTTGTCATTGATGAAATGGATAGAGAAGAACGAGAATATTGAGTATAAATCAAAGTTGATGAACAAATACAGTGTAATTTTTGTGTACACATCTGAATTAAAATTTGAAAAATGAATACAGTGTGAACTCTGGAAAAATCACGCATTCAATGCTGGCGGACAGATATCTACTAGATGAAGAGCAGTGGCGGACAATGGTTGGGGACGTTTATAGTTGCTATGGCAACCAAAGATGCAGACAACATTTTCGTAAGAACAAGTGTTGTGTTCATGTGTGGAGTTATTACAAAGATTTGTAAGTAAATATATTTTCAGTTTTGAATTTTTTTTATCGTTGTATAAATGTTTCCTTGTACTTCATAACTTGTGCCTTCATGTAAGAATGGCTGGTACTAGACTTGTTTGTGTTAAAATGTTAAGGTAGCTTTAATTAATATTTAGCTTTTTTGTTGTTGTTTTAGCTTGTATGTTTTTCAAAAACAAATTTTAGGTATAAATTGTCATAACTTTGGCAGCATTTTCATCAACAGTACAAAAACCATAATTATTTGCCATACCTAAAAATATGTTAGATATTCAATTGAAACTTGGTACACATGTTGCCAAAAAAAGATATTCAATTGAAGCTCTTGTTTAAGAAAAGAGGTCGAGGTTTTGTCATGTCCTTGGCAAATTCCATAACTCTGGCTGAAATATTTGTGGAGTTATGCCCATTGATTGATAGGGAAAAATGGATGAGTATTGCCATCCTCATGCAGTGCTCTTGTTCAGTGATGTAATTTGTGCTTGTGTTAAGGTGTTTCGTTAATGAATTAAGAAAAATAGGCAATTGAATTTGTATCAATCATGTCTACTTAGCTGTAACTTGTTTGATCAATGATAGCGTTCAATTAGTGTTAGACGATATATCAGATATCATTGTAAAGGAGTGTTACTTTTTTAGTACTTTTATTCAGTTTTAAGACTCCAAATTTGTGATATAGGCTCTTTATGGTCGGCATGATTGATTGTAATTTTCACGACTTTTACGAACATATGTTAAATCAGATACGTAATAAATCATAATCTATTACTATGCACAGCCATGCTACAAATGAATAAATCCTTTATCCGCCCTTGTTAATACTGGTACTTTCACATACCGTGGTATTATCGCAAAAGTTTTATTAGACGATGTTATTTATTCCGAAATACTTTTAATGCTTAACTTCACAAAACTATCATTTAAGTCAGTTTAATAGTCTCAAAGGATTGAATTATGTTTTTCTAATGGATGTTTATACATTTTTACAATTTCACGAATGCAAGATTTTCATCAGATGTTATCATGGCCGAAAATTAACTAGGTGTCATTGGACAATATATAATGCGAGGTGACATCCTAGTATAAATGTCAGAAATTTAATACTGTGGCTATATATGGCTGTTTTATCTTTATTTTGATGCTTTTTGGTGTGTAATATCTGTTGCTGATGCAATGTTTACATATGGAAACTGTTCATATAAATAAACATGAAAGAAAAATTGATCATTTGTAAGAGAAATTATTTTATTATTGTACCTATCCTTTTGTGGTTGTGTATTGATAAAACATCGTTGTCCTAGATTAAGAACATGTTTTCTCATATTTTATTGAATGTGATGGGTGTGTCAGTGTTTAACAGAACACCATTTTAAACATCATTTTCTTTTTTTTTTTTGCTTTTTGTTCATGATAAACTTGGTATATACATGTAGGTGGCTCTAATAGTTATGCCCCAAATTTAAAAGAACAAACATTTTGTGCCCACAATTAATGAAAAAGTTTGTTTGTGGTTCCAACTGTCAAAATTTTAACTTAGTTTTTAATCCTTGTAATGAATTGTCACTCTTAATTTTGTATTAAAAAAATAATCTGTAAAAAGTAACTTTTACAAATCATGAACCAGTCCTGTTATGGGTTTACAAAGTAAAAAAAAGAAGAAAGAAAAAAAGCCAAATAGTTTTTTTTATTAATTGTGGTGCTATCATGAGTTTATTATACAAAAAAATCATTTAATCATTTCTGTTTATTTGCAACTCTTTGTTAGCTAATCTTATCAGGGAAAATCTTTTGCCATTTATGTTCATAAATCAGGCTAAAAAATGTTCATTTTATATTTGCGCTTCGTAGAACTTCACAATCAATATTGACTTTATTATTATTTCTAGCTATTGCAGGTGCTTACACAAAAGAATAAGCAGTTCGTTCCTGCAGATACACGATATTTATAGCTTATAGCTTCGACCCCGTTGGATAGCCATGGCGCTCCAGTATGCTAATCACTTCTTCATAAACTGTGGGAAATTTGACTGAAAAATGTGTCTTGTTTTTGTGCAGAGCATCAGGCATGCAGGGGTTTAGCTGCAAAAATAAAATTACTTTCAATGTGTTATAAGTATGTAATTTTAAATCATAAAATACAGTTGTTAATGCTCCTGTCTGTGAAAATGCAAAAATATTGAGGTCATTGGTTTGAATCTCATAAAAAAAACATTTTGGGAAACTCTATTTGCAAGAAAATAATTTAATTAAATGAAAGTTTGTCAGTCAATTATCCCATGGTACTTGTTTAGTGTTAAGAAACCTATGCTACCCTGGTGCCTACGATGAGCTTTGACTTGACCCAAACCTCGTCACGTTTATTACTTTCAGGCGCAGTTCTCGATCAGCGTTGAAAAAGCTACGGAAGCTTTTCAACACCGTTAGATTCGTAACTAAGTTAAAACCATGGTGAGGCGGCTTTCGGCACTGTATATGATAGGGAATGGACTTAAGGATCCACTTACTCACTGCCTCTAGTGTGCAAGCATTTTCACCTAATTTCTCTATGGGTCACTCTAGGCTCTTTAAGGTATCCGAAGCACAAATAAGCTTGGAATTATTGTGATGCTTGGCAACCCCTTATAATTCTGGTATCATTTGAAAGGGTATTGCCTATAGGGGCCGTATTTTATAACCAATTTAGATTAAACATGAAGTGTTTTGATTGGCCTGTATATTTAGCTGACCAATAGGCTGAGTGGAATTTCTGAGGCCTACAGGGGCCATATTCAATAACCAACTTAGATGAAATTAAATTTAAGATTTGAATCTTAACTGTTTTGATTGGCCTGTATATTTTGCTGACCAATAGGCTAATTAGAATCACTGAAGCATGTCTAAGGATAAGATCAATATTGAATACTGGCCCAGGTAACTGTTATCAAACATAAAGGAATGAAAAAACATATTTACAGATAAAGTTAAGGCAGTTTGTGTTTTTATCTTAATTTGAACTGAATTCTAACATCGATGACCTATTTTAAAATCTTTTAAGGCCCAAATAGTGCGTTTGAAATATGTTTTTGATGTATTTGAAACATATTCTTCCTATGTAAGGTTATCCATGTCATTCCCTTTAAAATGATCGCGATACCAAAATAATAAGGGGTCACCAGGCTTCCAAAATTCACTTATTATACGTAGAATACCTTAATGGTTGCCTTCTTATAATGTTCACCAGTCTTTGAATGTTTGTGTTACTGCACATTACTTGCAGATAAAAATTGCATTTTGCACAATTTTGCTAATGTTTGCTAATTTACCAAAATGACTTCACGGCAGATTGGAAAAATACTGCCATCTTTTTGGACAAAATTTAATATTGAACACTAAGGTTAATATGATTATTTTAATGGCTATTTGAAAAGTGATAAGTGAACTTCAAATGAAAATGTCTTTAAGCTGATATTCAGAATTTAAATGTACTAAAATGCTTCAGTTTTAAAATTATTATTTTTTAGTAAATCATTAGTGATTATTATTATTGATAGTCATTAAATTTCTCCCACTTGTAATTAATGGTATTTTAATGGCTCTAGTTGTTATGCAATTCCAAAAGAAGAAAGACATTCACTTAAATTATTGACAGTTTTATTGTTAAAATTGTTTATTTAATTACAGTTCAGAGGCGAAGTATTGGATCTTTTTGTCGAAAAACCTATCACATACAAAACAGAATGTGTATTTTTAGAAAATGCTAGCATGCTGCAAGATATGTACACTTCTAACAGCATATTGTACCAGGAACTGTAACTCTGTTAAATAATGGGAGATAATGGGATTATATCAAGGGAGGCAACTACTGTGTAAGGTACAGTTCTATCATCTAACAGCTTCTTGTATCAGGAACTGTAACTCTATTAATTAATGGGAGATAATGGGATTATTTCAAGGGAGGCTACTATTGTGTAAGGTACAGTTCTATCATCTAACAGCTTCTTGTATCAGGAACTGTAACTCTGTTAATTAATGGGAGATAATGGGATTATTTCAAGGGAGGCTACTGTTTGTCAAATACAGTTCTATGAGTAGCAAAGGGCTAGTTTTGAAATAATATGCCTATTTTCTTTACAGTTGAAAGATAGTAAATGTTGTGGTATTCTAAGGCTGAGTTGAAATCGGTTTCTTGCATACTTTGTGAAATGGTTTAATTGTATTTTAGAGGATTTTTGACTGCTTATGTAGGTTGTTTTGTTACTACTAACCTTTTTTTGCCTTTTGTTTATGATGTTTCAAATAGCATTTTGTAAATTTTTAAGGCATGCAAAAATTGATGATTTTGTTATTTAGAAAAGTTTTTTTTGAGCAGAAATATTATTTCACTTACATTTAAACCTCGTCCATTATTAAGAAGAAGAAAAGTTGAGGTATTGTGGTAGCTAAGATGGCATCGATGTCATTGTACAAAATTTCAACTTAACTCAAAAACCATTTATGATATTCAAATGAAACTTGGTATATGTGTTGCAATCAGAGACAATAACCCATGTTTAGCAAGGCACATAACTCTGGTTTTGTTAATAATAGAGTTATAACCATTGAATGACTGAAACAAACAGATAAGCATTAGCTCCGCAGCACTCTTGTTTGCATTGAAGAATCTGACCACATACTATAAGTTATCAGTGGTTCAGTTTATCTTAATGAACTAAACAAAGCAAATTTTATTACCTTAAATTTTATGTGTACATAGATGCTAATTTAAAGGTCACCATAAAAACTTAATAGCTTTATTGATGGGTACAAACCCTGTTTGCTTGATTATACGTTTGAAATTTCTAGCGTCCACTTTAACCTGCCGACAAAATTATCATTTTTATTTTACCCCGGTCCGTTTTTATTTTGGGGATAAATTATTATTTACTTTAACAAGCTAAACATCAGGGCAGATTTTATTATTGAAGGACTTAAATAATACATTCTACTTTTATTTTAAAATGTTTTGTAATGGATTACTTTCAAATGAACAATGAGACTGGTGTATAAACATTGTTTTAAAAATAGGTATATACATGTAAGCCATAATGTAGAGAAACATGATAATTCATATCTGTTAATATGTCTGTGTGTTGCTTTAGGAAGAAAATGGTCAAGGTCTATTGTCATGGCCTGTGCTTGCAGTACGAGGGGTGAAAGCGAAAAGGTTCTATCTGCTTCTTTATTTAATGTCACTTACTGTTGTAACACGGAAGTATTGAAAACCATGTTCAAAGTTCTACTTGCCATTACTGGGTTTTTAAAATGACAGGGTACGGCGGAAGAGGGGCGTGTGCTATTAGGAGAAAGGGGCACAGTGTATTTGGCTTTGGAGAACTTGGAACATCATGAATTTGACAGAAAATGTTTGGAATTAGTTTCATTCGCAGCAATTCCCATCACTCAGGCTATATATATAGATATTTGTTCAGTGTAATTAATGGCCCTTGGTCAATGGAGAAAAAGGGTAAAAATTGTCGACTGCTTGTGGGGGGTTCTTGTTGTCAAAATCACTCTCATTCAAAGTTGAATTTTTTTGACGAATTTATTTGTTTTACAATGCTGGTACACAATTCAACTTTTTCTTTGTAAATCATACTAATATTTATATTCAAAATATATAATTATGATTCTCCGAAAGATTCTGCGAATTTCTTTAAGATGATAATGCATACTTTTTCAGCTCGTCAATATTTAAGTTGTGTTTCCTTGACCCAAATCATTACGAAATATGTGTTAATGTCATTTCAAACTTTCAGAAACTTTGCTTTTACATATGATATTTTCTGAAACACCATGCATTTTGTTATTTTGGAAAAAAACCCATAGCCTTTGAAATTTTAATTGAAATGTAGATTTGTGCAATGGCGCTCATGATAATCAGTAATAATGAACAGTAAGGTTTTGTTTCAGAATAAGCTGGAAAAATTGCATGGTGTTTTCCCGGTTGCTAGTGATATATTGGTTTGGGGTTCTCATTTATTTTAGTGTGCCTATTTTAATTGTATAGCATTTATGTAATAATTTATTAATCCTTTCTTTTCAGCATGATAAATATGCATACAAAATAATTACTTGCATATAGCGTTTCTTCTCATTTATCTGCATCTCATTGTATGCAATGTATCATTATTTAAAATAATGCATTTGCTTATTTTAACATTTTGTCTTTAATGGTAATCAATCATAATAAAAATTATTCTATTTCTTGTATTTTTCTTCTCAACAAAATATATTGGTTATTGACTGAAAATTTTAATTTTGCAGTGCACTTGATTAATTATTTCAGGCAAAACAAAACAATTATTGGCAGGAATTGTTGATTCATCTGTAGATTTCTGCGAGTTTCAAATGGCCTCAGGGACCAAAAACAAGAAATAAAATGTTTGTTGTTTTTTTTGGTGAAAAATTGTTTTTTAGGTGAAACATATTTGCTGGTTGCTTTTAGTTTTTTGTTTTTTTTGTCATTAGTATTGATGCTCCAGTAGTATTGATGCTCCAGTTTATATATTAAGGTCAGGAGAGTGCTCAAAAGGGCTTCTTAAAGCCAGTTTTGGTACAGCGACAGGTTGCTTCAGCCCCTTTTTCCTGGCTATTCCCCCAATAACTTTTATGATTCAGAAGTATTAAATCTACTGGATGAATTACTGTTTTCACACTTTGTGTTAACGAAAAATTATAGTTAATAATTTCATTTTATGAATAAAATTAGAAATGAGTATGTGTAAAATGCTAACTATATTTAAAAAAAGAGCACAGTATGTTTCCATAAGATTAATTATAAACAAATGTTTATTTACTATGATCAATTAAGAGGAGGAAATAAAATTGGTTCGATACTTGAAGATGTCTTTGTTTAATGGGTTACTTAGTAAAGAGTCCACTTCCGTGAAAATTCAGTGCAGGCTGTTTCATATTTCGAATTGTTGTCGTTGACATTGCCTATTAATTGTCGTTGTTCCAGTTTGCTTTATATAATCATTATTATAAAGCAATATTACAATGTTATGTTTAAGGTTTGAAAGAATTTATTAATTGATTGAGCTGTGGTTAAACTCAGAGTTATTAATTAAAGTCAGTCAAACATAACCAGTAAAACTAAATTTGTCCTTTTTTATGTCACATTCATTATATGTCAAATATGAATTATAAATACATTTGTTAAAATGTGTTCTGTCCATTACAAAGAAATTCTTTAGAAAAGATTTAGGATGCTCAGGGCACGTTTTCAAATATAACCAGTTAAACCAAATTTGTCCTTTTTTATGTCACATTCATTATATGTCAAATATGAATTATAAATACATTTGTTAAAATGTGTTCTGTCCATTACAAAGAAATTCTTTAGAAAAGATTTAGGATGCTCGATCAGAGCACATTTTCACTAATATCACTTCTATTGATGGGATGAGGACATATTATAGAAAAAAATAGCCATATATAAAATACACAGCAATTTTTAACAATGCTCTACTTTTCATTATATAACTGGAAGATCAAGATTTGCAGGTATTTGAGTTTTGAGTCTTAGACTGAAGTTAAGTGAATATGGACACAGGTATGATTTTTTGTAAGGCATAAACTAATTTATCAGTGTCCTTTTTCCCAACCTACCATTTTGTTTGCCCCGACCCTTAACATTTTATATTGCCTTAATATTTTTTTTTCATTTGTTTGATGTTTTTTTCTTTAAAAGTTAAAAGTGAAGTGATTTTGACTTTTTAAAATACCAGTGATGCCAATACTGATTGTATAGATGTTCTTAATTAGCATATAATTTTATTGTGTTTGGGAACTGAAAAATATCAAGAAATAATTTGCATAATAAAAAAAATCCAAAAAAATCAGACATTTCTACCCTACATTTCGGGGCTTGAAACAGGAAACAAACATATAATATTTTAACACCTTGTATAGACCTGTTGGACTGCTCATTTTCTTTCTATGATTTAATTAGAGTGAAAATAACAACCTTGATCGTGACATGCAAATGGGGAAATTAGAGGAAGTTCAGGACGGATAGAATTATCGATGTGTGTTTTTCATGTCATGGAATAGAAATCTTCCGTATTGAACCAATAGCACATTCAGTTAAGATTTCGCTGAGAAAAAAATGAGTCTGGGATCGTATTTTGTACACATTATATGGCTTGATTGTTTTCCTTGGAGATATAGTCAATCATTTTGGACAAGTGATTATAGCGGAAAATGCAATTTCCTTTAGCTGATGAAAATTTAAGCTTACTTGTCTGTATGTCTGTAAGGATGTAACACTTTCTAAGTCACTAAAGTTCATGTGTATTTTTGGTTTTCTGAACGATTAAATCAGCAGGCAAGGAGGCTGAGCAAAATTTAAGGACCAAAAAATAAATGCTAACTTTGTTAGTGTTCAGCACTTAATGCCTCTATACTAATTTAACTAAATAAAACCAGTTATAATGTCACTAAATGGAAATTTGGTGATTGTAATCTGCTAAATGGATGTTTTAGTTATTAGAACTCTTCTAAATGACTTAAGTGACACATTGCCTGAACAAATCTGCAAATTACATTAGTCATTTGACATTTCTATTTGTAACTTTATGAGAATACAAGAAGCATTCATTATGAAATTTGTTTGGAGGAGTCTGTATTGTGCAGACTGACATTTTTCTATCTGTATATTAGTCAGAACAATAGAAGAGGTATTTTGTTATCCAGACTGATTTATATCTGCCAAAATATTCTACATATTAGTCATCTCCATGCATTTGTTAAAGGCAACTTATATGTCTGCAAACAATATCGGCATATTATTCAGCTGGAAAAAAATGTCTGCTTTTGGATGCATTTGTTAATGTGGACTGATTTATATTTTCTATTAGATTCTCGGAACAGACATGCAATAGGAATATCATGAGTCAGACGTGCAGATTTTCTTGGAAATAATCAATTCTGGTCATTTTAGGAACACTCCATATGTTTGCTACAAAATAACCGACTGCATATCTTGTTTTCTCCTTAAAATGAGTCTCAGCCTTTTACAAAAAATATTTTTGAAATTGTTATTTTTTGTTTTTCTGGTTTTCAAAATATATGTATTGCTATAACCATAGATGATTTTTCGAAGATGG
This sequence comes from Mya arenaria, assembly GCF_026914265.1. Taxonomy (NCBI): domain Eukaryota; kingdom Metazoa; phylum Mollusca; class Bivalvia; order Myida; family Myidae; genus Mya; species Mya arenaria. The sequence continues at coordinate 33,465,755 of NC_069125.1, forward strand.
GTGCGTAACAACATTTGCCATAACTTTAATATTGACCATAATTTGCAAACTGGTTATGTTTTTTTTTGTCTGTTTTTCAAAGTCTATTTATTATCATAACCATAGACGATGTTGATGTTATTAAAGTTGGAGGCGCAAAATCTATAATATTTATACCTATGGCATACTGTAAATGAAGTGGTAAACACACTTGTTATAAATGTTGATAGCATGATTATGTGTAAAAAGTTCCGTCACACTATAGCTATGATAGTTCTTGACTTATGTCCCTTGATCAACTTATTAAAAGCAATTGACGATCATTTTCTTGCAATTTTGACATTATAGTGCCAAAACAGTAATGCGAAATTGAAAAGTTAAATACTTTCTAAGAGATACATAGTAAACAAATTGTTAGTTCCTAAAAGAAATTAATATACTTAGTTGAAAGAAAGCTGCCAGGATAAAATCTGTTCATGACACTGTCCCTAAATTAAAACAGTCATCCAAATACCAAGCCATTTCGTCTATTTCTATTGCAGTTTCTTTACAATTTATTTCACATTAAATATTTATAATGAGAAGACATCAACATCATTTTAATTTTGAATATCTACATATTTTTTATTGGTTATCGGAACTTGGTATGCAACAGGTCCAGTCACTCTTGATAGCTGATATATCTGTTGAGTTGCTTCCCTTTAGCAAATGGAAAATCAACAAAACAAGTTTTGGTGTTTGCATTACATTCCATGCGTAATAGTTTATGATAATTGTAAACTCTGTAGAAGTAACAGATGGTTACAATGACTCTTTTTATGTATGATTAAAGATTGGATTTTGTAACATGAATACTTATATCTTGAAATTGGAACAGTTAATGTTTAGGGGCAAACATGTCAAAGTTATGCAAACAGAATCTACAACGCCCTTAGACAAAAATTATATGGTATGCATCCTAATTGCTGTAAAAAAAGAATGAGCGAAAAGAATAAATTTGAGATTTGTTTATACCTCAGTTTGATTGCACAAGTTTGGTTTTGAATGGTTTAAGTATGCTAGTAAGACTATAATCAACATTTTGCTGTAATGCAGTTTAAAAAGTTTTTTTGAGCATTTTTGCTTATGCAGTTATAAATGCATTGCTGTTAAGCATTTCTTAATGATTGTCATGCTGTAGTCTTAAATGTATTTTAGATCACCTTGCAATTAAGCAGTTTCATTGCATTTTGAATCATCTTGCCGTAAGCAGTTCTCAATGTGTTTTGAATCGTCTTGCCGTAAGCTGAGTTTTCAATGTGTTTTGAATTGTCTTGCAGTAAGCAGTTTTCAATTTGTTTTGAATTGTCTTGCTGTTAGCATTTTTAAATGCATTTTGAATGATCTTGCCATTAGCAGTTTTCAATGCGTTTTGAATCATATTTCTGTAAGAACGTTTTCAATGCATTTTTTGAGCACTTTGCCGTTTTGAAGTTTTCAATGCATTTTGAATCATACTTGTAACCATTAAGCAGTTTTTAATGTATTTTGAATCATATTACTGCTAAAAAATTCAATGCATTTTGGAACATTTTGCCGTTGAGCAGTTCTCAATACATTTTGGACTTTTATCCTATACTTAAGTTTTGCGGACTTCATACTTTCTTATATTAACATAATTTCATTATAATATCTGTTGAGTGTTGGTATGAGGATATTGTTAACAAGATATAGTGTAATGTGCATATATGGTGTACCGGTAATATCCTATGTTGGCTGATTGTGTTAAAAGATGACATCAGTAACATTTAAGAATTGGTTGTAAATTACATGATTTATGATTAATCACTTTTGAAACAGCATTCAAGCTTGAAGAGCTTTTTTCTAGCACTTTAGAAAAAACATATAAGTGAATGAATGAATAACTCAATATTGAACATCAATACATTGGTAGAAATATTGCCTTTTGAAGAATATTCAATGATATATGTTTTGATGTAAAATTTACACATTTTATTGTACAGTTTCAGCGAGAGCTACTTCGCAGTGAAGGGAGCTGCGCTGATCTTGCCACAAAATGATGAAACCGTCTACACTCGACGCCATAACAAAAACCATGCCGGTAGGGAAATAGGGATGAGTATTATAGTGAACACTAAAAATAGGCAATAGGATAGATCTTAAGGGTTTTTTGAAAGAAAAAATAAATAAGGTATTATTATATCTTGGTGTTGGCGGTGTTTGCTTAGTGCAAAATCTTTCACTTTGGCCATAACTCAAAAAACGTTAAAGATATTCTAATGAAACTTAGTATACATGCTTCCGGAGAAAATATGCACATGCATAGCTCAGACTAAGGTCCATAACTCTAGTTTTAATAGTTATCAAGTTATGCCCCTGGTTTGACTAAAAAAAAGATGAGTGTTGGGGTTCGCTCTTGTTAGGATGAAAAATGTTAATTGAATGATTATGAAAAGTTATGTTTATAACAGAAACTTTAAAGTGAATAATATATGATGGCTTTATTTGATGCTACAAAGTTATGATATGCACTATATATATATATATATATATATATATATAATGAGGAATTAAACCTCAGATCTCTTGGTCAGTATTCATGTCAACGTCTTGAGTCATCTGAGTTTTTAAATGTTTCAAAATACCTATTACTACAACTACTTTTGACAAAAGATGAGTGCCTGATTGTAGAACAGATTATCTGTAACAGATACAGCTATGCTAATCATCATTTCTCCTGTAATAGCATTTTTACATGGATATTAACATTTTGCACTCAGACACCACGGGCTATGATTACAAACAGTCTCAAGTGTGAGTCTAGACTCAAGACTCAGAAAAACAATTTTTGATGGAACAAAAAATCTTTTTTAACCAGGTTTTCAACGAAAACCGGGTTATTAGAATGAGATTGTCGTTGGGCGGGCGGGCGGGTGGTCTGGCGGTCGTCAAACATTGGTTTCTGTTCAATAACTTTAGTTAGCATTGATAGATATTGATGAAACTTGGTGTGTAGGTAGCTTATGGGAAGAGCTAGCTTTGGATTGCTTTTGAGGGGCGTGGGGCTAAGGTCAAGGTCACTGTTACTAAAAGTAGAAAAATGGTTTCTGCCCAATAACTTTAGTTAGCATTGACCGATATTGATGAAACTTGGTTAGCTTATGTACAGAGCTAGCTTGGGATTGCTTTTGAGGGGGGTGGGGCTAAGGTCAAGGTCGCCTGTTACTGAAAATAGAAAAATGGTTTCTGCCCAATAACATAAGTAAGCATTGATAGATATTGATGAAACTTGGTGTGTAGGTAGCTTATGTGAAGAGCAAGCTTTGAATTGCTTTTGAGTGGGGAGGGGCTAAGGTCAAGGTCACTATTACTAAAAATAGAAAAATGGTTTCCACCCAATAACATTAGTTAGGATTGACAGATGTTGATGAAACTTGGTGTGTAGGTAGCATGTGAAGAGCTAGCTTGGGATTGCTTTTGAGTGGGGAGGAGCTACGGTCAATGTCCCTGTTACTTGAAATAGAATAATGTTTTTTTTCCAAATAACTTTTGATAGCATTGATAGATATTGATTAAACGTAGTGTGTGGGTAGCTTATGTAAAGAGCTAGCTTGGAATTGCTTTTGAGTGGGGAGGGGCTAAGGTCAAGGTCACTGTTACTAAAAATTTAAAAATGGTGTCCGCCCAATAACTTTAGTTAGCATTGATAGATATTGATAAAACTTGGTGTGTAGGTAGCTTATGTACAGAGCTAGCTTGGGATTGCTTTTGAGGAGGGTGGAGCTAAGGTCAAGGTCACTGTTACTAAAATAGAAAAATGGTTTCTGCCCAATAACTTTAGTTAGGATTGATAGATATTGACGAAATTTTGTGTGTAGGTACTAGTAGCTTATGTGAAGAGCAAGCTTGGAATATCTTTTGAGGGGGTGGGGTCAAGGTCACTGTTACTAAAAAAAGAAAAATGGTTTCTGCCCAATAACTTTTGTTAGCATTGATAGATATTGAAGAAACTTAGAGCGAAGGTAGCTTATGTAAAGAGCTAGCTTGGGAGGTGGGGTCAAGGTCACTGTTCCTAAAAATAGAAAAATGCTTTTCTGCCCAACAACTTAGTTAGAATTGATGGATAGTGATGAATCTTAGTGTGAATATAACTTATATGAAGCTGCAGATTGAACTTGCTTTTAAGGGTGGGGAAGAAGGTCAAGGTACTTGATTTGTTGAGTGTAAGTTAAAAAGTTGTTTTTTTTCAAAAAGCAGACAACTTATTTTTTAAGAATATTTTACAAGGTAAGTTAATTTTTCTGTTGATTTATAGAAAAACAAAACTTTCTTACTTTATTGGGTAACAAGTTTATGCCTTAATCCAGCTTATGGTAGCTTTAGCAGAAGCGGCACTCTTGCAGCATTGGTTATCAGCAAACAGTGAATTTACATTGAAATTGACATTTGCATTTTATAAAAGTGTTAATAATCAGATTTAACATTTTGCTTTGTAAAAATAAATTGTCATTGGTATTCAGTGATGTTGGCTTGCAGAAAGCTTGCAGAAAGTTAAATCATTGTCATATGCAAAAAAATAGGTAAAAGATATTCACATGAGACTTAGTATGAATGTTGCAGCGAAACTAAACACATAAGATACTTATTTAGAGTAATTTTCAGTTACGTCTCTTTCTGATAAAAGTAAAGATAAAGTCATACAACAAATTAATTGGCTATAATTTCTGATTGCCCATAACAAAAACCCGGTTTCGTCCCATTGCGGCACTTCTAGTTTCAATTTCTTTTACAAAGAAAATGTAAATACTAGTAAAACATTCAAACAGTGATATGATTTAGCAAAGTTCACCATCAATGCTTTGCTAGAATGAAAGTTACAATGAAGATTTGCAATTTTGAGTCTCGAGTCTGAACTGAGACTTGAGACTGTTCGTAATCATTGCCCCAGATGATAGTTAATACAGGCGTTGGGTAAAAAAATCAATTCATCTTACCACACTTCTTGGCAGACAGCCTTACACTAAAGTTCACATGTTGTTTCATGGCGGTTGTGCATATCAGACAAGACTTTACATGCTCTTTTCATGCGACTTGTTTCAGGTGACGACATACAAATGCATCTACAAGCCATGTTCAGTCTTCTTCGGCCCTCTGATACAATCAAAGTGGTAACAAGCTAACCTTTTTATCGTATACATCAAAGAGATCATGTGGTCTTCGCATCATGTTCTAATTCTGTGTTCCTAATGTCATGTAGTACATGGGATTTCTTGTGTATATATCAAAGCGATCATGTGCTCTACAGTTGTTAAATTTTGTTTATATCAAAAATCAAAACTGCAATGTAGTCTTGTATATGAGTTAACTTAGTTTTGCATTATAAAGCATTTATTTTGTTAACGTCAGAATTCATTTAACTTCCTGAAATGTAATTCTGATGACCTTACAGTAATTGTTTCACTCGGAATAAACTTATGAATCTTAAGTGGCCATGTCCCCCACACACTTAAAGTTTGCCTTATTTCGTTGTTTGGTTATTCTTTCTGTCTCGGAATAACAAGAGACATGACTTTTCATTATTCATTTTAGATTTAAACACTTGGGAAATGTTTCCGGAATATTCCTATATTTGCCATTGTTGCCTCTCCAGCCTGTATTTGTGTCGCCTTGGAAACATGCCAAACACAAAGTGATTATTTTGACAGGCAGCGACATCACATTTTTCTTTCTTATTATAAAGTTTTGAATTAATTGATGTGAAGTCTATACACTGGGGCTCATTAAGTCAATGGTCATGGTGACTGTTATTAGAAAATTATTGGGGATCCGTGCAGGACACATCTGATCTGCGGAATTCTGTTTTGTTGAAAAAAGGGGGAAGCAGGAGTTGCCATTCATTGATAACCTTAAGTTTTAGAAACAAATGTATGAAACTTGGTATAAATGTTAACAATGACAATGTGCATATCAGTAAAAAATCCCATCCCTCCAGTTTAAAGCTATGCCCCTTGATAGACTAAGAAATATGGACCTGCATTGTTATCCACTTGCAGTATACTTGTTTCATTGGTTCGTATATTCTAATCCACTTTGATTGAGGGATTAGAGTGCTGAAGTGTTTAAGGTGTCCATCTCCAATTGAAGAGGTCTGGGCTTCAAGTCACACCAGGAAAACATTCTCTATCAATGAAAACTGGTTCCTGCACAGGAAATAGACTTGAGATATTCATATTAGCTTACAGCTGTTTAACACAATTAAGCTAAAATGAATTATTATCATCTACATTTGTTCCTCTGTTGTTGAATTCTTGACCATTGATTTGTGTAGTTGTGTTTGGGGTTCATCGGGTCAAAGGTCAAGGTCACAGTGACCTTTAATGGTAAGATATTGATTCTTACAGGGTGTAAAAACTGGCAGGTGATGACTCGCACAACCAGTGGTGGTTTCATTTATCGAACAACAATACATGGAGAAATAGGTCATCTTCAAAATTGACATTTCCGACTATTGATTTATCGAGTTGTTCTTTCCTATTCCTAGGCGGTCAAATTGGAAGGTGAACACACACGTTACCTGGCGGTCGTATCATGTATCGGTCGTCAGGACACAGAGGAATCGGTCATCCTCGGAATCGACATTCTTGAGCAAGCCTCCGTCGGCCTCATATTGCCTGTTTGGGCTCACACAGAGATCTCGCTGGATGGGGATGGGTAAATTGGAATACATAATGAAGCTTTGGGCTATTAAAGTCTTGAATTCATGCAATGCACCTTCCAGGGGCCAATTGTATAAAATTGGATAACTTATTGATAATTCCCTAGTTATCTTTTGGTTTGTTTGCACATGCAAGCAATTTGATTGGTCAACAGTCATTATTGGATAAAAAATGACCAATCAATGAGAATTTCGACTAACTTTAGCCGAAATATGTTTTGATTGATCAATACATATTCGAAAATCAATATTAACCAATGAAATCATTTAAATGTGCATACTAAGTTCAAAGATAAACAAACTGTGGACAAGTTATCCAAGTTTTATATTATTGGTTGCTGATGTTTTCATTAACAAGTTGGTAAACACAGTTGATTCTTGAAATGCAGCATGCATAAATAGTTATTTGATCATTCATTCGTTCATTTATATATATTATTCATTGGATTAGCTCTTTATGACGTTTGCTTGTTGTTATTTTTCAGGGGTTTCACCATCAAGATCGAGAATAACACCCATGCATTTAAACCTGTCTCTGTTCAGGCCATGTGGTAAGCTTAAACTTGCAATTTGAAATTCATTTTGGTATAACTTGTAGGTCAGTCAGGGTTTTATTGCCCTAAATTGGGCTGCCACTCCTGAAAAAGCATTATTTTCCCCCTCCCTAGGTAAAAAAATCTGCTTTAAAATAAAATTAAAATATATATTATATTATTTTTTTAAGACCAGTGTTCAGCTCTAAATATTTAGGAAATGTAGCAATTTAGTGCCATTCATAAATATGTTCATAGGGTTATTGAATAAAAGGTTTGAAATCAAGTTATAATAAAATCATTATATGAATCATGTACGCTATTTTCCCTTCTTGTCAAAACTACTGGTTAATGTTTTTCCCCTATCAAAGGGCCCTGCCACTTATCCCTTAAAAGTAGAAAAAAACGTGTATAGGTATAGGTCTGCAACTGCTCAGTGATGTGCAGACCAGATATTGTATGGTTTAAGCATGAAAATAAACTCTTTCAAAATGTTAATTGGAAGTCCATTAATTGGAAGTCCATTTATGGATACCAGTATGTGATATGAAATGCTGAGGTTAATAGATTTTATTTAATCAAACTAAACAGTTCTGTTGTCAAAACTCACTAACTGTCTAGTGTTTAGCTAAAGAGAAATGTAAGGGTGCTGCACCCTGTTCTTTGTTTAATAGAATCTTTCAGTCCTCATGGAGACCAGCATAGGCACCCTTCTGCCTTGATAGTATTAAACCCTTATGATAATGAAATATTTCCTTTCATTTAGTTTAAGCTTACACTATGATCAAAAATACATACAAATTTTGATTTTTTGGCATTTGAAATCCAATATTACTTTAGCACCCTGTCTCTTTTCTGCAGCACCCTGTCCTTTATAAATCCTAGCTAAAACCCTACTTATTATATTATATATCATATTATATTTATCATTAAATATAATGTAAAAAAAAGTCTTATCTATCTCTAAGTATATAACTGTTAGATTAATTTATTCCAGGTCAGCATTACAAAGCTTAAACAAAGTGGTGAAGATCGCAAAAGACATGCTCTACATTCCGCGCGGCCTGACACACACGTGGGTGGGGTATTATGAGGGGCTACTCTCGAAAGAGTCTTATCTCGTTTCTGAATGGTAAGTTGATATGGCATGGAATCATGTATGTTATGGTCAGGTATAGGGGCTCATTCTGTAGATCTTTCAATTTCGTTAGGTCTATTTTGCAGTTTTAGCGTAGCAGTTTTTTTTAAAGAGAAAAGGTCATGGTACTGTAATAGCCTTGTGTGCGTTTTTTTTGTCGTGCAATAAAATTGACCTTGGCCATGACTGCAAAACTTTTCAAGATATTGAAATGAAACTTGGTATAAAGGTGTCAGAGACAATACAGTCAAGACCCATAGTTTTTGCTATAATAATTGGCGACTTTTGCCCTTTATTGGACTGAAAATAACTGACGAGCTTTGATGTTTGCACTGTAGAGCTCTTGTTTTATTTTCACTGTACTAGCAAGCCTTTCTTTATTATTGGAAAAAAAGTATATATATATTTTTCCAAGTTTTGAATCTGGGACATGTACAATTTGCGCATAATTGAGAATTTTAAACTTGATTGAGATCAGTAGGTCAAAGGTCAAGGTCATGGTGACCATTATTTAAACTGATAAATAATGGTTTTGATATTTTATAGTTGTTATGAGGCTTTATCAGTTTTATAACATTGGCAAAACTTGTAAACGCTATTATACTTATATTTGTTTGTTTGAATTTCAGGACTGCCTGCAAGGATCGTGACCTATCCTACAGAGCTGATCCTAAATTACGTACAGAATTTTCCGGGTAAATGATTTTTCTTTAAATGGCATCGTTTAACCTTAATTTTCTTTTAGATGTGTAGCAAAATTTTAGACATAACCCTAGTTTAATTCTTCACTCACCAGTTTTTGATTTTCATATAACTCACATTTTGTTGTAGATAGAACAAAAGAATTTTCTCTTTAGATCCTCATCCCAACCTCCCCTACCTCTCTTGTTAACTCCAGCTTACTTTTTTGGGGACTTGTAAAAATAGGAATCTAATTAATATTTTTTGGACTTCTAAAAAAATTATTTAAGGTGTATTGGCATATCATATATGTCAAGTTGATTATGCTTATTTTACATTCAAGTACCCATGCTTTATAAAGCATTATGAGATGCATGATGCAGAATGCATTGAGTATGTGATTTTGATTGGCTGATTTTTAGATTTTGCTATAGTTTCAGGACGTATTTATCCTAGATTTTGTGCCGTAAATAATTGCAAGAACAGTTGAACAAAACTGATAAATTTGGTGTACTTGGTTTAGATAATTTTTAATTGCTAGTTAAGGAAAGACTATTACTCCAAAAAGTGTTGAAAACAATTTATAAGAGGGTTTTAGCTAGGGTTATGGAAGGTTGGTTCACCCTGTCCTTTTTTGGTAAGACCCTTCTGCCCTCATGGAGACCAGAATGGGCACCCTTCTACCTTCGTAGAATTACATTCTTAAGACTGTCAAAATATTATTTTGTTTCGATTCAAACTTATAACATGATTATAAATTCATACAAGTTAGACATATTTGGCAATTGAAACTAAAATTAACTTTAAATAAGAACATTTTCTGTGAATTTCATTGTTTAAATTCTTCACAGCTCAGTTCAATGCATGCTTTTTTCCCTTAGCACCCTGTCCCTTTTCTGCAGCACCATGTCCATATGAAAACCTTGCTAAAACCCCATATATCGATCAAAGTTAAAATAATTGACCAGGAAACTTTTACCCTGCATTAATGTTTTTTTGCTTTTATTTCAAGTGTAACATCTAACCAAATGTAAAATTCCATTGTTCTGAAAATACAGAAAAAAACTCATAAAACATTGGTTTTTATCGTTATGATATTGACACATGAATTGGTACAAGTTAGTTACTAAAATACCAATTGCAGTCGCCTGCTCCGTCGTACCCAGTCCACTCCTGTAACATCGAATATGAACACCTACCAGCAGTGAGGACATGCATTAACCCGCATGCAAATCCTAAAACCCTAAATCAATACCTCATAGCCTTAAAGCAAAACTCGTACAGTCATTTGCATGCATTTTCTTGCTTTGAAAACTTTCAGTATTCACATTATTTCCAACTCTCAGAATTTTAACTCCAAGGAAAAAAGCAGTCCAGGGGCCATGATTACGAACAGTCTCAAGTCCAAGTCAAGACATCTCAAAAAAGCACTTTTATTGAATTCTTTTCGGACTACAAAAATAATTGTAAATAGATTTACAATTGCAAACAGTAATACAAATCAGAAAAATTTGTTATTAAATTCAACTTAAGGGTTAGTTAAAATGAAATGAAGATTTACTGTTTTGCCACTTGAGTCTGGACTCAGACTTAAGACAGTTCGTAAACATTGACGCAAGTATTGTAATAGCAATATCAGTATTGTTGTCCTTTGTCAATGGTGGTGTACAAATTCTTAAAAGTTGGCTGTAATTAAAACAAATGTTCAAAATAGCATTACACTTGGTACATTGGTAAACAATGACCATATGAACATGCGTATCAAGTGCCATTACTATGGTAAAAGGTTTTTGTAGTTATTCCCCCTTTGCTCAATTGAGGGAGAAAAAAGACAAGCGTTAACATCCTCTAATGGTACTCTTGTACTACTCAAAACTTTACCAGTCATTTGCATGTTATTTCTTGCTTTCTGACATTTATTTGTTGACATTAGTGGGAGTTCTCTGATTTTTCCTTTATCATGCTTCGTAATCTTGCCAAAAGCTTGTGGCTTCAAATTTGTGTACAAAGTTATGTATTGTTGTCACATTTTGATGTACATGTGCACCAAAAATGTATAATATTCTCAGTTCTGTATCTCGGGATATTTGCACGTTACTGTCTTCAATCAAAAGTGTACATAACATAATGAACTCTTCTGAAGCTTACATGTTACTTAACACATTTTGACTATAATTGTTTATATGTTTAAATGAAATTTAATGGAATTTTGTCTGAAATTTTTACCAACACACCATAATAGTAACTGTTTTATTTTAACCAGTGTTTTTTTTTCCTTTTTTTGCGCAGTTTTCATTCTAATACTTTGAGAAGTTTTTAGAACATTCTAATGAAACTTGGTACACATTTTGCTAGAGACAATACACTCATGTATATCAAGGCCAATAACTCTAATTTTAGCTCTTATTCCAAATCAACTGTTTTCATTTCTTAATAATTTCATTCTGCCTGTTTCAGAGAAGAAGATATATATCGGGTGATCAAACATGAGTTGAAGAATGTTATGATGGAGGTCGACCTTGAAGAAGTGACCTGCATCTTTGTAAGTCAGGGGAGGGAGGGGATGGAGCATTTCCATTCACTTTCGCTGTCATATAGTTTTAGCAATAAGTAAATACTTTATCTGGAGAACAGTATTTTCTGATCTTTCAGAATTATGAATGACCGTATCGTATGATTGATTTTTGAATCCTTAAATCATGGTTGTTTTGAAGTACATTTTAAAACATTTTTGAGCTTGAAATATAACTTAGGGCTTATCTAAATTCACAAATTAAAATGTTTGTTCAATTTTTGACATTCGCTTTGTATTTAATTGGAATTGGTGGTCTTACAATATGTTGTTGAGCACACATTGATCAGATGGCCCCTATAACTCCGGCTTTTATAATCATAAGTATGCCCCATCTTTGACTTGAAATAAAAACAGATGGGTGTTGGCATACACTCTGGGGTGTTCTTGTTATATTAGACTGTTATTCTATCTCCCAACAGCTGCGCAAGGCAGTTGAGGCAAAATTAGGCCGCGACCTGAAGGAGTATCGAAGCTTCATCGACGCGCAGATGATGGAGATCCTAGGACAAATGGACGCCCCGTCCAAGATTCTCGACCACCTCTACCTGGGATCTGAATGGAACGCTTCAAACCTGGAGGACCTGCAGAATAATGGGTATAATACCTGGACATAAAATATTATTGTGATGGGCTGATTAGCTTGTGTGTTTTTTCCAAGAAGGAATGTCATGGTAAACAACAATAGCCTTGGTGTCGTTGTTGGCATCATTAGTGTGGTCAGACTCAATAAGTGTTCAAGATATAGTCCAAACCAATTGGCTCAATATTGCTTGGCTTGATTTCCTTGTTGGCTCAAACTGATTTAAAGGACCGATATCTTGATAGTGAATGTAAGCATTCCGGCTTGGCTCGAACTCCCTGAGGCTCGAGGTATTTTCACCAGTCCTTTGGAGTTCGGGCCAATAGGGTTCAACTATATTCAAACGAATCTGAAGTACATTGCCAGAGGCAAATTTGCTCATGCGTAGTGAAGCTAATAACTCTGGCTTCAATAATTGTAGAGTTACAGCCCTTTTCAACTGAAAATACTACATATCAAAATAAGGACTGGTATCTGCTTGCAGTCCTATTTGTTTTTGCATTGTCAGTTTGGTAATAAGGCACAATAAACAGAAGCAGAGTGGACATATACATGCCAATTAAAGACCAAATGAATCTACCTAAGGCTGTGTAGCTTTTAAAGGGATAGATGTACACATTTAGGTTTTAGGGGTGTTTTTGTCAAGAATCAAGAGCAATTTTGTACAAAGGAGCGATATTTATATGGCTGGGGACATTTCATTATGAATCCTTGGAGCAATTTTGAACCTAACAGAGATATTAACAGTATTACTGTTGCAGGTACTTAATCACTCCTAGTCATTTTCCTGGTGAAATGTCCCCCCCCCCCCCCTCGTCCCCCGGAGTATTTAGGTTGAAAACCTCTCCTAGGTGCTCCTGGGATTAAACTGGATGAAACTGCCCCCCAGAGCCATAATCCATGTAAACCGTAAACACAAAATAATCTTTGTTATGTTTGAACAAGGCAACTGAGTAAACAATACTACACAAATCTTTCAATCATAATTGCTGATATTAAAGCCATTAATACAATTGACAAATCTTAATTTCAGTGTCCAACACATCTTGAACATATCACGGGAGATCGACAACTTCTTCCCGGGGATCTTACACTACATGAACGTCAGGGAGTGGGACAATGAACAGGCAGACCTGATGAAATACTGGGAACACACACATAGATTCATTAACAAAGCAAGGTAAGCGAGAAGGTGTTAGGTTGGTTTAGTTTATACCAGTTATAGCTCAAATCTTTCAAAAAAAGAAAGAAATTGATGTGTGCACTGATCAGCTGTTTTTTCTACTCTACAACCAAGTCCTTGGAATGCAACGCCAAGTTATCTGTTAACATAGAGAGCCATGTAAGTCCTTGTGAATTGTGTCTAAGCCTTAGATTTAAGCATGAGAACAGATTACAATTTTAGACTGTCAACAATAATAAATTGATGTTTTCTCCAGATGTATTTGAAAATTTATTTGCACTCTAATATACATGTACGACAGTTTTCTTAGGATATTAATATTAAAAGACTTAAAAAAATAATAAATACAATAGATTATTCAGTGGAAAAATTGTGTCAAAATCAGGTAAAAAGTTACATCATTTCAAGTTATGAAATGCAAGGTCTTTCTGAAGTCAGTCTGAAACAGACTAGGAAAAAAACTGTTAAAAACTTTACACACACTTTAGAAATAACTTGTTATCATATTCTTCCATGAATAACCACTGCTATTTAGAGTAAAATTCGGCATGTGTGGTTTTTGACTCAATAGCTTAGCTTCTGAGGAGATGTTAATAAAACAAAATTATCATTTTAGGAAGAGGGGTAGCAAAGCCCTTGTTCATTGCAAGATGGGTATCAGTCGATCTGGGTCCACTGTAAGTAATACATTGTGGTTTAGAGGTGCACTCTCACAGATGGACGGTTTTGACCATTTTATTTTTATTGTCTCAGAAATATTTGATTTTGGCATCAGTGCCTTCAATTCAGTCATAAAAGATTATAGAACAGATCTCAAATTATTATTATTAAACTGCAGAAAATTTTGCTTTTCTTAGTGAGTAATGCTTTTAGCCATAAAACATCAATTTTCGAACATAAATATGAAACTGTGTTCTGCCCTTTTGTCAGCAGTCTTATATCACTGGTTTCCAAATATTTACTAAAAGATTGGTTAATTCAAAGACAAGTTGTCAAAATGGTAATTCTATGAGAGTGCAGCTTTAAGGTATCTGGTGAACAAGTATGTGAATTTTGGATTCCTGGTGACCCCATGGTATTTTGTTATCACTTGAAGGGTTTTTATGTGTACAGAAAGATTATGTTAAAAATAAACTGAAAGAAATATCACAAGTAAGGTGGGTTCTTTTGGCACCGGAAAGCATATCATAAAGTACTTTTATATCTTGTGTTGAAACTGGATTGCGTGAAGGAAACCTAGACAGGTGACTATTAATTAAACTCACATACGCCTAAAGCTGGGAATTGAATCAGAAGGACAGACGTGAGAAGTAATTTATGTATGCTAACAGTTGGTCAACCATGGCCACAACTTTTTAAAGCCAATATTCTGGCATATTGGTTTTAAAAATTGCCAAAAAACGTTAGGAACGTTATGTACATTTTTCATATATATTGTAGGTGATAGCTTACCTCATGAAAGAGAAGAGAATGTCCCTGGAAGAGGCCTTCAATTTCACAAAAAGTAAAAGATCCATTGTCAACCCAAACAACGCATTTATGGCCCAGCTGGAGACATACCAGGGAATCCTCAATGCTAAGTAAGTAGTAGATTTGTAGGGGTTTGGATTGGGTAGGCCAATTGATTGTATAATTGTAATTGATTGACCATATATGGTGCATTCAAATTCACTGGTAAATGGTCCATTATAAACCCAAACAACTGCTTTATTGCTAATTTTGAGACATACCTGGGAATTCTAAATGTCAAATTAGTTGTAGGTAGGTTATGTTTGCGCAATTCTTGATTAAAACAATTTAAGAAATGTTGCATGATTGTCAAAAACCTGGTGGTGGAGGTAATGCTGCTGCTGCTGTTTTTGCTGCTGCTGCTGCTGCTGATGATGATGATGATGATGTATTTTTTCTAACAGAATTCTAATGCATATTTCAGTTGGAACAAAGAGAAGTTTGAAAATCAAGTTATACCAAGACCACTTGCCAAGTTGGCCGAGGAGGAGATACCACCTGTTGAGTGCTTCCAGTCACCGGAGGATTTACTTGAATATAAACTAGGTAAGAAAAGTAGTTGACATTTAGTCTTAACCTCCTTTATAGAATAAATGTCAGTAACCTACTTTTGTTTCTAAAGGCCAATGAAAATCGCAGCTGCTCTTATGTACAGGGCATTAGTAGGGTGTAAAGCTATCACGAAAAACATTGGCTAGTTTATGGTCCAGTAAAGCTGGATGTTTTATCTTAGCCACATAAGGTTATAATATGTGTTGTTATGATTTTTTTTAAAGGCAAAGATCTTGCTGAAGGTGGTGATCTCCCATACCTGCACACAGAACATGACATTGATATTGCATCTCGAAGTGCCGACTCGACTGAGGACTCCCATGAAGACCAACTCTCACCAAAGTCTGCTGAAGACCAAGGTTCAAAAAAGTTCAAATATCGCAAATCAGATGCGGAAAAGATGGAAAGTGGGGATTTCAATGATAGTTCTGACACAGATTCTGAATCCACTGAATCAGAAGAGTTTTCTTTTGGTGAAGACTTTAAATGTGAGGATGATGTTATGGTCGATGATGATGAGAAAGATGGTGCTTCAGGATTTAAACCCATAGATTTGCCAGATGTTCTTATCGATGCTGTGGAAGAGAGAATGAAGCCTAGAGTAGTGGACTCTAGGAGATGCAAGTCAGAGGGTGATAAAGGGACTCTTGCCGTAATTGAAAATATGGATGGTGGTTTTTCAAGGGAAGGTTCAGTTTCTAAGTTTAGAGCAGATGGTAGCTGGATTAAACCTCCCAGTAAAGATGACATGATTGATGATAATGGTGAGGTTATTGAATTTAATGAAGGCGTGGATGAAGACACTAATGACAATGTGGCTGATAGATCTGAAGGAATATGGATCGGGGACAAAAGTGTTGATAAGGAACCTGAACCTAATGAAAACAAAAATGCAGATTCAATGGACATGGATGAAAGAGATATGTCTCAGGGAGATGTGAGACAGGATCCTTATACTAAAGAAAATATATCATGGGAAGCTGGCTCAGTGATAAAACAGAAAAAAGATATTGAGACGAAATATGGCTCAGGAACTGTCACTTCTGTTAAAAAGCCTGATACATCGAGTCCATCCATTGAAATCTCAGGTGAACCAGAGAAAAATACTCAGAATTTAGTAAAATCATCATCAAATCCAGAGATTACTGTTGAAAACGAATCAGAACTTTTTAAATTGGAGTCACATGACCTGAGTGGCCAATCAGAAGGCAGCAGTGGTGCTGTAAGCCAATCAGAAAGCAGGGATGATGGTGAGGGAAGGAAATCGGTGTATGAGGTAGAAGAAATTGACCTTCCAGAAGGCATAGTAAGAAAAACCAGGCTGGAAATAGAAGAGAAACATAGGTACTATATTTTGATGGTTTAGAACTGTATATTGCTCTAAAGAAATTGTTGTTTTTCTTCATAATGTTTTGAACATTCTTGAGAGATTATGTTTTCTTGAAACCATAATGATATAAATTACTGATGGATATACCAAAAGGTTTTCATATAATGATATATAAGTTTACAATGTTTCATATTTGTGATGTCACTTTTAATAATCACGAAATTAAGTGAAACATAAATTCTGCGCAAAGTTCCAAAAATCTTCAGTACTCGGGGATGAAAACATAAATTTCAAATTCAGCTGTGTTTGTCCAATTAACAACAAGTTTATCTTCAGAAATTCTGCAATATTTGTCCACTTGTTCTGTACATTGTTGGTGTTCTTGTATTCTAACTCTATTTTCATCAACAGATTGTCACTCGAGAGCCCAAGAACAAAACTGAAGAGATCTTCAAGCTTGAAATCAAACCGTGTCACCCCAAAAGCCAGGGACCGGGATAACGAGAGGAGAAAAACTTGCATAGCTCTTCTCTCCCCCACCCACCCAGATTACACAGGGCATGGTCAGTCTGGGTTACTCAGTCCCACATCTTGGTCACTAGGAGCTTCATCTGCTCCATGTCAAGCAGGAGCTCGCATGCATTCTTCTGATGACTCAGATGAAGACGAAAACCAGTCTGGTTCAGTGAAGGTTTACAAATTCATGGGAGAGGAAGTGACAGTTCAAGAAGGGATGGTCAAGAAGCAGAAACAAGGTAACTATAATGTAAAATCTTTGGATAAACAGTGGCAAGACAAAACATAGCATTAAAGTTTATTGTATTTTGAAATAAAAATGACTTTGCCCATGGTGATATTATACAGGGTATTTACTTTAAAACAGAAAAGATAAAAAAATGCATGATAAAAAAAATGAAATTATCAGAATCATTTCAAGGTCATTGCATCAATGAGCACATAAAATATATATCTTAAGATCTAGATATTTGAATGAATTCTAGGGAAGTGTCTGAAATTCAAATGATGTGTAACCTTTCTATATTACCTGTCTGGTTTTAAATGAATCCTAAACAACCAAGCATACAACTTTTGAATAATTGTGTGATCAATTATTTAAAACACTTATTGGTAAGATCAGGTAGAAGCATTAACATCGGCAATGTATTTTAAAAGATTTTGAAAATGGCTGAACCTTTACAGCACTTAATACATAATTCATTTGCTGAAGTGTGATCATTTTATTTTGCAATACTAACCTACATTAGAATAAATTATCATTGATATCAAACTTCTCATACTTGGCCAAGCTTTGTAGAAATAAGTTAGTTTGTATTTGTTAAAACGCACAATGTATGTACACATTTATATATATTTCATTGTTACTTCATTAATCAGTGCTTTCTATGGTTATAAAGACGTGAAATACAGGGTAATATATATTACATATAATTTAAAACAACTGCATGCACAGAATGATAGATTTGTGTGCACAGATGGTGCATGCTTATTTCAATTACATGCGGCAGTTGCGTTGACATGACCCACCCTATGGCCTCCTTAAAAAATCAGTCAAAATCATTTTTTTCAAGACCAAAATTAATTGAAACATGATTTTCTTTTATAAAACTCTAAATATCAACCAAAAATTCCAAGAAAAAAATATCCCCCAAAATACTTCTATTATAATTGAAAATCTTGGAGATTTTCGTTTATGTTTAGGGTTTTGTGATAGATGGTCATGTTTCAATTCAATTTGGTCTTTAAATTTTGACAGATTTTTGTAAGGGGGGGGGGGTCCCTAGGGTGGGTCATGTCAACGCAACTACCACCTGTGATTTCAACTACATGTAGCTTAGATAGTTAGCTGTAAGATAATTATGTGCATTTAGTTCTGAAATCATTTGTTTGAATGTCGAGTACGCACACATTTCGTCTTGATTTGCTAGTGTTTCTTTAAGACCTTTGATTACCGCAGTGTGCTTGGCTGCCCCTTTGACTGCTGGAAACACACCGTTCTCCTCAATATTTGGCTCCCAATCAGAATTAATCTTAAAGCTTATTGTTCTTGAAGTTATAAGGGTATAGAGCGCCATTTATTGATTTTTAGCTCACCTGTCACGTAGTGACAAGGTGAGCTTTTGTGATCACTCTTCGTCCGTCGTCCGTCCGTCCGTCCGTCCGTCCGTCCGTTCACAATTGCTTGTGAACACAATAGAGGTCACAATTTTGATCTAATCTTTATGAAACTTGGTCAGACTGATCATCTCTATAAAATCTAGGTCAAGTTCGATATTGGGTCATCCGCGGTCAATAATTAGGTCACTAGGTCAATTAGTGGAAAAACCTTGTGAACACAATAGAGGTCACAATTTTAGCCTAATCTCAATGCAACTTGGTCAGAATGATCATCTCTATAAAATCTAGGTCAAGTTCGATATTGGGTCATCCGCGGTCAACAACTAGGTCACTAGGTCAATTAGTAGAAAAACCTTGTGAACACAATAGAGGTCACAATTTTAGCCTAATCTCAATGCAACTTGGTCAGAATGGTCATCTCTATAAAATCTAGGTCAAGTTCGATATTGGGTCATCCGCGGTCAATAATTAGGTCACTAGGTCAATTAGTGGAAAAACCTTGTGAACACAATAGAGGTCACAATTTTAGCCTAATCTCAATGCAACTTGGTCAGAATGATCATCTCTATAAAATCTAGGTCAAGTTCGATATTGGGTCATCCGCGGTCAACAACTAGGTCACTAGGTCAATTAGTACAAAAACCTTGTGAACACAATAGAGGTCACAATTTTAGCCTAATCTCAATGCAACTTGGTCAGAATAATCATCTCTATAAAATCTAGGTCAAGTTCGATATTGGGTCATCCGCAGTCAATAACTAGGTCACTAGGTCAATTATTAGAAAAACCTTGTGAACACAACAGAGGTCACAATTTTGACCTAATCTTTATGAAACTTGGTCAGACTGATCATCTCTATGAAATCTAGGTCAAGTTCGATATTGGGTCATCTGGGGTCAAAAACTAGGTCAGTAGGTCAATTAGTAGAAATACCTTGTGAACACATTAGAGGTCACAATTTTAGCCTAATCTCAATGCAACTTGGTCAGAATGATCATCTCTATAAAATTTAGGTCAAGTTCGATATTGGGTCATCCGCGGTCAATAACTAGGTCAATTAGTAGAAAAACCTTGTGAACACAATAGAGGTCACAATTTTAGCCTAATCTTAATGCAACTTGGTCAGAATGATCATTTCTATAACATCTAGGTCAAGTTCGACATTGGTCCATCCGCGGTCAATAACTAGGTCACTAGGTCAATTAGTAAAAAAACCTTGTGAACACAATAGAGATCACAATTTTTGCCTAATCTTAATGAAACTTGGACAGAATGATCATCTTAACATATGCTAGGTCAGGTTCGATATTGGGTCAACCCGGGTCAAAAACTAGGTCACTAGGTCAATTAGTAGAAAAACCATGTGAACACAATAGAGGTCACAATTTTAGCGTAATCTTAATGCAACTTGGACAGGTGAGCGATACAGGGCCATCATGGCCCTCTTGTTTATTAGCTATTATGCACAGAAAAAAAGGCATTGATGTGCACAAACCTCAACATTGGCCATAACTCAAAAACTATTCAATATAATGAAATGAAATGAAACTTGGTACACATGTTGTCAGAGACCATACATACAACTTTTACTTGAATAATGATCTAGTTATTTCTCTTTTTCGCATGAAAACAACAACCAGACAAGCATTGGTTTTACTATAGAGCAGTCTTGTTCAACTAAGTTGTATAAACTTATCCATTGTTTTTTCTTAATTTTGCTCATACATAAATTTTGCATGTTTTTTTTTTAAATGCATAAGGCAAAAATTGAATGAGTTACTTTGATGGTACTGCATGGTACAGGTCTGCATTTTGGCCATCAGTAGTTGGAATGAAAATGTATGAGACTCAAAGGTGTCCGATACATATATATGTGAATTTTGGATGCTTGGTAAACCCATATTATTTTTATATCATTTCAATGGGTTTTACAGGTAAAAGAAGAATACATAAAAAATATACCAAAAAATATATTTGGAGCTTTTTGTGGCCTAGAGGGATTTTAAAATTGGTCATTTGGTACCAATTCTGTTGAAATAAAAAGCAAAAATACAAACTGCATTAACTTGATGTATTATGTATTTAAGTCAATTTTTTTTACTCTGCAATAAGCTCACAGTACCCTTTTAAATAGTGGTTGGTCAGATACCTTAAAATGAGTATGGTTTAACTTGGTGATCAGACTAAAAATTGTATCGTTTTAGCTGGTTTTCCATTGTTGGCAGAAAAGAAAAACGTCCAATAGACATGTACATGTATGGTGATTGTCATTATAGCATAAATCTGCATAATACATGTTATTTGAAGGGACTTATTCACATTTCATGGGATCAGGCATAAATGTTGTTGTTTTTTAAATTTGAACAAAAATCTTGCTGCTATGATAAAACTTCATCAAAAGCTGAAATGATAGACCCCTCATTGTTATATCATAAAATAGGACAGAAAATTCTCTATGTTGCCAAAAGTAATGCTTTTGAAGTTGATTGTTTTAGGCTTGGTTTTTCAAAATTCTGTTTAAACGAGTATTATACCAGTTGCTGTTCTGTGTTTGTTCATAATTTAAGTAAGTGAATAAAATTGATTTCAACAAAGTTTTAAAAAAATGTTGCCAAGATATATTCTTTGTGCGTGTCCCTTTAAATACATGTGTATTCTGCATGAACAATACTCAAAGCATTAATTCTAAGCATACTGGTATTTTAACCTTTCTGGCATCATAGTTATAACAATATCATGAACAGAATAAGTAAACTTTGTAATATTGCTATGACATTAAAATACTTTTTTTACTACATTTCTTTATATTTCCATTATTTCCTATATACATGTAATATGATCAGCATATTTTACAAAAAAAATTGTTCACATAACCATTACCTTTGTCTTTAAGTCTTTTCGTGTACAATTTATACCTTAATTAATGCTTTTAATTATATTAGAAGCCATGTTAGCTTCTTGCAATATCTGTATGATCATTTGCTTTAAATGATTGCTTTGTTAATAATTTTTAATATTTGCTTGAATTATTTTATTTGCTTGAATTATTTATTATACAGTTAAATGTTAAATCAAACAGCTTTGGAACAAATTATATGTCATATTAGATATTAGAAAAGTTTTGAAATAACTGGTAATGTTCTTTTGTTTTAAAAGATGGGTACAAGTGATAGTAAATATGATACTCAATCATTTACCAGGGACAGTGACTACCAACAGTCTCAAGTCTGAGTTCAGTCTCAAGACACAAATTGCAAACCTTATTTCATTGTAGCTTTCCTTCTAGCAAAGCATTGATGATGATTTTCTTAATTATATTACTAATTCACTTTTTCACTAATATTTACATATATATAAAAAAAAGTTGTAATGGAATTGTTCCTTTATAAAAAAAGCTTTTCTGTGGCTTCAGTCTTAACTCAGACTTGAGACTTGTTGTAATCTTTGTCCACGAAATATTTCAATGGTTTTGAAGACTTAACATACCCATTTATTATCTATTATTGCAGATATAGAGAAGAAAGGTTCACATCAACTCCAAACAGCAGACACCAGTCCATCAAGCCGTGACCGAATTCTCCTTAAATCGGAAAGTGTTTCCGATTTCCGTCATGTCCAACCAGAACAGACAGATTCTAGTTCGAAAATCGATAAATGTACAAAATACTCCCCTGTTAGTTTTAGGCGAGAAAAATCATCATCAATTTCTGAATCCAATGACTCGCAATATTCCGGTGAAAGATTTGATCATAATTTAAATTCAAGAAGCAATTCCTTTAGTAGGAAGGATTCATTCACAAGCAAAGATTCGTTTGGATGCTCCCCTCCTAGCGGATCTAGTTATCCTTTGAATAATGTAACTCCTCCAAGAAAACAGTCAGTGACTAAACAGAAAAGCCGATTTGATCCGGAAACTTTGGCCTTAATTCGCGAGATTGGTTCAGCTTTGTTAAACAGTCCTGCTAAAGCTGAATTAGAAGATGACGATGATGTGGATTTGAAAGAGGGTGAAAGCCTCGTTAGTCACTATGTTAAAAAAATTGAGAAGACCTCAAAGGTTACTCCACGGAAATCTAAACGAGAGATTATAATAATTGATAAGATTGACTCAGGTAGTGAGAAAGGTAAATCTCAGTTGGCGAGCCGGACATCTCCAGTTTCAAAGAAACATGACACTGATGAAGTGCCATCAAAATGGAGCCCTTTGTCGAAAAGACCTTCTTTCTCAACTATTTCTCCTGAAGGAAAACGAAGTCAAACTACAAAGGAATGTGATAATTACACGCAATCTCCTGTACGCAATAAGACTGAGAATAATATTTGTGTAAATAAATTTCAGAATGTTTCTGATACTCACCATGAGGAATCTATTATGTCATTGAACTTACAACAGTCAGATTTGAGCGATAGTTCTAGCAATAAGGCAACTCATGATGATAATAGTGACTCAAGCGAGGTTTGCTCAGTAAAAGACTTGTGCGGAAAGTTTGAAATACCAGATCCAGGTGCTTTGAAGGTGTCGCCAATTGTTAGTCCTTCGGGCATTTCTCCAGTGTTTTCTGGTGCTAAACTTGATTTAAAAGGTGTTGAAATAAAATCCTCATCTCCGCATTTACCTTTACTTACCTCTGAAGGTCATGATAGTGTCAAAGGTCAAGGTCAAATTGGGACAATTTTGCCCCTACTCAAGAGACAAACGGAGCCTTCAATTCATTTAAGCGATCGATCTATGAAAATGTTTGAATCAAAATGGCGTGATATTGGAGAAAATGTGGTTATATGTAAACATGACACATCCCCGGTAAGGGAAGAAAGTGATGACCTTGACTATGATAACAAAGGTCATCACAATGAAGGTCAAGGTTATAAAACGAGTAATAATTTAAGGCCAAAATCATCGCAACCTTCGGCGAATAGGGGTCATAGATCTCTCGGATCAGCCACTGGACAAAAGTTTTACAAACAGTCGCTTTCGATGCATGAATCAGGAATGGGCGAACAAGATTCACAGTTTACGTGGGAGGGGAAAAAGGTTCGCAAGTCCTACGGAAAGTCTCATCCACTCGCAAAACTTGAAAACAGACAATCAGAGGCACGAAAAAATCCTTTTTACAACACTATGTAATAATTTTTATGACCGCAAATTACAACTTTACTTTGTATTTCTACCTTACAGGAACTATATAGTTTTAATGAACATGTACATGTACTTATGTAATGCATTAATATATAATGTTGAAGTCTTTATGACAATGACTCATCAAAATATTACCTCAAGGATAACCTTAAGGACTTAAGGACATACCATATAAAAATAATTGCATTATACCCAGTCTTTAAAAGGTGACCTAAGTATTTTCTCTATAATTAATATGATGTTACTTGATACTTTTTGATTGGTGGATTTATCAACATGTTTTCACTTACTTAACTTACAGTTGTTGTTTTTTCTGATTTATTTTTAACATAGATAAATATGTTAACTGAAATATATATAGTAATTGAATTACAAAATACCAAATAACTTACTTAACTTACAGTTATAATTAAAAAAATCTAGACTAAACGCAAATATTTGTTTGTGGTATGTCTCCACTTTGACGTATTTCATTTGACAATAATTTTGTTAAGTTTGTTTAAATATTGTTAAGTTTTGTGCTTACAGTTTACTTATTTAATATCCGAGGCATGATCTGGCAAACGTCCTGTGTCATATCACTTTAGAAATTAAATCATTAATTTAAAAAGTATACACAATAATTTTTTTGGGGTTATACATGTCGGGAAGAAAATCCAACATGTATGTGAACTTAAATGATAAAAAATCTTACAGCCTATCTTTAAACAAGAATATAAGTTATAAATGAACTTGACATTATTAGAATACTACAACTATAATTATCACGGCTTCTTAAAACTGACAATTTGCCGGTCTGGACCGATTTTGACAACACCAGACGGATTACAGTAACAGAAAATGAAAAAAAATCTGAAAGGTCTGAAATTTGTTCATTTTGTTTTATAATTTCGGTCCAAAACTTTAATAAATATGTAAAAATTGTAAAACTCAAACCTATTTTGTCATTCACACATCCCCCAATAAAAGTTACAGGACTGGAAATTATATATATATATTTATATAAGTGAAAACATTTGTTCCTGCATTTATGATATATTAAAAATACATTTCGAAAAGCCCCAACTTGAAATACATAATACAGATTTTTAAGAAATGGTATATAGTATTTCAGATGTACATGTACACTTGATTTTACAAAATTATGTAGATTTCTTTTGTATATGTCTCTGTTAAGTTGGGTTCTCAATAAATTGAATTAATGTCTTGACTAAGCATTAAAGTGCACATATATGTTGAATATTTCCTTTCATTTATGTGCTAGATCTCGGTATTTATCATCATGATGCATTATAAAGAGAACATTCCATGAATGTAACTATGACGATGTTCTCTGTTTAACATTTTGATGTATTCGTCATTGTGGTAGTTGAGCAGTAATGATACTTTTGTGACCTGCCTCCATCAAAGGGGAGGTTTTTGTACCAGTTTATTGTAATTTTCCCTAAACTCAGTGCCCTTGATGTTCGTAAAGGTTAACAATATTTGTAAAAGTAGAAATAAATTGTTTCGTTTTTTTGTTGTTTTTTTCCGAAAAATATAATGTGAGATCATTCAAAAAATCCTGTAACAAATTTTTCCAATTGTGAGATCATGTTTAATCATTTATAAGTATATATAGGAGTCATTCCAGTTTCGCACAGATTTTTATTTTTCCCCTGACAGAGGGTTTCACTGTTTCAGAGAAAAGTAATGGTATAATGTCACCCTGTTTAATATTTATATTGGGTCGATTGTTCAGAAAATTGTTTAATTTAAAAACATTGTTAACTGGATCATTGTTAACTTTCAAATCTTTAATACTCTGAAAGTTTCATAGACAAACATGTGGTCTCCAGTACTTTATACAAAAATTTAGACAGCTGATTTAGCTAAGATTATTTTACTTATTAAGTATATCAGCCCTTCATGAAATATTCCACCTTTGAAAGTTAACAATGGTGCCGTTAACATTGTTGTGAACTTTAACACAGTTCTGAACAATCAGCCCAATGTCACATGATGTCATTTCTGTTTGATATGCTGGTCTTTCATTATATGAAATATGAAAATTGTTACATCTTTTTCAGTTATATATCTTTAATCATGTGTTGCCAGTGATGAAATGTTGTCTTGTCTGAATGTTCAAGTATTCGTTAAAATTAGATATATTGTACGTTTCTTATGTAGTTACTTTAGTCTTTCACTTAAACATGATATTAGAATATATATACATTAAGACTTAACCCCTGTTATGGTAAATCGTACATATTATCCAACCACATATTTAAGTTTAAACGATTTAAGATTATAACATGCAGACATTTTTACACTTGGATAAGTTGTCCGGAGGTGATCTTTAGGGTAGTTGGCACGTTTTTATGCCCCCGAAGGTGGGCATATTAAAATCGCACCGTCCGTGTGTCCGGCTCAATAACTCGTGTCCGGGCTGTAACTTTCCCTTGTATGGACAGATTTTAAAATAACTTGCCACATGTGTTCCACATACCAAGACGACGTGTCACGTGCACGACCCGTGCCCCTACCTCAAAGGTCAAGGTCACACTTAGTCTTTATTCACAATGGAGTGCTGCATATAGGACATAGAGCATAGGTTGTCATGTCTGGGCTGTAACTTTCCCTTGTATGGACAGATTTTAAAATAACTTGCCACATGTGTTCCACATACCAAGACGACGTGTCGCGTGCAAGACCCGTGCCCCTACCTCAAAGGTCAAGGTCACACTTAGTGTTTATTCACAATGGAGTGCTGCATATAGGACATAGAGTATAGGTTGTCGTGTCCGGGCTGTTACTTTCCCATGTATAGACAGATTTTAAAATAACTTGCCACATGTGTTCCACATACCAAGACAACGTGTCGCGTGCAAGACCCGTGTCCCTACCTCAAAGGTCAAGGTCACACTTAGTCTTTATTCACAATGGAGTGCTGCATATAGGACATAGAGTATAGGTTGTCGTGTCTGGGCTGTAACTTTCCCTTGTATGGACAGATTTTAAAATAACTTGCCACATGTGTTCCACATACCAAGACAACGTGTCACGTGCAAGACCCGTGCCCCTACCTCAAAGGTCAAGGTCACACTTTGGTGTTTATTCACAATGGAATGCTGCATATATAAGGAGATAACAGTGTCGGTTGTCAACTATGGGTGGTATTTTTTATGTTTAGAGGCAATTTAAAATATCTTGCCATATGTATTTGAAAGGCAAGATCAACTTTTCATGTACTGACCTTGTTCATAGGTCAATGTCACAATCGGGGGCATTCGTCACATACTGTGACAGCTCTTGTTAAATGATATGATTGGTTAGTTATATTCATCTAATAAATATATTGTCCTATCAATAAAAAAGTTGGCTAACAATTATTAATCCCAAAAAATAGCTATTTCATGCAATTGGTTGCATTTGGGTGAAGCTATGGCAATTTTAATTTTATAGCAGCTGTGGGTTCAAGGACATTAACTGGCCCCATTACCCTACAAATTTTCACCAGTATTGCAAT
The DNA here is from genome assembly GCF_026914265.1 of Mya arenaria. Lineage (NCBI taxonomy): Eukaryota > Metazoa > Mollusca > Bivalvia > Myida > Myidae > Mya > Mya arenaria. The sequence continues at coordinate 33,493,311 of NC_069125.1, forward strand.
TTTGGGATTTAACTTTCATTCTCTTTTGCAACTGGTATAATGCATCTGCTGATTTCCTAAGTGCCAGCTACCCCCATTAGTTAATTTACTTGAATGCGAAATTTTGACAGCAAGTTGTGTTGTAATCAAAGAAAAGTTAAGTACAAGTATTTGGAATTTAATGTTCATTTTCTATCTTAAATTATTTAAGTTAAATATGAGTATTTGAATCATAACATTGATTTTCTCTCGTAAATATTAGTTTTTGAATCATAACATTTTCTATCTCAGTTAATTTTTATAAGTTTGTAAATTATATTGTTTTGTATCTGTATGTTTTTATTTATAAAATGACATGCATTTATTGTTAGTTGCTGAAAGTCCTGCTTAATATGTTCATGAGCAGAAAACATCATCTAGTAATAGAGTAATACATTTGCTATATTTGCAACATCAGTAGAAAATGCATTTAAATATACTTTTTGGTTTTGACCAAATTACCAGTCTTCCTTTACTTAAGTAGTTTTCATACATGTTCATGTGCTGCTGTTTTGAATGGCCTACTGTAGAAGTGAGATGCTGAGCCCCATGGCTAATTTAGGAGGGGTCTCAAGTCGGACTATAGACTCAGACACACACTTTCTTGTGAATAAATGTTTGAATGATAAATACTACTGAAAAAGTAACTGTGCGTGTTAAGACATTTGTCAAAAATGATTTTAAAATGTTCGGGGCCGTTTCAATAAAGGAGTTGAGTCAAACGTTCAGGGGGCCGTTTCAATGTAGGAGTTGAGTCAAACGTTCAGGGGGCCGTTTCAATGTAGGAGTTGAGTCAAACGTTCAGGGGGCTGTTTCAATGTAGGAGTCGAGTCAAACGTTCAGGGGGCCGTTTCAATGTAGGAGTCGAGTCAAACGTTCAGGGGGCCGTTTCAATGTAGGAGTCGATTCAGGGGGCCGTTTCAATGTAGGAGTTGAGTCAAACGTTCAGGGGGCCGTTTCAATGTAGGAGTCGAGTATAACGTTCAGGGGGCCGTTTCAATGTAGGAGTCGAGTCAAACGTTCAGGGGGCCGTTTCAATGTAGGAGTCGAGTCAAACGTTCAGGGGGCCGTTTCAATGTAGGAGTCGAGTCAAACGTTCAGGGGGCCGTTTCAATGTAGGAGTCGAGTCAAACGTTCAGGGGGCCGTTTCAATGTAGGAGTCGAGTCAAACGTTCAGGGGGCCGTTTCAATGTAGGAGTCGAGTCAAACGTTCAGGGGGCCGTTTCAATGTAGGAGTCGAGTCAAACGTTCAGGGGGCCGTTTCAATGTAGGAGTCGAGTCAAACGTTCAGGGGGCCGTTTCAATGTAGGAGTCGAGTCAAACGTTCAGGGGGCCGTTTCAATGTAGGAGTCGAGTCAAACGTTCAGGGGGCCGTTTCAATGTAGGAGTCGAGTCAAACGTTCAGGGGGCCGTTTCAATGTAGGAGTCGAGTCAAACGTTCAGGGGGCCGTTTCAATGTAGGAGTCGAGTCAAACATTCAGGGGGCCGTTTCAATGTAGGAGTCGAGTCAAACGTTCAGGGGGCCGTTTCAATGTAGGAGTCGAGTCAAACGTTCAGGGGGCCGTTTCAATGTAGGAGTCGAGTCAAACGTTCAGGGGGCCGTTTCAATGTAGGAGTCGAGTCAAACGTTCAGGGGGCCGTTCCAATAAAGGATTTTAGTCATAACTTCAATTATCTTAAATCTGCATAAACACAGCAAATGGCAATACATTCATTTTTCATTCCTCAACTTTGTTGTAATACTGGCTGAAGTTCATTTCATACAAATATGTAGCATTATACTGAAACTAGGGCACAAAGATAATTTCAATTTATAACTAAAATCGACTAAAATCTTTATTGAAACAGCCCCCAGTTCAACTCAATTTTCTAACACTGCAATGCTTCTATGATACCAATGGGCATTGTCTTATTTTATATAACTTTATTGATATATCATAAAATCACTTTTCCAGCTGCTATTTCTAGGGTTATTTAAAAACCTGCATATTTTTACATGCACAGTTACTTTATTCTGTTCTATTATACATTATACAAAATCTGACAATAATAGTGACACTTGTGTTAATACATTCACCAAGGGGCCTTTTTTTGTCAAGAATCCAAGAAATGACTTTGTACCTGAAAAAGCAATTTACTGTTAAAAACCACTCCTTGTTACAAAATAACTCGTAGGATTTTATGAAACTGCTCCCTATACCACAATTTACTGTATCAGTGCTTTCCCTAATGAAAATTTACTATAAGTAAGAATTTCAATTTTGTGTTATTAGTCTGAACTCGCTACTTGAGACCTTCCCAAAAATTGGGCCCTCGTTTTCTCCTGCCTTCTTGCTCATAATATGTTTTGTTGTTTGTTACTGTTGTAAAAATATCTCTGTTAAGTAACTTACTGTAATAATATGAAAGTGCAATCATTCTTTTTGTCACTGTACGGACATTGTACTGACATAATATCAATAAATGATATTTTAATAATTTTTAAAGCAGTCTTTTGTTATTATATTTCACTATTAGTCTTTTATATTGAGGTTTTATGCCCCGCTTCAAAGATGTTGCGGTATTTTGTTCTGCACATGTCGGTCTGTCAGTAGTTTGGTCTGATTTATACTTACAATTGGGCCTAAGGTCCTCAAACTTGGTAGGGAGGTTGACCATGACCAGCAGATGACCTGGTTTGATTTTTAGGATAGAGGGTCAAAGGTTATGGCCATGATGACCTTGAACACAAAAAGCTTAATTGATAACTTGTTTGCTTGGTCCTTAAACTTGGTAGTCAGGATGGTCATGACCTTCAGATGACTCCTATTGATATGGTGGTCAAGGTCACAGTGACTGTGAACACAAAAGCTTTGTCCTATGTTCACAACCTTTGTCCTATTAATTTAAAAATAATGCTTGGACCAACAGTCTTCAAACTTGGTGTGGAGGTTGGCCATGACTTGAAGACCTTTGAGCTAAAGCCATGGGTCTTGCATGTAACACTGTATTCTCATGGAAAATATTGGTGCCAAGTAATGTCCCCAATGCATGGCAAAGTAACTGTTCGGTCAAGCCGAAGTCGGACAATTGAACAAATGCATAGACAGACACATGCACGTTCACCAAACTGCAATTGGGAAAACTTAATTCAAGCTCACAGCAAGCGTGCTCTAAAAATGCAAAAGATGCCAATGCTCATATATAATTTCTCGATCGATTACTTGCATAACTCAACAATTATTAAAGCAAGAGTTGTGGACCTTGGTATACATATGTGTATGGGTATGAAGTACCTTTTGAATAACTTGATTGTTATTTCAGTTATAGCAAAAGTAAACAAGAATGCATAACAATGATATCAAGGCCATCAACATCCTTTTCGTTCTTCTAACAACAGACCTACAATTGCTCTCGTATTCGAAAAATTGATCTGCAAAGTTCACATTGTAAAACTAGTTTGTAGAGCTGAAATATAAGGTTACATAAGGTCATAATGGTCCTCGTTTCAAAACGTGTGCATTTGTTATACACAAAGCATGGAATAACTATTGGATCTGATGAAAAAGCAATGGGCGAGATGGAATGCAAGTCATTTTGTGAAAATAATTTATTATTTTCTGCAATGCTTAAATAAGCATTCAATACAAAACATTACAAGATTAAATGTACAAACAGACAAAAACACGGGTCACTTGCTTAAATACTACAATGAAATGCAAATAATAGGAATGTGTAATTTTCTTGTTTCGAATACATAATGCTTAATATTCTAAATGCCATCCAGAATACATTATTTCAAAAGGATAAATAATCTTACTCGCTCAACTAGCAAAAGATTAACAGCTTCTAACACAATTTTCACTTAAAAAAAAATGTCTAAAAGACTTCAGAAAACACCTAAAAAAACTGAAAAAGCTTAAAGCTCTGACTTACATTAATTATTTTGTAAACATCTAGTTTAAAATATACTGAATGTCTTTAAAACTGAAAATGATCCTACCACAATTGCCACATAGACAAGAACAAATAATTCAATAATAAATGTTAAGTGAATACATCAATTTATTTTTTTCTCAGAATATCTTTAAATATGAATATTTTTAAAGTGACTAAATCAATTTGTTTTTCTCAGAATATCTATAGATATGATTTTTTTTTAAAGTGACTATCTCATTTTTTCACAGAATATTCATAGATATATCTGATATTAAAGCAAACTTAACAAGATGTTTTGATTAAACATGCTCCATACAGCAACATTTGGCATTTATAAGTCTTAAAGTTACTGCATCACAATTCATCCACATATGATTTGTTTTTATAATTTTATACTTTTCTTTAAACCTCACATTTTTATTTAAATATTCAGATGTTGGACATTCATGAATATACTTAAAGATTTATCTAAATCTTACATAACATTAATGAAACATCTACAAAAATATTTTGAATTCGCAAAAGAAGTTACACTTTTTTCTCTATTACTTTTTTTCTCAGTGGTGTGTGAATGGGCAAAAAATCATTACATTTATTGGTATATTACCCGTATATACCATCATACAATTACAAATCTTTATGGACCTTCATTTCTATGCAGTAACTCTCAGACCTAGCGGTAACGTACATAAACCAAATTATTAAGCTACACATAATGCTTAAAGTTATAAAATATGTCACAAAAACTTTAACACAACCATATCGATGGAAACGTAATATATTAAACATCTGTACACATTTTGGAGGGAATGTTAAATACAATAAGACAAAGGGGTTGCAGACTAACTAAAACTAACGTGGCTATCATTAAAACATCGCTTGTTTGCAGTGGCCCGAACGGGATTTGTAGGTTCTCTCATTAATGTTAAATATTTACATTGCCCATGTCTTTTCTACAGTAAAAATAAAAACAATGTACATTTTGCATGAACCGTGCAAAAAGAACCGAGTGGCATAATATGATGTCGTTTCTTATTTTATTGCTTCACTCTGATTGGACAAAAGCCATGTCATTTGACAAATGGTTAACAACATTTGGAATATCCATCATTCCTTTTCAAATATGTTAAATGCAGATATCAGATTTATTTCCCTTATTTGACCTGAAATATATTACATCATTACTTTAGAATAATAAAATAAAAGAAGAGAAAAATGAAAATACTTATATTTATTAAGCGTTCATGCAGACGGACACAGTTTTTGAAAATTTTCAAAGACGTGTTAAGATCTTCATAGATTTTAAAATAGCAACAAAGCATACATATTGTAAAATGCACGAAAAACGAATATATCCTTCATTAAACACAAAGTCTTGGACAAAGACAGTTTCTTCAGAACTACCAACTATAATAAATTTTGCCAGAGCCACTGCAAACAGGGTTTTTTTAACAACGGCCGGATATATCACAGTTTCCATGTAGACAAATATTCTATCAAAAACATTGCCCCAAATCTAACAAAAATCTGGAGAGAAAAAATGCAAACTTCACTAGTCTTTGACAAAAATTCTATAATAAACCGTATAATATAATAATTAGAATAATATTATATAACGCTTACTAAGCAAAAAGCTATAGTTACATGATTTTATGGCAAAAAGATTTATTATTCATAAACTTTATATTACTGACAAAATATATGAGATGATACTATAGCACTTCTTCGATCTTTATCATTGTAAAAAAAAAAACTAAGTCTAATATACAATTAAAAATATTTTTTAACTGAATCAATTTTTTTTAAGTTTTTTTTTAGAACGGATGTCAATTTTTTTTACTTACACTTTCAGCTTAGGAAACAAATTTCATAAATCTATTCAAAAGACAAGATATAAAGAGTGTCACAGGTCGCTTTCTTTTTTTAACAAACATATTTAACACTTAACGATCTCAACTTTATATAAATGTAATATCTAAATTGGTCGGCAAAACAACAAAATAAATGCAGAACAATGAAACAACACAATTTGAAGAGTTCAGATCTACTGGCACATAACGTTACATAACATCGTGAAAAATTACAATGCATCAAAATACTGTCACATAGAAGGAATGTTTCACACCTGACTTAGTCACAAGACAGGAAACATTTTGTTTATAGATTATTTGTAATTAAATTGGGTCACAAGACAGGAAACATTTTCTCTTGAGATTATTTGCAATCAGCTTGTTTGTAATCAACATGGTCACAAGACAGGAAATCTTTTGTCTTAAGATTATTTGCAATCAACTTGGGTCAAACGACAGGAATTTTTTCGCCTCTGGATTATTTGCAATATAATATTAGCTTGTGTCTAGAACATACTTTTGCAATATTTAAAATAATTTAGCATGCATTTTATCACCATTCATCTAAGGGGTACCAACAACCTAATATCACTGTTTTTACTTTTCTTACGCATATATATCAGCTTCACTCACTTCTAATAAAAATTCCAAATGCAATGACCTCAAATATGAAGAATATATTATTTTTAAATTCAACTTGTAATGGTAACAATACCCATTCTTATTCTCTTCTTTCATTATTTACTATACAGAACATTTGTAGAAGTTCTTTCCCCTGTTAGAAATTATCAGTTGCCAATTTTTCAGTCTAAGCTAGTCATGGGTAAACTATGTGACCAAAAAAGCACCTTTATCGTTGTTGTTGTTTTTGTCATTTTTTGCTTGCTATCTCGTAAACTTCTTAAAAATGTTTTTCCCCTTTGAAAAAAATCCTCCGCTTTTCTTTTTCTGTTTTAGCTCGTCGGGCGTCAGCGAGCGGGGACGAGACATTCCAAAATCGTCGTCGATGTCTTCTGTTACTTGATCCAGTCCGGTGTTTGCCACGCCTGTTGGGGAATCACCCGTCCCTGGGCTAGCACGCGCTGACTGGTGCTGCTGCTGTTGTTGTTGTTGAGGGTAGTGCTGCTGAAAATTGAAAAGAAGGGGTTAAAAGTGTGAAAACATGTGTAATTATGACAGCTAAAAATAATTTAAAGTTGGTTTTTGCGATATTGAAATAAATCATAAGACAATTCAACTTTTGTAAGATCAATTTATAGGGTGATAAACTGAGAGTTTAATTTGATAAGATATAAATTATCTAGTTCATAATAATAATAGAAAACATTAAAATTTAAGTATGCGTTATTCCCTACATATTTACTATGATACTAGCAAAACTTTATACAATTCAGACATATAATAAAACTTGTAGCCAACCAAAATAACACCTTTCCCTATCACACACATATACACACTACATGTTTTCTTGAAAGCCAAAGTAGTTAAACATGACACTGATGTCAGTACGCTGGGACAGTCACTAGCAAACATTGATTCTGACACAAAACATTTTAACATATATGTTAATGTTCATTTGCAGATCATGTCAACGGCAGTACTTTAAACTCGAGCCCCACCATACCCCCACCCCCCTGCATATGCTTGTCTGTTGTCACTTTTTAAGTAGAGTTACGGGCCTTGCTATACAAGTAAATATTGTCTCTGGCAACATGAGTACCAAGTTTCATTTGAATATCTTGAAAAGTTTTTGAGTAACGGCTAAAGGTTAAAGTTTTTGCCGGACAACGTGGATGACCATGTCACTATAGCTATGACAATATCTCAGCTTTTTTTCTTCAAATAAACCCAGACAAGTTAAAAATGCTTTTCACGCATATGAACCACACTTAATTGTCCCTTCAAACAAATAATCTGCAAATGAATTTCTTATAGCCAAAAAGCTCTTGTAGCAAAAACTGCAGAAATCTTCGACAGACATTACATGGTTAACCTTTGGGATGAATCGCCTTAAAGCAAACTTTCCTCGCTTTCGCTTACATTTTCTATCCTTGACAAAAATGAAAACAGAAAAAAACAGCATCAGACATGATATAATGAGTTTAGAATTACAATGAACTATCAAATGCATACCAATGTGATTTGAGAGAAAAATTGTACACTTGAAAAAAATACAACTAATTGTAATTGTGTTTTTCGAAAGATAAATTTTATCTGATTTAATTAGAACTACATGAACATACACGAAAAAATATAATTAAATAATTGAAAAGTAATATATACCTCACATTAATAAACACTTATTGGTTAAAAATTTGATCCTTTTGAAAAATGAGATACCATGTAGCAAAATATTTTAACTTCATAGTAAAGGATGAAATATTATCCTTGTATTACACATAACAACATATAGACACCAGACAATACCCATCATGCAATGTATAGTTAAGTTATTCTGTAAAAATATATAATTGAGATGATTACAAAATTGCGACAAATGAAATACATGTTGAAGTAGAACCAAGGTCAAAGAAGTGCAAAAAAGCTTTGACAGAAGCACACGCATTAAAATATGCTGAAAGTGGCTCCATGAATATGGTATAAACTTCTCGGTGCAATTTATATTGGATGAATTTTGATAAAAACAAATTTGAAATAAAACTAACAAAATAAGAAATTAAAACTTCATAACTGAAATTTAAGCATTCCAAAACAAAATAAACCGACTATTACAAAGAATGTTTAGTCACAAACAATAAAAAACAGGCAAAGAGACAATCTAAGTCATGTTTTATAGACGAGGTCAATGAATTATTTCCCTTTGTATAAAAAACACCTTTCCAAAACAGACCATTTTCCTGACAGATATAAAATCGCTTTTCAAAAATAGACTATTCTCCTTACAGATTTAAAATGGTCTTTCCAAAACAGACCATACTTTTGACAGATAAAAATCTGCCTTTCTAAAGCAGAACATTTTTTTGACAGATACAAAACACACTTTTAAAAACAGACCATTTTCCGAACAGATTTTAAACAACCTTTCCAGAACAGACCATTTTCCTGACACATAAATATACCAATAAACGGGATCAGAATCATCAAGAATAATTTCTATATCATAGACACTGAAAAATGCGAAATTATTCCCTTTCATATATAGTTACATGTAAATAATACAATATCGAAGATACACCGTGATATAATAACTTAGTAACATTTGTATTTACACTCTGTTTTTTCAAAAACTATTATGTAAATTTCCATGAAAACAACGTCAGCAGAATGATGCAAACTGCACGCCTGTTTTCCCAGCCAATGTTAGGGAATAATGAGGATTATGTCTTGCTGGCAAGGCAGGACTTGCTTCATGCAATGTGCATAACGTAATTGTCACTATTTAATTTGTGTGCCAAGATGCAAAGAGTCCTGGTAACCTTGAACAAAATTTGAGCAATGATTATGCACAATTAACACACCAGACTCGGCCGACAAAAATCACGAAGGCTACAACCTTGAACATAATTTGAACAATAATGATTCGCAATAAAGACACCAGAGGCTATAATCCCAAAGGCTATAACAATATTAACATCATGTTGTGAAAAATAGACTGGGCTAACAATTACTTCTCCCTAAAAGATTGCCATTTTCACAGAGTGTAAATTTTATCAAAGGGAGGTAACAGGGGGTAGCAGAAGTTTTTCATCACAGGATGGAGCCACAGGGGTTGGGTGCCATTCATGCAACCATGTGACCTGGTCATGTGACCAGTTGACCTACTTTAGAATCATTTTTCTCAGATTGTTCGGACTTTCTCGAATCAGAAGTGTTGATACTTTCGCCTGACCTTGCGGGTGTTACGACGCTCACTGAATCGAGAGCCTCTTCGTCTGAGGCCCCGGTTTCCTGTAAAAAGTTTGAGGGTACCAGCCCGCGTCGCCCATTTATATCTCCCATGAAGAAACCATCATCATCCATCTCCCCATAGCAGATGATAATATCTCCTGCTTTGAAAGACAATTCAACCTGAAAAAATATTAGAACAGTCAAAGGCAAGCAGTTAAAGTTTTCATATCATGTGACTCTCACTGATTTTTCATGAGAGCACCATCAAATACTGCCAATACTCATTCAGTTTTCTCGGTGAAACATGGTGCAAAAACGATTTCAACACCAGGCCATGTCATAGCTTGCTGGTATTTTTCTACATAAATTGATTAAAAGTACTTTTATAGCCAGAGCAATAGAACTGCTGATACACATGAATATATAAGCAGTTTCCGAATTATAGCTTACATCAGTTAACTGTTATTTATATACATTTATTAAGTTAATTTAGAAACAAATATTATATCTGCTTATAACAAATGATACTTATGAGAGAATTTTACCTCAGGCTGCAATTTTCTTTATCAGTGGTAATTATCATGTATTTATTATTATGCCAATTACTTCAATAAAACAACATGCCATACCTCAGCGTCAACATTAGGCGAAAGTTCCTGGGGGTCGTAATCATACATGGCGATCGTCCTTCGTACAGTGACTTCACCCACAGCTGCAGGCATATCCGTCGGGCTCAAATGTACACCGTTAGATGTGATAGGTTTTAGGTACTTGTCTGATGCTGTAACATTGATTTACACATGTTTATATGAAATACATAAATGATGTCACACTTCCATCTCTCCAAGGCATCCTGGGTTTGATTTCCGGCATATGAGTTTGGTTGGCGGTCAGAAAACCAGGTTTTCTCCGGATTTACCCCACATAAGACCACACTCTTGTGTACACCATGCCAACAAGAGAGATTAATGAAAAGTAAGAACTTGTTTCACAGTGACCAGGGGTCCAAATAATCAAAAGCCCACAAGCCCTGCCCTAGTAAAACGCTTTCCTGGCTTGCTCAAATTTTGGGGGTTTTATACAGCAGGGCTTGTTCAAAAATGTAATGCCAAGCAGTAGTATAGGAATTCAGGCTTGTTCATCCAAAATTTTGATGACTGAGTAATTCTAGAATAACTTAATTTAAATACATGATGTAATTAAAACCTCAAACTATCATAATATTATAGATAAAAACTATATGACTCAAAACTAGCAGTGAACATACTTGACAACTGTTCGGATATAGCTGAGTTCGCCAAGGATCCGTTTTCCTGGACCTCTCGCATGAGTTGTTCCTCGAGTTCAGGGTCGTCGACCTGGATCTCGGACACCATGTTACATGGGATGTAGCCGATACGTCCTGCACACTCACCACGGTAAAATCCGTCTGCGTCTTTGTCACCATATATCTAGGGGGAAAAAGAGTTAGTTTTAAGTCTACTATTTCTTAATGAGTTAATACTCGATTATTTTAGCTTATTGAACAAACAGCCATGGTATGTACCAAATCCTCGTCCATTTTCTGGGTAGAAAATCAGGCTTATATTTTTCAAAATGTATTACATCAGTATCTTATTTGTTAGGGTTAAGTACTTGCTAAAATTTGAATTTTTTATGCATTTTTTAAAATTCCTAAATATTCCTATAATATGTATTGAATAGCGTGTGCTAAGCTTTAATCATGTTATAAGGGACATAAGATTGTTAATAGTACACAATTGAGCTAAAGTCTCTCATGAGTCTGCAAATCACTTTGGTGAGATATGGAGACCCAATACACCACACCAACTCAACCTCTAAATACTATCATATCTGAATCTCGCTTTGAAATAGAAAGCTACAATTTTCAAGAAAAACACTGAAAAAAGAGTGTTGGGATAACACACCTATGCTCATATCTTTTTTCAGTCAAACAAGGGGCATAATTCTACATTTACTTAAGCCAGACTTATGGGACTTACTTTACATGTGCCTATTGTCTCTGGCAACATGTGTACCAAGTTTCATTTGAATATCTTGATTTTTACAAATTATGGCTTAGATTTAAGTATTTACACAATACTGACCCCGAAAACAACCAGACCAAGACTAAGACAATATCTAGACATTTTTTCTCTAAAAAAAAGACAAGCTTAAAATCTACTGCTACTATCCATTATGTTCAAATAGAAACATATTGAAATCTCACTTTAATAATCTGGCCCTCCCTAAAAGGCAGCTCTTCCTCTAAAGAGTCTTGATTCGGTGACATCGATTCCGGGTCATAATCGAACAAAGCAACAAATAATCTTATCCGGCTGTCGTCAACAGGAGGATTTATCTCCCCCGTGATTGAATCGTCGTCTGACTCTGGAAAGTTTGAAATATCCCCTTCCTTCTCGATGGAGGATATTTTTGAAAGCTCTAAGGTTTCTGTTTCACCTTGGTAACCAGATGATGGCTTATTTGATTTCGACTGGGAAGGACTAGGCACTGGACTTTTGGCGGATTGTCTGCCCTTTGATCGAGGACTGACACCATCTTTTCTCCGATCTTGCGGACTGTGATCTTGACGCTCTCGAGGGCTTTCCCGAGTCCGAGGACTTTCTTGAGCCCGTGGGCTGTTACTGTTACGTGACGGGCTCACACTCTTGGTATGTCTATGATCAGAATGAGGCTCGCTCTGACTGGCACTAATACGGTCTAAACTTCCCCTGTCTGTAATATCATAATCATCGCCATGTGTTCGGCTATTCACATTTTCCCGATATCCATCACGATTATCCATATGGGAACTATACTTGTCTTTCACTGTTTTTGTTTCATGATTTGGGGATTTAGAGCTCCCCTTGGAGTCAGATTTTGCAAACACTTTATCATTGGTGGCACTATATTCCTTATGGTCTCTCGCTACACTGCTCTCTTGGGTTATTTCTGTAAAAGAAAAAAGAATTAAATTCTTGAGATCAACTTAAGGTAATTTTCAAAACGCCTACATGGAATAATAAAATTTTTTTCTAATGGATGTATTTGATGCAAGAACTTTTTTATTGGATTCTGACATTGCTACAATAAGAAGATGCCAATTTCAGGAACTTCAGGAAGGACTGAGACTAAAGTCAAGCTACCCAAGATGCTAGGATTTGGATTGGCTAATCCATCCAAATACACTTTAACCTACCAATTTGCGGTAACATTTGCTGTGTGGGACCTGTTTCACCTTTGGGCTGGGACTTCTTGGGTGTGGCCTGACTAGTTGCTAATGGAGACTTGGTCCCAGAATTCTCAGCTATCTGCTCCTGTAAATAACAAGGTCAAGGTCAATATAAAGGCTACACTATTTGCAAGGTCATGATAAAGATTACAAAAGTTGTAAGGTCAATATAAAAATTACTAATTTTCAAGGTCAATATAAAGAGAACATTATTTGCAAGGTCAAGGTCAATATAAAGATTACAAATTTGTAAACTGAAGCCTACAGTTTGTCAAGACATTTATTTTCTTTTTAAGGTCAAACAACAGACAGCCTATTTCAGTACATCCTAAAGAAATTTATCCTTACCAAATAATTCTCAGCATTTTTATTTACTGTCTTAAATAAGGTCAAGGTCATTCAAGGTTTCTTCATCGGAAATGTATCAGACCATTTTCACATTTTTATTCCTTTGAGACACAATTAAAAAGGTTCAGGAAGATTTAAGCTAAAGGCAATTTCTTCAGCCATTTTGTTTAGGACTTCAACTTAACTTGTACATGCGGTTTGGTATTGTTATGTTTCTACACTAGTCTCCAGCTCAAACATTACTTATTATCGTTACAGTGAAAGTCGAATTATCAAGCTACAAGTACACACACTATTTAGAATAGACTTTCCGCGGATTCCATTTTAAAATGGCCTCATTTGCACCAAAATCTTTTCAAAGATTATCCATTTCTGGATAGTTTGAATCATGGTTTCATTGTGCTAAATCAGGAGCTGAATTATCCTGGCTTAACTGCATGGTGTAAAATGAAGCAACAGACGGAATCCGCGACAAGGACAATTGTTAAACAAAACTGAACAAAATTATTCTCCAAGAAAAACAATCTGAAAACAAGATCCACACTTACAAAGTAAATTAATACTAACTAAACTAAAAAACTGAACTCTGGTTATAGTTTAAGGGGATAAACAAAATTTATTCTTAAAACACACATGTTGTGAAAAATAAAAACATTTCTGTGAAAAACAGGTTAGTTATCACACAGGGAATTAATTAAATGACATTCATGGGGGAAAATAATGGATGATTACTATAATAGTTTCTACAATTTCAAGCATTAATGAAAGATGCATGCATGCATTAAATGCAATATAGATGTTGATGTACATATTTAGCGCATTTATAAATTATATGAATATATATATATATATATATATATATATATATATACGTGTATATATATATACATATGTAGATGTATTAATTATATTTTATTATATGCATTATCGAGTAAAAAGTACTCCCATATGTATTATACCCTGTATTACAAGGTTAAACGAAATTCATTTAATGTGATATTCATTCACATGCAATCATTGTTAATCATGGTCAAAACACGCAAGTATCGCAATTAGCGTCAACAAGCATTATTCTCCAAATTCATAGCTTATCTGATAATAAATCATACTACTTCTGCTTTTAAGTCCTATAATATATGATACATGTAACTTTTCAGGTCTTATCATACTAAAAGTCAGGTCATAACGTACCACCACCACCATTTTGTTAAACCACGCCTTTTTTTACCCATCATGCCGTGTGCACACGCGGAAATAGGTATAGGGGGGGACCCAAAACCACTCAGTTGCATGGCAAATAATCACCCAATGTGTCTAACCTGAGTAAGATTTCTTTGGTATATTTCCTCAAAGTCTAAACTGTCATTGGACAGATTTGAAATGCCATTGACCAATGATTTCAAAGTATCTTTGAGAGGAGGGTTTTCATTGGCCGATTCTGGAGAGGATGGCTCCTCAACCTCCGGAATATCTGACAGTTCAGAGCAACTACTGTCATAGAACGGTTCTTGGAAATTGGTAGTTGTTGGCTGTAGTGATATTGGCTGAAGGCGGAAACATAAGGTGTCATCTTAGTAATTTGAAAACTAAGCGTGAAATAAGGTATCATCTTATAACGTTTTCAAAACTAAGTTACATACAGTCAAACCAAGTTGACTCGAGCTCCGAGGGACCGGCAAAAATACATCGAGCCTTGGAAATCTCTAGCAAAGCGGGAAGGTTTTCCTCCAGTATTAGGAAATCGACCCTTTACATCTAGTTCGAGTCAACAGGTTCGAGCCAAGCGAGTTTGAACCAACAGGGTTCGACTGTATTACGATACATGTACATATTTATCTACTAAAAAGGAATATATACAAAATCTATTTCACAATCATGAAAAGTAAGCCCCTAAAAACAATAGCCAAGTGGTTAATCACTAGTAACTGTTAATCTAGTCACAATATACAACTTTCTACAAAATGTTATTCAAATTCGTCCAACTCTATGCTGAAAATATCCATAAAATATTGAAACATATAAAAAATAATTCTTGAGTAAATCATCTCTATATCCAATCTGGCCATTCCACCATACAAAGCTGAACAATTTACAAAAAAAACTTATAAAACACAATAAACCTATACAAAAGTCTAAGCAAGATATATATCTAGTATTTATTACCTGCTGCTCGTAGACCTGGTTAAGCTTGTCAAATGCCTGGTCTATCTTTTCCAAAGGGTCTTGTGTGTTTATAGGTGATTTCTGAAAAAAGAAAAGTTAATTCAAATATTGCTTGTACATTTCATTTAGTTTTTTATCGATAAAGGGGGCTTACCAGGCAGATTTATTATATTATAGCACCAGTTACAGGACTTGATGATCACATGTGCATACCAATACTAGTAGAAAATGAACTTATAGTAAAAAATTTAACAATCTATATTTGGCATCAATTTTTGAACAATCTATATTTTGAATCATATCAAAGATGATCTTCACATAAAAGAAATGTAAATTACCATAAAAAAACTCCATGACCCTAACACATCACAACAAAAGAACTGCAGTTCTGTTTTCAGAAACAAGAAACTTAATGATGTCATAATGTTTGCTTACATCATATTAACTATAAGATTTTGTGGTTCATATGTACCAAGTTTCATAGGAATATATTGAACATATCTTTCAATAATACAATGAAAACTACAGGGATAAACCCAGAATTGGAAAAGGTTTAGAGGCAAAAGGCAATGGCCAAACAACAATATTTACACCTCAACTTCCATTCCTTAAATGATCTGCCTTTCGGCAATTGCATTCATCAATCGATGAACGCAACATCTTCGGATATGTTCGGATCGCAATTCATTGCATACTATAGACATGAAAAGTATTGATCTTGTTATTGTTTGCATCGTATCAGCAGGTCCCGTAAAATATTAATCAACATTTAAGAAAGTGGTAATTTATTATATTTTAAATGTATTGTTGCCAAAAGTGTTTAAATTCTACGTTTAAAAGTGATTTCAAGTGGTTGATCTTTTCCCGCGTTATTGTGACGTCATTTGAAAAAATGTTTCCGTTTACAGTCGGGTCGTTCTATTTACAGACTGGGTAAGAAAGGATTAATGAATGGTTTTCTTAAATGAAACAAAGTATTTTTTAACAATTCTTGAATGAAATCAGGACCTATTAGTGTAAATATAAGTAATGAATTGCGGGGTTGATGTCATTATCGGGGAAATGAACGCAATTGAGCTGGTCAAAGTGTATGGAGTCCAAATTTTAAACACCACATACACAAAAACAAACAGCGCAAACAGACCACAAAGGCATCAAAATTTCTAAACTGATAAATGATTGGATAACCACCTTAGAACGGTCAGTGAAGCACGAGTTCACTGGAACCAAAGTCTAATGGGGGCTTAATCTAGGCTATTACCTCACTTTAGTTGTCTAGGTTGCCATTTTTTTTATCTCCACCGCCTTAGCTGCTGATGACAATCAGAGAAGCAGGTATGACAGTACCTTGTAAATTTTCTTCCCAAAACAGACGTAATTATAAAAAGAAACATAATCACCTCATGTGTCCTGCTTGGACTGTCAGAAAACGGTTTTGCCGCCCCATTGGTCAACTCCTGCACAAGATTAGCCGGCAGACGGACAACCTCTGACATTTCCGACTCAATCTTTCCTTGAGTTACCGTGACAACGTACAGCTCCTTTGGGGCTTGGCCTGCAAAGTCATCCAGGGCCAAGATGGAGTGATCATCTGAAATTTTTTTTAATTATTATCAGTTGTGAAGGGAATTGGTTCCAGTTTAATTATCGATAATTGGTTTCACTCAAGTTACTGATTATCAATATTACAATCGTTTTTTTTTTAACAAGACCTTAATTTTAGTTTTATGCTTGTGCAATAACTCCTTATCATTAACTATGCTTATAGAGTGTGTGTGTTTAAAGTTATTATTAAGTGTTGTTGTTGCTTTAAGCAGTTTTGTTAACAATAACAACTGAACACACAACTGAACACTTCTGAATGTATGAAACTCAGAGTAAAAAATTGGCAGACATTAACTGAACGCAAATAACAAGAGGAAAGAAGAAAAACAACTTGCCGGTTGAACCAATGATCGATTATGACCAAAAACAATCAATTGTCGCCAATTTCAGGCCCAACCAATCAAGTTTCGATTATAATCAATCATCAGAACATCACAAATTATCAGAGTGACCATCAGAGTAATAACACACTATGTTTGTGCTAAGCATTTTTAGGGGCTGATTGTTAAAGTTAACAACCTGATTAATAACACTTTCTAGGAAAACTTTTAAGGTGAAATATTTTATGATGTGTCCATATTTTTGCATAAGAAAAGTACAGCTGAAACAGTTGCCTCAAGTCTTGTTAGAAATACTGCAGATAACAAGTGAATCTATGAACCTTCCAGAGCAGTCAAGATTTTTGAAAATTAACCACAATTGCGTTAGCAACATTTTTAACTTTAAAAAAAGTGCTGAACAATCAAAAATGAATTATAACTATAATGATACTGGTGCCAAGGCAATGATGAAACTTTTATGTTTTTTCATCAAATTACAAAGAAGCTTATAAAATCATTGAAATTGACTACATACTTGTAGCACCAGAAATATGCTTGACTTTCTTGCCGTCCGCGTACACACTGTACCCAGCAACAAGAGCACCGTTGGAGAATCCAGCTATGTCTATGGTAACGGGCAGCCAGGTCAGTAGAATAGACCCATCCTTTGGTCCCGACTCAACCTGGACATTGACAGGGGGCTCAGGGGCTCCTTAAAGGGAGAAAATGGTCCAGCATTATAATAACATAAAAACAATTGAAAGAGATGTAGCCTATGTAAATGATTGAAAGTCTTGATCACATAATAACTAACACATGGTTCATACAGAACTTCACCAAAATCATTGAAGGACTTTTCAAGTACTTTTCAAGGACTTTTTAAGAACAATCCCTACTTTTCAAGAATGTATAGAATTAATCATACTGTTATCACACTGCCAGGGCATTGGATGTTTTTAAATATTAGTTTTCAAGAACTGTGCAAACCCTGTAGCCTCAAAACATTCCTTTTTGAAAATGATACATACATTCACAAATATTGAAGTTTCTGTTAAAAAAAAATATTGTGATATTGTTGACAACTTTGAAAGATCTAAGAGATCTTTTAGTTTCTCAGTAATTTAAATGCGGTCAAACATGTACTTGATCAACTTTGAATATCGATCATCTTTCTTACCCCCCATGTCAGTGGTAAACTCCACGGTGGATGTAAGTTTATCTGCCCGCACATTGTTGTCAAACCGGCCGGCCATGTCCTTGGCTTGAATCTTCACTGTATGACTTGTAGCAGGGCTTAAACCTATTCGGAGAAAATATGATATAATTTTTATTTTTTCATGGTTAAACGTAACTCAGTAGTTTAAACATGTAGACTCAAGAGCATCACAAGCGAATGCCAAAACTTGTCAGATTTTCTAAGATAGTCATGAAACTTAACTCAACGATTATTTAAGCCATAGTTATGAGCCTTGCTAACACAAATGCATATTGGCTGTGGTAGTATGTATACTATATTTCAACTGAATATGATTCATAGATTTTTAGCTAACCAAAGATGCTTTCACCAATTTCCCTCATCAGACCTCTATGACAATATTTCAAAGGAAATTATCAACAATGTTAATAAAAAAATTTCATCATGACCTTTTTTCCTTGAACACTAAAAATCTAAGTTTTTATCTATCAATTACTGTACCAACATGAGTTGCTAATTTATCTTTTCTAAAAAAAAATACAGAAGGAAGTAATTTGTTTTGCTCTAACGAAATGCAATCAGATGCCGGATTTTTTGTCAGTTGTTTTATCAATGTAGTGGGTTTTTTTTCGTTGTGTTTTTTTTTTTTACGTCAGAACACTGATTGCCATAAAATTGCCATAATAAACCATTATTTATTGTGTATCATAGATCATCTTGACTTCATAAATAAATATAATAAAGATAATGATGCAACTGTGTTCCCGCATTCTGTACAAGTATTCTTCAGAAACAATGCCAAATTTTGCTAATAAATAACAGATAATTTCATCTGTCATGGTTTCACGATATTAGCAATATTTTGCATGGTCGTTATTTCTGCTAATGTTGTTCAATTCATACTCGGCCATATAATATACATTATTTCTATCAATCAGAAAGTTAAGTTATGACATAACCAATAAATAAGGAATGATTCAATTAATTAATGATAAATAGGTGCATAATTTTTAATAATATTCCGAACTTATTTTTGCATTTAAAAAATTTCTTATACTTAATATTATTCTCAGTATAAACACTGTAGATGTTATTTAAGGCCTTTGTATTACAAAATATGCCCTATTGTATTATATTGTATTGTATTGTATTTTAAGTTACGGGGCTAGTAGGTACTCCGATATGGGATATATGGGGAAAGGAAACCATGCATATCAATAAGGTTTTATGCGCCCCGTATATCCCATATCGGGTCACCTACTAACCCAGTAATGTAAAAATCACACTGACAACCTGTTTACATGTTCATTTATTCATTTGAATTGGAAAATAAGACGCCCTTTTGGTACAATATAAATTTTGTGACCCAATATGGAAAAATATGGTGTCACCGCGTGACCAGTCCCGGACCAATGGCGTTGCGTCATTCATGTTGGAGGCGTGATATAGTTCTGTATTGCAATGTATTGTATTGTATTGTATTGCATTGAATTGTATTGCATCACATGGCATGGTATTGTATTGTAAAATGCATCTTTATTACATTTTTTAAAATAAAATATTTCTGTTTTTCATATATTATATAAAGTACAAAAATCTATCTAGATGCATCTGTGTCAACAAATTGACTTCTTGCATTTATCAGAATACAAATCTAGCTTAACAATCTAAATCATTATATGGTCAGCTGGAATATAAATGTACCTGTATTACACTATTCTATTCAAACTATTCATTAGATCATTTAATTTCTAACCAATCACAGCTTAAGCTAAGCAATGAATTCATAAAACCTTTATTAATGGTGCTACCTACCAGCATGCAAATACAGAAAAAATGTATATTCTACAACTTGGGATGCTAAAGAAAAAGATTTGGAGCGAATGCCAAACGCTCGTCTGTTTATTATTTTTTTTTGTCAAATGGTGAAAGGACCAAAGCTAAGATTTTTCATTAAAAAAAAATGTCAATAGGGGTATATTTAAAAACAAAACAATTATACAGTAGAAACTCGCTATGTCGAATTTTGTTATCTCGACATTCTGGTAATGTCAAACCTTTTTCAGATGTTCTTGGTTTAGGTACACATGTTTTGTATTTCGGTTATATCAAATTTTCATTTCCTCAAAGTATTTCCCGAGGTCCCAACGATTCTGACATAGCGAGTTTTGACTGAAGTTAATAGTTATGGACCTTGTTGTACAAAATGTGAGTATCGTCACTGGCAACATGACTATAATTCCAACAATGCCTTCGTAAATATCTTCGAACAACCTTTTTTTCGAGTTAAGGCTTAAAGGTGGCAACGACAAAACACCAACAACACCAACACTAAGGTTATGACAATTCCTCTACTTTTTTTTTTCTTAAAATAAAAATGAAAATTTATAAAAGCCTGTCTCTATACCTGTTACAGTATAAGAGAAAACGCCCGGTTTAGCGACCCAAGCCTCTACGTTATTAACAAAGATGGCGTGATGCAGGCGACTGTCACCAGGCGTCCATGTAATCGTCACAGTGTTAGCCGTGATGTCGAACACACGCAGATCAAATGGTGCAGGGATCACGTCTGTTCGGGCAGGAAAAGGCGGGAGAAATGTGTTACTGTGTTAGGTACATTTTAGATATTAAAATATCGAAAAGTTGGTTAGTATGAATATGAAAATGAGATGAAATCATGATTTTTGTTTCCTGTTTTGCAACAAATAGGATTAAAAAGAGACAGGCCACAGAATTTATTTTTTTCCGATTTTCAACCGTTCCCACCCCTATCTCAATGGAGGGATAAACTGGTCACATGATAACCTTGGAAAAACAGCACGGACATAGATTCAGTATTTTCTTTCGTTAAACCTTGTTGCTAATCTCTGAGTGTGGTCGTAATGTGATGTTAGCGTGATAACCATTACTATTGTACTTGGTAAGAAAATGAGACAAAAATATTGATTTCATATAAAATATTTATGATATCATGAACCTTTCAACCTTTAAGCTCCAAAATTTGCCGTCCCAATGAAATTTGTCTGACCATATGATTCTTTACCAATTAACTAGCAATATAAATTAATAAAGAAAAAAAAACTAACTTAAGCTAGCACCTTCTATATAATAGTACTCTAAACTTATTCCAGGATAAATTCTTTTTCTTTTCTTGATAGTATACCTTTTTATAAATTCTTGCAAAATTGAACAAGGTGTAAAGCAACACTCACAAGATGTTATACACATGTATTATATATAATATTAACATTTATCACTGACTCTACTATAAAGGAATGGATGTGAATGATTCTAATTAAAGTGACACACTTGTTTAATTTTTACCAGCAATTTTTATGGAATAGGGAATTAAAAAAAAACAAAAATTAATTTCATTCTTATACCTGTTTCCATATGGAAATATCGATCTATATAATAAAAAATCGAGACAATATACATGTACATTAGTTTAAAAGGTATAATTGTTTACGCCAATTGGATCAATGAATGGATTCCGATTTAATCATTTAAAAGTTTCTGAAGTCTCTATTTTTTTGCCTTATGGTTTAGTAACCCAACAAAATAATAACTTTTACATTGACATAGAACCAAATGAGATCTATTACTTAATAAACAAAACGTTATAAAACCTTCGTAACAGAGGATAATAACTAGAATCATGTAACACCAAAGTCATTAATTCTTCATTAAGATAATCATCATATGTCACGTTTCGGTGTCCAACTTCCTGCTCAGGTTCACTGTCTATACACGTAATTAATCACTCCAGTTTTAATTTACAGCTAATGGATATGAAATCAATTGTTTACCCAATAAATGAAGCCAGAACTACCTGCATATCTATACAAGATTTTCCATATTGAATTTGCATATCTGGACAGAAAACTTCATTGATACTAAATTATTCATTTCGGAAAGCGTGTAGAGATGAATTTCAATCTGACTGTTGAAATGTATCGAGGACGCCAGTAAACATTATGCAACATCATAACTAGCGATCTAAATGAGTGAAAAAAATGTCAGTCGGTACAATGCTGCATTTCTAATAAAAGGAACTTGTTGTACCCTAAGCCTGGTTGTTTAATAATGTTTGCAAGTCTGCACCACAATACAAGGAAATAAAAGATCTTTTCCAAATAGGACACTGAATATTAAATAATTTCTGCAAGTCTGCACCACAAAACAAAGAAATAAAAATATCTTTTCCAAATAGGGCACTGAATGATAAATAATTTCTGCAAATTTGCAACGCCTAAGTCAAAAAAATATGAATGAAGTATAAGTTCAATAAACCTTTAAGTATGATAAGAAAATTAAGAATAGAAATTCAACATCCCTGAAGGATACTTAAAATAGAAATATCTAGCCCTGTTTTGTGTTCAACATCCCAGGCCAAAGGATACTAAAAATAGAAATATTTAGCCCTGTTTTGTGTTCAACAACCCAGGCCAAATGATACTAAAAATGTAAATATCTAGCCCTGTTTTGTATTCAACATCCCAGGCCAAAGGATACTAAAAATAGAAATATTTAGCCCTGTTTTGTGTTCAACAACCCAGGCCAAATGATACTAAAAATAGAAATATTTAGCCCTGTTTTGTGTTCAACAACCCAGGCCAAATGATACTAAAAATGTAAATATCTAGCCCTGTTTTGTATTCAACATCCCAGGCCAAAGGATACTAAAAATAGAAATATTTAGCCCTGTTTTGTGTTCAAAAACCCAGGGCAAATGATACTAAAAATAGAAATATTTAGCCCTGTTTTGTGTTCAACATCCCATGCCAAATGATACTAAAAAAAGAAACATGTATCCCTGTTTGGTGGTCAACATCCCAAATTATACGTAAAACAGAAATATTAGGCTTGTTTTGTTTTCAACAACCTAATATAAATAGATACATCTAAAGAACTGAAGCATTAATTATTGTTAGAATAGTAATAGATAAATGAAAAGCAGAGCCAGGTAACATAACAAGAGCAATGCTTTCCTTTTAACTGACCCAGTGAAAATATAAATATGGAATAATTGAAGCATTTAATTGTTAGAAGGTTGAAGGCTTCAATGTTACCTTTTCCAACGAGGATGGTACATTGGTTGTCATGTGACTGCCCTTGAGAGCTGATACAGCGAACACTCACTCGATGAATCTGTTAAAATATACGTAAACATGATCTTCTTGTGCCAATTACGTAAATAGCAGATATTATTGCTGATAATGAAATGAGAAGATATCATATTTAGCAATTAAATCATACATGAACTTGGAGCCGTTTTATTAGAAATTTCAGGAGCCATTTCCCACCTAGAAGATATTTTCAAGAGTGCAGTTCTTCCATTGACAGAACTGTTACTAGGACAACTGATAAAACGGTCTCCAGATTTCAAATATTTGAAACATGGTAGAAATAAAGACCATATTTAATGGGGCATAATATTGGCTAAACTCGATAAATAAAAAAACTGTCTTTTGTTTTAATGTATTTCCATGTCATATGACTTAAATGATCAAAACAAAAAATCAACAAGAGATGTTAGTGAAACATTTATGCCCCCTTGGGAGCCAAATTGTTAGTAGGATTTGGACACTTAAATAAAATATGGACAATCAGAAAACCTTTTTTCAGCTTACAGTCACACTGACCTTGACCTTTGACCCACTGACCTCAAAATCAATAGGGTTCATCTGCTGGTCATGACCAATAAGCCTACCTAGTATGAGGTCCCTGGGTCAAAGCGTTCTCAAGTTATTGATCGGAAACCGTTTTTCATGTTAAGGTCACACTGACCTTGACCTTTGACCCACTGACCTCAAAATCAATAGGGTTCATCTGCTGGTCATGACCAATACACATACCAAGTATGAGGTCCCTCGGTCAAAGCGTTCTCAAGTTATTGATCGGAAACCATTTGGTATTCCGACCGACCGACAGACAGACAGACCGACCGACCGACCGACATGTGCAAAACAATATACCCCACTTTTTTCAAAAGGGGGCATAATAAAGTAAAACAAGAGATGTTTGTCAAACATTATGCCCCCTGAGCGCCAAGTTGCCAGAAATATTTGGACAATTGAATGAAATATGCATGGACTGAAATGACAGCTGATTTGTCATTGGATGCATATGAGGCAGGTCATCTACTGGTCATACCTAATCTTCATGTCAAGTTTGATGACCATAGGTCCGGGAATTGTTGAGTTATCACTCGGACAAGCTTTGGTCTTCCAACAGACCGACCGACATGTGCAAAGCAATTATATAACCCCTCTGCTTCGAAGGGGGGCATAATTAAACTAGATGTTCACTGAAAACTGATACTTCAACTCATGCATTTAGTGACATATAAATTTCTACTGTCTACTATATAAGAAAATAAAATATGGACAATCAGAAAACCTTTTTTCAGCTTACAGTCACACTGACCTTGACCTTTGACCCACTGACCTCAAAATCAATAGGGTTCATCTGCTGGTCATGACCAATAAGCCTACCTAGTATGAGGTCCCTGGGTCAAAGCGTTCTCAAGTTATTGATCGGAAACCGTTTTTCATGTTAAGGTCACACTGACCTTGACCTTTGACCCACTGACCTCAAAATCAATAGGGTTCATCTGCTGGTCATGACCAATACACCTACCAAGTATGAGGTTCCTGGGTCAAAGCGTTCTCAAGTTATTGATCGGAAACCGTTTTTCATGTAAAGGTCACACTGACCTTGACCTTTGACCCACTGACCTCAAAATCAATAGGGTTCATCTGCTGGTCATGACCAATAAGCCTACCTAGTATGAGGTCCCTGGGTCAAAGCGTTCTCAAGTTATTGATCGGAAACCGTTTTTCATGTTAAGGTCACACTGACCTTGACCTTTGACCCACTGACCTCAAAATCAATAGGGTTCATCTGCTGGTCATGACCAATACACCTACCAAGTATGAGGTTCCTGGGTCAAAGCGTTCTCAAGTTATTGATCGGAAACCGTTTTTCATGTAAAGGTCACACTGACCTTGACCTTTGACCCACTGACCTCAAAATCAATAGGGTTCATCTGCTGGTGATGACCAATACACATACCAAGTATGAGGTCCCTCGGTCAAAGCGTTCTCAAGTTATTGATCGGAAACCATTTGGTATTCCGACCGACCGACCGACAGACAGACAGACCGACCGACCGACCGACCGACATGTGCAAAACAATATACCCCACTTTTTTCAAAAGGGGGCATAATAATTAAACATTATAATGCATTGGAAAAAGTTAAATAATGCATTAGTTTTATCCAGTGTAAACCTATATTGTGCCCTTAAAGGGAAACTCAATCTTTTCAGTAACAGCCTGCATATCCATGTTGATCTTTTATATATATTTTCCTTACCGCATCGTTCTTTTCTTCCTTTTTTTAAATCAAAAGGATTTCATTTCATTATTTATCTCACTTAATGTTTACAAATTAAGTGCCTATAAAGTCAAGCAAATTATACCTTTCTTGACTCGACATTCTCCAAAAGTGCTTTGGTTCGTTCATTGCCCCGTACCAACATCTTAAAGTCACCATCCAGGAAAACATGGTATGAGCGAATATCTGCTAGGTCAACATTATCAGGCGGCTGCCAGCTCACAAGAATACTGCTGGCTAGCTGTCGATCCAGCTGCAGGTTCCGGGGAAATGGAGCACCTGTTAAAAGTAAGGTAATAAGGAACACATTCGAGCAAATGTTTCCGTGGTTCATACTATCAGGGAGCTGCCAGATCATGAGAATACTGCTCTGATTTTACAATTTTCACTCGTCCTATCTATGGTATTTTTCCCTCAATTTTTCATATATTTTTTAGCCTGCATCTTATCTATGGGTGCGTCCTTTACATGGACATTTATACTTATTTTGACATCATACATATAACA
Organism: Mya arenaria; assembly: GCF_026914265.1. Classification (NCBI taxonomy): domain Eukaryota; kingdom Metazoa; phylum Mollusca; class Bivalvia; order Myida; family Myidae; genus Mya; species Mya arenaria. Next base: position 33,519,719 of record NC_069125.1, read on the forward strand.
AAACACAAAAAACTATGCTAGGCCGTCTTACCAGTGTGTATGAGGTCCTTGCTTTGTCTATGACTACTGATAAAGTTGTTCTCGTCTTCTTCGTCTATATTGTCAAGGTCACTTGTAATATCACCCCGCAATTGTGAGTCTGAAATGTTACATGTACAATATTTTCTTATATTACTTAAGTCATTCAAAAATTGTTTCTCAATCACTTCCAAAATCCTAGACCTTTTATCATCAGTTTTCATCACAGTTTTACATTCAAATGACATTAAACAAAAGGATGATCTTTTAGGAATCCTATTCCGGTCAAGGTCATATTTGATTTTCAATCCAGTGCTTAAATCAAAGACAAAGATTATCACAGTAAACCATTATGTAGATCAAGACTTCAAAATTTCATTAATCTGAGATTTAAATACATTACAACTTTGGCCCTTACCCTGTTCAAGGTCATCTGGCTTTTCAAGGTCATCGCTAGAGTCAAGGTCAGGAACGGCCACACTATTTGCTGCAGTACTGTCATCTTCGTGTCCCGCATTTGCCATAGCAGCATGGAAGTCTCCCATGTCCTCCTCTGAAATAAAAGGGAATAATTTTTCAAACCATTTTTAATATTTGAAAATCTTTGCAAAAGGACCACTATAAGAATATCATATTACGACCCTCTTTTTTCAGAAGATTTGTTTTTAAAGAAAATATGGAAAAAAATAAAGTCATGAGAGAGGAGAGAGAGGGAGTAAAATTAGTGAAAGCTTAGTGATGCACATATTCCAGGGTACTTAACTTGTCCATGTTAGTTATATGTGAAACCTTGTGGTGAAAATCTTGGCATTTGACACTCCTTAGAAAGAGCATGAATGACAGACTGTAAAAATCTATAACTGTAAGTCTAAAATAGTCACCTTGTCAAAAACATGACTTAGTGGCGACCTTTTTAATTCAGTCGGAAGGTATCAATCCTTTGTTCATAAATAAATGGTAGAAATATGTGTCTGACGTGTCTTTTACAACATTTATTATCGTGGGTGACAAGATGACTTACCAGCGACCTTTTCGATGAAATTTGATGGCACCAATCCCCTACGCCCATCCAACAACTCTCCATCAAAGAAGCCATCCTGAATAAATGATATTCATCGTAAGGTTTCCATATTCAAGTATATTTTTCTATTCATATTTTAGTGTGGGTTGTACATTTTATTTTCTCGGTGTCCAAAATGGGTTAGAATATTAATCTCAATGGCTCATATTGTTTATCTACGGAAACAGTCACTGATCGATTCTTCAAGAAAACGTTTCCAAACTTAATTTACAGAGTGGGAAACAATGTTTTAAACAAGAAAAAAAGGTTTAGCAAACACACATTACATGAGGAAAAGATTATTAGATGAACACCAATTATTTGAAAAAGAATGGTACCTCATCCATTTCTCCGTAAATAAGCACATAGTCCAGTGATTTGAGGGGTAACTCCGCCTCCGGATTTTCATTGGGCGAATATTTGTAAGGGTCATAGCTATATTTAGCAATGTACACTTGTATTGGTCCCTTCTTAGCGAGGACTGACAGGCGACTTTCTAGCACCGATATTTCTGACGCCTCTCTTTCTACACGCTGATCTCCCCTGCTCTCCATTCCAGAGTCGTCTCCCTTATCTGGAGGTATAAAAGTCATTATTATCTCCCTTTGAAGAGCTTTTTTTTTCTTTCTATTTCATTGAGGAATATGGAAGTTTGGGGTTAAGAAAATGAAAAAGTATATAAATATGCATTTATATGATTTATACGAAAGCAACACATAATAAGTATGAAGCATGCAATGAATAATTATGGAAATAAATACTGTCCAGAACTGAAAGGAATTAAACAATAATACAAAATGTATATGTATTAAATCCTTATTTACAAATCAAAATAATGTTATAATACATGTATATGTACAGTTTAAAATAAAAACTAGTAATACCCCATTTCCACAGCATTAAATTGTGTAGTGTATAAGAGAATAATAAATTCTTTATGTACTAAAAGTCCTAGAAAAAAATAGAGCTATAAATCTAACAAAGGTGAGTTATAAATAAAATAAAAATCCATTCTCATTATTTCATCTTCTATGTTATTGTCTAATTAAAGAAATTCTAATTGATATAACTAAAAGACAGGTGACATGCACTCCAACCTTGCTATCCTATCTAAGATTCTGAGTCTTACATGCAACAATAATCTAAAAGTGCAGAAAAACGAGAGACTCAAATTAAAGACTCGGAAAGCCACAAGTATAGAGGTTAGTTTTGTTTGCGAATATCCATCCAAGTTAAGAAGCCGTCTAACTTAATCATATTGTTAGAAATCATGCTTAAGTGAAACCGTTTTACTTTCTGCTTTCAACATAATATGCTGAACGGGGCATTCAGCATACAACTGCCTTTTAATCAGGCATAATGAACCAGCGTACACTTAATCCAGCCAAAATAATGGAGCTTGTGCAGAAAAAAACTCAGTTTTGAACACTGAAAGTTGTTAACAAAGACAAGAAATTCACTTCTACTAATTTTGTTTTACTAAAACGAGTCAAGCTGAATAAAATGGTTTCACGAATTGTTAATACACTAAAAAAACTCCCTAGCTGATCTAGGCACCATTTCCAAAACTGAAAACTAAAACCAGTCTAGTCTACAAAATCAACAAAACAACAAAAAATATCATGCGCCCAGTCACCTGATTTGGAACTTTCGTCAGAATCTGATTGAATTTCGAGTTCTTTCAATTTTTCAGCAATAGCTAGCAATTCTGGGTCTTCGAATTCACCCTTATCCAGATCCGGCGATAAATTGCTAGTCTGGTTCACATCATCGTCATCTGCGTAACCTGAACCAAACTCTAGATATTGTAGACTGGTTACGATTTACATTTGTAACAAGCTTTGCATTTGGGATTTGCTTATGTGTGGGAATATCATAAAAGCAATGATTTGAATATTTCTCAAACAAAATAATAATCATATTGACATTTTTATGGTGAACTTATCAGCGCAGACAAATCAGGAAACAAACAAAAACTGACTGAAACAAAATACATTATGTTGTTACCGTATTATATCATGCATAGGACGCACTTTTTTACCCCCAATTCACGCCTTAAAAATTGCCTGCGTCCTTTCTATGCTATTAGAATTTCATCTGTTTTTTTCCAAGTCCATTTCAGGTCGAAAATATCGGACCGGGGAAGAACGCGGTAATAGTAAGTATCTGTACTGCGTCACCGAAGAGAACAACTAACGTAGGTAAAATCACGCAAGTTAACACACGCAGAAATATATTGAATGTTTACTTTAAAATGATTTATTGAGAAATAAATTGAAAAAAAAAACACGAGTGTTTACTTTTTTATAAAAGGGACGCTACTCACAAAAACTCGATGTGAGTGCACTTTAACTGGATTGAGTTATAACGGCAACGGAAATCGGGAAAGGAGGTAAATTTCAATTAATCGTTGTTTATGATTTTAATGTTTCGATATTTTACAAAACATTTTGTTGTAAGTTACTGTTTTAAAAAATTGATAAATGAATGTGCATAACGCAAAGTAGCATTATTGTCACTATCAAATCTTTTCAAATGTGCGAAGGTGTGAAAAAACCCGCTGTCTGTTATTAGAAAAACATCAATAGAACAAACTATTGTGATGGTAATATCTTATGGTTGTTTGTTCACACTTTACCCGATGTGCCTTCCGCTGGCAAGGCTAATTACTGACACTTAATTATGCCGACATGCTTTAATCCGCACAGCGACAAGCCTTATCAAAACAATCATCAGTTTTGACAATACACAGTTTTGTTGCGATTGCAACGGTTGCAACGGTTGACTGTCATTCAGAAGGCATGTCGAGACTATTGCAACGGTTGCAACGGTTGACTGTCAGTCGGGACTATTACGGCATTTGTATAAGTCTTATAATATGCGTAAATGTTCTCAAAATGTCAAGACATATATCATTGTTGTGTACGCTAAATTACCAAAATATGACAATAATTATCAAAATATACAAGACAGTTACCAAAATATGCCTTACCGTATTTTCTCGACTGTAAGACGGGGAAATTGGGTCCCGATTTTTACCCCAAAAGCAGGGGACCCGTCTTATAAGCGAGTCGATAAAATATTAAAAAAAGATTCAAGTCAAAATCAGTAAATTTTTACATAGTGATTACACGAAATCTCTTCACCGCGCGTGCTCTGACGTCACACAGTGTACCGTTATATCTGCATTTTTTCTCATGGCGCGTGTCAGTATAATTAGTTTGACAGATATATCAAATCAATAAATTGGAATCTTAATATGATGTAGGTACCTAACTGTCAATTTGATTAAGCAAACAAATGACAATGCGAATATGAATCCATTATGTTCGTCGCCAATCAAGGGACAATATTGCCTAAAGCATTATTGCTAAACAAACACCTATTCATGCCTCGGCTTTTCGCAGTTATGTTATTGAAGCCATTTATTTTGCCGAAGAACTTCATTGGTGTCTTCAATAAAAAAATAAACTAAAACAAACATATGTTGTTATTGATTAATTATTAAAATTCCGATAAGTAACGACCTGCAAATTTAAACGCGTAACCATGTACTCATTTTTAACCTACCTCCAAATAGAGAGCTCACACGCCATTTTCTTTGAGTAAAACAGTTACCGCGAAAGTCGATAATTGTCCGTTGAGCTTGAACATTTTTACACATTAGGAAGAATTTTAGCATTTTAGATTTGCTTAAAAATTGACCCCGTCTTATAAGCGAGTCGAAACAAAAAACACCAGATTTCATGGGCAAAGTTAGGGGGGCGTCTTATAAGCGAATCGCCTTATAGTCGAGAAAATACGGTATATACAATTTTTTGTTTGTTTTTTACTTCAATATATATGTTATAAATACTTGACCAACCTCAATTTTTCGGCTCCGATTTTGATATTTTTCCGCTGCGTCCTATCTTACATATTAGGGGTTTTTACCCGTTTTCTCAACTATTTTTTTGCCTGCGTCCTATCTATGCTAGCGTCCTATACATGATATAATACGGTATATACAATTTTCGCTTTTTTTATATCGTTTAAATGAAATTTTGATTTGCACAATATCAAACAAGATATTCGATCAATTTCTATCAAAATCTATGGCCAAACAAAATGATTTGGTTAGGGTTACATCCTTTCAAGAACAGGTAGGGTAGGTAGGCATTTATTTTTATTTTTTTATCAGACTTTTATTAATAATATAAGAATGTTATTGTCATCATAAGAGAATGGTAATAAAGTAATCTTTTGTATAAAGCTTTAAAGGTTTTAAACTACATATTAAAACATACACTTATATAAAAATATTTTTAGCCAACTGACTATAAAAATGGTAGGGTCAGCACGTATATCGTAGGTAGGGTCGGGTAAACCCCAACCAAATGTTGTTTTTTTAGGCCTTATAGAACCCATAAAATACTGTCAAGTAGTGAGAAACTTGGACTATGAAGCATATTTCTTTATTTGATTTCTTCTCCAAATAAAAACTTAACACCATCTATGGGAAAAAATCAGCAGTTGCAGATAATACCAGTAAAACAATAATTCTGGAAAATTGTTACAATAAACAGCTTAGTGCAATAAAACAACACATAATGAATATGAATTGCTCAATATATATGGCATTCTTTGGCTAAGCGGTCATGAAAAATACTAATTCAAGCACGCTATGCTGGATGAAACTGTTTACAATATTTTGTGTCAGTATTGTGTAACATTTCATGGAATTTCACAGATGGAAACTCTTTCAATATTAAATTTCATTACCATTGTTCCAATAACGAGGAATTATTTAGCCATAATTAAAGCACCAGTGTATATGAAACCTTTAAAATGGTTCTTAGAAGGAAGCATTATTAGTTGAAGGATATATTTTAAAGCATGATTATTTTTATACACCAGTACCTTTATTCATAAATAAATAAAAGATATACATAAGTAATAATTACAATTTTTTTTTATATTCATAAGTAAATAAAAGTTATATATAAAATAATAATTACAATTTTTTAATCGTTCTTGGGAACTGTCCAATAAATGAGCGGAGACCAATTTACTAGATGACCTTAAAAGGGACACAAATCAAGAAATATTGTTCACATGTGATGAGATTTGCTATTCATTCTTGTAATGCTGTACATTTGTACTGTTTCAAAAGAAGATTTTAACAAAGGCACCTCAAACAGATGTCTGTCAGAATTTTTTTGTACTACATATCAAATGAATTTCTTGAATAGTATTTTGAGTAATGTCTTAGCAAACAATTTCGCGGAATGCCAAAGCCGATATGATGTCAAAACCATCAGAGCTAGCAAACACTTTTTGATGTTTTTTTTTTTTTTAAATTTGTCCAACTAAAATGTGTCCAAATTATGACCAATATTTCAAAATCCCTTTTTGGACAACAATATCTTTTAAGGCTTAGATAATAACGTTACTTTTTTCAACAGATTAAAAACACTTAATGTGAATTCCTCAACATTCTTTACACTTTTTTATATAAACGAGAGAATTTTACGAAAAATACCTGTATCAGTTCCTGCAGACTTGGTAGACTCTGAGTGTTCTTGGCCATGATTGGACTTTCGGGTAGCTGACTGAAGAATTGGGGTGATCTGACTGGCTAGCACCTCTGAAGAGGAAAAAAAGTATTGTTCAGACATTTAATTAGTAATTTCACAGAGTATATTAAGTTTGCTTCCGATGACTTCCTGGTTACTCACTGAGGACTGGGGCTTCTATTGAAGTTTTATTGTTGGTTTAACCATGAATGTTATAACTGAATTAGCCTGGTAAGCAACTCTTGGAGGTTATAACTGCACTCGATCTTAGACTGGTAAGCAACTTACTCATGGAGGTAATAATTAAACTAGCTCACTGACTGGTAAACACCTCTTTGAGGTTATACCTGAACTGGCTCACAGACTGATAAACGCTTCTTTGAGGTTATACCTGAACTGGCTCACAGACTGGTAAACACCTCTTTGAGGTTATACCTGAACTGGCTCACAGACTGGTAAACACCTCTTTGAGGTTATACCTGAACTGGCTCACAGACTGATAAACGCCTCTTTGAGGTTATACCTGAACTGGCTCACAGACTGATAAACACTTCTTTGAGGTTATAACTGGACTGGCTCACAGACTGATAAACACTTCTTGAAGGTTATAACTGAACTGGCTCACAGACTGATAAGCACTTTTTTAATGTTATAACTGGACTGGCTCACAGACTGATAAGCACTTTTTGAAGGTAATAACTGGATTGGCTCACAGACTGTTAGCACATCTTGGAAGTTATAATCAAATTAGCTCACTGACTGGTAAGCAACTCGTGGAGGTTATAACTGCACTGGCTCTGACTGGTAAGCAACTTTCGGAGGTTATAATCAAACTAGCTCACAGACTGATAAGCAACTCTTGAAGGTTATAACTGGACTTGCTTAAGACCGATAAGCACTTCTTGAAGGTTATAACTGAACTAGCTCACAGTCTGGTAAGCACCTTTTGAAGGTTATAACTGAACTGGCTCACAGTCTGGTAAGCACCTTTTGAAGGTTATAACTGAACTGGCTCACAGTCTGGTAAGCACCTTTTGAAGGTTATAACTGAACTGGCTCACAGTCTGGTAAGCATCTTTTGAAGGTTATAACTGAACTGGCTCACAGTCTGGTAAGCACCTTTTGAAGGTTATAACTGAACTAGCTCACAGTCTGGTAAGCATCTTTTGAAGGTTATAACTGAACTAGCTCACAGTCTGGTAAGCATCTTTTGAAGGTTATAACTGAACTGGCTTACAGATGTTTCACAGACTGGTACCACTGGTAAGGACAGTAGGGTGAAAGGTTCCCAACAAAAATGCTCGAGACAGAAATTCTATGGTTGCTGTTTGATGTTACCACTATGATGCATAAAACATTGAAGGCATTGACTTTATTACGTTTTGATATTATGGACAAAAAATAATTCCCAAGATTAGTTCAAGATGTCCTTGTTTAGCGAATTAGTCTCGCATAACGGCTCTTAAAACCCAGGAATGAGAAGAAACTGAGGTCACAATCAAATAAATTCCACAAAGACGACGTCCCTCATGAGCGTACTTAAGTAAGACATGTCTGCAAATTTATTACGCAGCTGCGAAATCAGGAAGACGTATTTGGGTGCTATTATCATTTAAACCTCTCAAGCATTGAATAAGCCGTTTGCTAAAAGCTTTCACTCATAAAGATATCAACTTATCTGTCTGCCTTAAATGCATTTTCAACAAACCATTAAAATACTTTATACTTTTAACAGCTGCCTGTATCATACAACAACTCCAGGGGAAAAAATCTGTACTTGATCAATGTTCTTGATCTACAAGATATGAATGCAGAATTTGATGCTATTAACAAGCATTTGGACATTATAGATAGTCGATTGTGGGTCAGGCACCTTTTAACATGAAGCAAACAAATTCCAATGATAGCGTTACAAGAGTGCGCTGAGCAAACGACAATGCTCATCTGATGTTTTTCAAATATAAATTATTAAAGGCAGAGTTATGGGCCTTGCTGAACAAGTGTCCATTTTTTGTGGCAACATGTATACTAAGTTTTATTAAACGAAAAATTACTTTTAGCCTGAAGTCAAAGTATTTGCACACCAATAACCAACTGACGCTGAAACAGAAGCTACTGATGCCAAGGCTATGAAAAATCTAGACTGTTTTTCTTCACTATTAAAAATATGATGGCATTTTGTTTAAAGGTTATAGGTAGAAATGTGTGGGCTTATCTTTTCCAGGCATTTTAAGATGATACATAAACATAATTATGATGAATATATTTGATGGAAAATTGACTTATCAATATTCTGACACCGTTTTTACCTACTTCAAAGATTTTCCTACAATTCACTTTCAGTATTTTATTCAAAATTTCAGACCCCAAGATGTCAGCGAATGTTACTCACATTCTCAAGTGTAACAATCGCATAAATAACACAGACGAGACGCATCAACATACATCAGTGTCCCAAAGTATCTATGTTACTATTTAAAGGCACTGCATGTGAGTTGAATCTGTCATTTGTTAAAGACAATTAAGTTTCCAAGTTTTTATCTTAATTATAACATACAACATAAATTACGATTATCCATTGAAGTCTAGACCTTTAACATAATGAAATTGATAAATCAGTATTACTTTAAGTATAGTCCTAATACCTGCTTCCACAGGGGATGCATTCAATAAACAGCTTAGATTTCACTGAATATTGGGCTTAGAATTCAAGTATTTTGACTGGACTGTATAAATATCTGCCTAATTGACTGAATTGAATTACTGAGGCGTGTCTAAGGAAAAAGATAAGAATTATATTGATTGAACTGATCCTTATTCTTAACCTGAAGTCCTTAAAAATTATGAAGCTTAAAAACTTTTTTAACACTTTGCTCAAGACGAAATCAAAGTTGTGGAATTATTAGGAACCGACTCACTTACCAGATGAATGTGAGTTCTTTGCAGAGTTATGGGCCTTGCTGGCAATGGGTGTACTGTGAGCTGGCGATACTGGCTTTGTAATGGGCGATTTGATGGCAGGTGATTTTGATGGTGTCTGAGACTTTAGTTGTGAACTTTTCGATGGCGTAACTGGTGATGGCGATTTTTGTAAAGTTCCGTTCACAACAACCGGACTGGCACGTGGTGATTGATTAGGTGATGACGTAGATGAAGGCGCAAATTCTAAACTCCTTCCGGTCTGAATTTCTGCACTAGAGATATTACGAGACTTAGTCACTGCTTGTGTTTGTAACTTTGTGATTTCCTCATTCAGTTCCTGCTGTTTTAAGCTTTGTTGTTCACACTGCGTTTCAAGTCCGTGAATTTTATTTTGTAACGATGTTATTGCTGTTTCGTACTTGTCTCTGGCACTTTCTTGGATCTGCAAAAAAGGCAAACATTCATTTACATGTTTAAATCATAGTTTATACTTTACAATTTTAGCTCAACTGTTTAGACCTTTATAAGTTGAAATGATTCGTATAAATCACATTGAAGTCCTTTTCCTGGACAGAAACCAGTACTGGATCCATAATAAACATTTCAAATTTATCTTTATCTAAAGAGTAATATCTGAGTGTTTTTCATGAGACCAACAGGGCCTTCTTACACGTCTTTGCCTTAGCTGTTACCTGGTTACTTCCCAAGGGCCAGACCCTGTTTTTCCCCAAAAAATAGCCTAAGAAATTCCCCATTTTCAAAAGAGTAATTAAATAGAAAAAAAAATCATATAATGAGAATTCATTAAATGATGTTCCTGAGCGAAATATATACATCGTTGTTGATATTTTACTCCATTTGTTAAACCAAATTGTTTGAAATAGTAATCTGAGAATTATTTTCCAAAACTGAAAAAAGGGCTGGTAAAAGGGCCATGACCAAAAAATCAATACACTGATATAATCACTGATCACAGATCTAATAATATACAAGCTTTAGTGTCCTTTTGGAGACGCCATTTAGAACTGAGCCCCTAGTGGGGTTCAAACTTGCAACCTCTTCAACAGTGAGAGACAAGCACTGTGCCTGCCCTAACCTATTATAGATGGTCAATACCTTGATGTTTTGACTTTAGTCTTTGTACAGTGTCCACCTGCACTACGTCCACTATCCCAAACAACTCCTTATCCCCACTCCTTCTACCACTGAACCCTTACCACAATCCCAAACTTCCTTAATAATTACTCGAACCCCTATCTTTAGTGACAGTCAATATCCTACTATTTAAACTGTAAATTCTGTACATTCTTGTCATGATAGTCTTCCATCTGCCATTTTCCCAGTAACCCCAAAAGTCCCCATTACTCCCATCCAGACAAACCCATCCCATACCTTTTGTAGATGGTCAATCTCCTGTTGTTTAGACTGTAGTTTCTGAACAGTGTCATGATAGTCTTTTTCAACCTGTTTTAACTTCTCTGTAGAAAATTCTAGATTCTGAAAATAGATAAGGTTAAGCATGAGACATTCTTACTAAAATCAAACATTTCAGAAAAAATGGTTTCAACTATCAATTACAACCTTCAATGGTTTATAATTTTAATACCATAACATATATACAATCTAAAGTTAAAGATAATTATGGTAATGATTTCTAGGTATTAACATATGCATCAAACATCGAATTTGTGCATGTTAATGTTTTTCTTATTTATTTTTTTCCGATAACAATTCTTGATATTGACATCGATCTAAAAATGATTGCATAAGAGCTATTGAAAAGGGTTTCAGGAATCATTTAAGTTACAATGCTGTCTCCATAGCACAATAAATAAATATAATGTTCTGCAGTTACTGCAAAAATATTCCAGATAAAGATACAGTTGATCAAAGTGTGCCTTTATTGTAATTTCATCATCATTTAACATCAAAATGACATTAATAATGGCTTTGTTTGTCATAAACTAGCTGCAAGTAGATAATATTTATTTTCCATCAAACAATCACAATACAAATATAAATGAAATCGTAGACTAGCTTTTGCAAAGGATTCAAATAATACCAGAATACTGGAATGGTTACTTTTAAATGGGTGTATAAAAAGATGAAGAAAAATTACCTTTAATAGTATTTTAATATACTTCATACTATCCATCATGCTTTATCAATATTAAATCTCCAATATTAAATAAATGCTGCACAATGATCATTACAACAACATAGAACCAGAAAGGCATTTGCCATCCAATACCAATAAATTACTGCCAATAAGCATGATTCTGCAAATATAAACAAATGTGTGGTCACCCGATTGGTTTCCAGTCGGTCCCTGACAAAATCAATGCTTCATCACCTATTTTCTGCAGTCAATTTTCTGGACCAAAGCTGTTAAGAGCTGTTAAGAGACACTCAATATTGCTGATAACAATTTGGTTACCATGGTAACCACTTTTGAAAATGCACTGTATGACCATAATCAAATATATGCTGTTCAAATAAAATTATCAATTATTTTGCAAAGGCTTTTTTATGACAACTGTAACAATGAGTTGAAAATTAACTGCTTTTGTTTGTAAAATAACACATCCATTCTGCAGCTTTTATGCCATAACCAAATTTAAAATCAAATTATATATATTAAAATGATAATCATTAAAAAATATGGAAGTAACAAGAATTTGATCAAATTATACACGCTTCTTCAAAATTAGTATATCAACTATAATTTACTTTTTTATTCATTTGGAATGAAAAAGAATTGCTTCAGAGTTTTCAAGATATATTTTTTTAAAGTTTCATCTCCCACTCAAAAGCAATATTGAGTTATTTCTATTCGAGAACTGTCAATATTTTAAAAAGTATGCTTTTATAATTGTCTTGACTCATCGTCTTCCCATCAACAAAGAGAGAGGAAAATATTGCCGGAAAGAAATAAACACAAGGGTCTATGTTAGTGTCTCATCCGACACTTTCAAGGTTTTTTAAATGCTGCTCAGCATACTTTCATCAGACAAGAGCGCCATGGAGTCACCCAACAATCGTCTGTTGTTTTTAGGTGAAATAAGGGGCATAACTCAACAATTATTAAAGCCAGAGTTAAAGGCCTTGCTGTCTATAGCAACATAATGTGTACCAAGTTTCATTTGAATATACTGAACTTTGTTATGGCAATGGTTTAAGTTTATCAACACCGCCAACAACACCCAAAATGACAAAGACACCAATTAATTAAAAACCATTACTTTTTTTTTCTTTGAAAAACAGATAAGCTAAAAAAAGATAATCGTAGTGAATGCATTAGATCAATATTAGCCTCTGCGAAGTTTATATTTGATCATAATTTACTAAAAAAAACAAAATTTTCTAGGATTTCCTTAGACATATTTTTCAAATTTCATCTCCCACTCATAAGCAATTTGCACTGGAAAGCAATTTTAGAAAAGTGCCATTATTTAAAAAAAATCCACTTAATTCATACTCAGAGAAAGATGAAAATATTGACAGGGAAAGAAAACAAACACAGCAGAGTGTCTCAGACACTTTTAAGGTTTGTGGAATGATTGGGATTAAAAATCAGACGAAAAACCATAGTTGGCTGTCCGAAATAGTTGGAAAGGCCATTTCTATCATTCGTTGATTTGGTTATTGAAACTGTGCAATAAATATTTAAATGATTTTTAAAATGAAATTCCAAATCATTCGGCACACCACAGGCCCCGAAATACTGCTGATAATACTATATATATGTAATGTCATATCTCAATCTAATCTAGCATAATCAATTTTTAGCATAAAAGCATTGCATATTTCAAAATTACTAATGTTTTAATCTTTGAAAGAGCATATAATTCTCTTGTGCATTATGTCAATTAACGTAATTGCTCAGTATTTTAAAGAAAACTACTTTGAGTGAAAAAAAATTGACCAACTTTTTTTAAATTTATACATAATCTCTGATAAAATGTGCTTTTATATAAAGTAGAAAAAACACAGTCTCACAGTTCTTGCATGTTTTTAATTCAAAATTTACTGGGTTTGTCTTATACTTAAATTTAAAAATAGCATCGGTATTATATTTAGTTTCTGTACTAATCAAGTGGACTTTCATATGCTTAATATACACACTATAAACCGGGAAACCATTATGCACTATTCTTAGGTAAACTCAGCTGAGAGAGCAACATAATAATCTTTTAATTATGTTAAATGATGTATTATCCGCCTCATACTAGTTCATATCGATAGTTCTAGACTTATTTTAAGGAAATACTGTATCTACCTATTTTGGGCCCATCTGGTGTCTAGTCCCTTTAAGTCAATTAATCAAATTTCCATTTAGAATGCTATAATATGGCTTCAAATTTATTGAAAGAGAATATTTTTTTAAATATTCGCGATAATTGATTTTCATTCACTTTGGAGGCAAATGATCGATTTTCAACGATACTTGATCATCATTAAAACCCGATGAAAAGTGACTCAGAAGTTGTTCACGCATATAACAAAATGGTCCATTTGTTTTGTGCATTGATTTCTTAAGTTTCCAGAGATATCTCCCCATAACACTTTTATCTACGTTCCACTCAAACTGGGCATTAGACTATACATACACCAAACATTTAATTATGTAACTTGTGGGGTAAAAGCCAGATAAAATATTGAAGGTTTTGGTCACTTCTGCCATTAATACCACACATACACCCACCTTTAATTGGGGGACTGAATTCTTCCTCTTAGCAAACTTAAAATGATGTGGACTGTACTCACATTTAGGTCCACATACACCTAACATTTATTTCTATACACATTGTAATATATAATATATAATTTCCAATAACATCTACATTGTAACTTGTCAGCTAGCCTAACTTGAACATGCTGAACAACAGTTTCTAGGTTCTGAACCATCTTTTCAACCCCTTAATTATACTCATGATAAGCCTTTTCAGACTTTTAATCTTCCCCTTCACCTAATATTTCAATTCCAATTACACCTAAATTGTCTCAGTGTACCTGAACAACAGTTTACCAGTTCTGCATCTTCAACTGGAGAACTGACACCTCCCTTTTCATCACCTCACACTCATGGCAAGCCTTCTTCAGACTATTAATCTCCCCCTACATCTAATATTTCAATTCCATTTGCACCTAACTTGTCTGAGCGTACCTGAACAACAGTTTCGAGGTTCTGCACTTTCAGCTGGACACATCACTCTTCGCCACCTCACACTCATGGCAAGCCTTCTTCAGACTTTAAATCTCCACCTACACCTAATATTTCCATTACACCTAACTTGTCTGAGCGTACCTGAACAACAGTTTCGAGGTTCTGGACCTTCAGCTGGAGAACGGACACCTCACTCTTCGCCACCTCACACTCATGTTGAGCATCACTCAGGCTTAATCTCAAGGTGCTGCATTCCTCGTTCACCTGAAAATTAATGATTTAGCATTTGTAATAAGTGCTGTGTTTCTATGTTACATTGTTAATGCACATACATGTATATACCAAATGGTGAAAAAACAATGTATACCGAGATATTAAAGATACAGTATGAACTGTTATTGCTGAGAACCAAACAGGGTTTGTACATGTATATTGTATGGATAATTCTATTTCATATGTTATTATTTATATTTATCTTCCTAGTTGTTGCAGGCGGTTGTATTCAACAGCTGATATAAATTGATCAATCCTGAGGAAAAAAGCAGGGGATTTTGGGGGCTGCTGCGCCGGGTCAAGGAGCATTGAGCTCTTGTGGGTACAAAATGGTCAAAAATGGTTTTGGGCATTTCGGGGACTTTTTAAAATGCACCTCGGCAACATTTAATTGACATTTCAGGGACCTTGTAAAGTGCACCTTGGCAACACATTTTGCCATTTCAGGGACCTTGTAAAATGCACCTCGGCAACACATTTAATTGGCATTTCAGGGACCTTGTAAAGTGCACCTTGGCAACACATTTTGCCATTTCAGGGACCTTGTAAAATGCACCTCTGCAACACATTTTGCCATTTCAGGGACCTTGTAAAGTGCACCTCGGCAACACATTTTGCCATTTCAGGGACCTTGTAAAATGCACCTCCGCAACACATTTTGCCATTTCAGGGACCTTGTAAAATGCACCTCCGCAACACATTTTGCCATTTCAGGGACCTTGTAAAATGCACCTCCGCAACACATTTTGCCATTTCAGGGACCTTGTAAAATGCACCTCCGCAACACATTTTGCCATTTCAGGGACCTTGTAAAGTGCACCTCCCCAACACATTTTGCCATTTCAGGAACCTTGTAAAATGCACCTCCGCAACACATTTTGCCATTTCAGGGACCTTGTAAAGTGCACCTCCCCAACACATTTTGCCATTTCAGGGACCTTGTAAAATGCACCTCCGCAACACATTTTGCCATTTCAGGGACCTTGTAAAGTGCACCTCCGCAACACATTTTGCCATTTCAGGGACCTTGTAAAATGCACCTCGGCAACACATTTTGCCATTTCAGGGACCTTGTAAAATGCACCTCCGCAACACATTTTGCCATTTCAGGGACCTTGTAAAGTGCACCTCGGCAACACATTTTGCCATTTCAGGGACCTTGTAAAATGCACCTCGGCAACACATTTTGCCATTTCAGGGACCTTGTAAAATGCACCTCCACAACACATTTTGCCATTTCAGGGACCTTGTAAAATGCACCTCCGCAACACATTTTGCCATTTCAGGGACCTTCTTAAATGCACCTCGGCAACACATTTTGCCATTTCAGGGACCTTGTAAAATGCACCTCCGCAACACATTTAATTGGCATTTCAGGGACCTTCTTAAATGCACCTCAGCAACACATTTAATCGGCATTTCAGGGACCTTGTAAAGTGCACCTCCGCAACACATTTAATTGGCATTTCAGGGACCTTCTTAAATGCACCTCGGCAACACATTTAATTGGCATTTCAGGGACCTTGTAAAATGCACCTCAGCAACACAATTAATTGGCATTTCAGGGACCTTGTAAAGTGCACCTCGGCAACACATTTTGCCACTTCAGGGACCTTGTAAAATGCACCTCCGCAACACATTTAATTGGCATTTCAGGGACCTTGTAAAGTGCACCTCGGCAACACATTTAATTGGCATTTCAGGGACCTTGTAAAGTGCACCTTGGCAACACATTTTGCCACTTCAGGGACCTTGTAAAATGCACCTCGGCAACACATGTAATTGGCATTTCAGGGACCTTGTAAAGTGCACCTCGGCAACACATTTTGCCATTTCAGGAACCTTGTAAAATGCACCTCTGCAACACATGTAATTGGCATTTCAGGGACCTTCTTAAATGCACCTCAGCAACACATTTTGCGATTTCGGCAACTTTCTGAGACACCCCATACCCTCCTCACCCATGAAAATATCTTTGGATTTACATCAATCTCAAAAGTGCTCCCGGAACCTCTAAATATAGTTTCCCTATTAGTCATAGCAAAACCCAGAATGAAAATATTTGATTTAATATTCATGAAGTTTTGTTTTTAGCTTAAAATCAATATACATTGTATTTATTCAGTTCCGGTAATTCCAGATGGCTGTTGTTTATGCCTTTCGGTTATTTAATTTTCAACCAGTGCAATATCTCACACATTTCCTATCTGTCAATTTATGCATGGAATTCACACAGCATGAAAATGTCTTGGAGCGATAAATTATTGCACTGCAAATACCTGAAGCATTTTTAAATTAACGCCCCCTGCAATACAGCGAGCTGTTGACAATTGTGAAGGTTTTCATTAGTCTGGTCTCAAAATGTTATAAGGGTGGAAATGTGACATCTGTGTTACCCCCCCCCCCCCCCCCACAGCAAATTTTCAAAGAATACTTTAATACAGTAATAATGAAAGAATGATTTTCAAGCATTCTGAACGGCCAACATTCATGAAATAGCTTTATATATAACCAGTTAAACATTGCAAGTACCACTCACACAGTTGACGAGTAGTTCTGATACACTTTAAGTGAGATTTATCAAGATACAATGCTAAATTGTACAGCCTTCAACTTTCATTCCTGATTTTGGGATTTACCGGGTATAAGCATTTGCCATTTTGGACTAACCAAAATTTACTTGTGCGCTGGGGAACATTGGAGTATATGCCTAGGTTTGCCTTTGATTCAATTATATTTCCCCAGAGCATAGCAAGCAAATGTCAATGCTTGTCCAATTTTCTCATTAAAACAAGGGAGATAACTCAACAAATACTTTAACCAGAGTAGTGCTCCACACATATATGACTCTGTAATGTTTATCTGTGCTGTAGTCTTCAAAATTGCCCACTTATGCTCATTATAATTTTTAATTCTATTTATAGTGGAAGGGCTGCAAAAGTTTTTGAACACCAGCAAAATTAAAACAACACAAATTATGCTGTTATAATTGTACATACCTTTTAACTCATCTAATAGTAAAAAAAAACATTTTCGAAATAGTTGGGATGGCAATATTTTTCAAAATACTTTATAATTATTGATTTTTTAATGTGTTTTTTTCTTCAGAAAATCACATTCAAAATCTTCAAAATCTATAAAGATCTTATGTCAAAAAGCATTCATATTATTTGATAGCATAAACAACTCTTAAAAGAATATATATGCACCCACCTCTCGAAAAAATGGGAATATCTTTCCTTGTAATTTGGATGGCAACATGGTTCAATAAACTGTCTCGAGACTTGTCGCACTTGAAAATCACTTCACAAAATTACATCTAATATACATAACAATCCACAATCACCACTTATATTTTTTACAGTATGCCACTTCTAGGAAGATATAATTCTATTTTGTGAATTCCTGATAATATTCTGCGTACAGATTCAGTTCCAAATAATTTACGAAGAATAAAGATGTCTAAAAATCTCCCATAAAATCTGTATGACAATTTTACCAAAATCCAAGATAAAAAGATGTTTTCACACACCAATTTAAGATAAGTGACCTATGACATTTTTATCAAAAGCCAAGTTAAAGATATCTTATCACGCACCAATTTAAGATAAGTCCTATCAAAATCGGAGTAAAAATAACTACAAGCTCTCTCTGAGACCAATTTAAGATTCTTAACACCAGCTTCCACTAAGCCGACCAAGATGAAAAGAAGTTGCATATAATATTCAGGCAAATTAAGCATAGCGAGGGCAAAATATATTGTTTATGTCTTACGTCATAAAAAATTTCCCCCAAAATTGCATCGAAAAATGTTTCTTAACACATTGGTCAATGAATATTTCATGAAGTCATTGCTACAAATCACACCACATCTGAATCTATGGTAAACCCCAATGGATAAAAAACTGAATTATTTCCAGAAATAAGTTAAGATCACGACTGATAACCCAAAAGCTGGGATTTTTTACGACAAAATCTGGTTAAAATCTAACAACATTTCCTTTCAGTACTGTAATTTTCTCTTATATCAATTTTCCTTGAACATTTCAAATAGCGCGTATAACTATTTAGCTCAGTATTTTCTAAGAAAAATCTTTAAACGCCGAAAAAGGAATTATTTTCAAAAAAGAGCTTTTAACACAATCAAGTAAGCTTCGAAATCTGCCAAATCTCTTCCTTCTCTAAAATCCCTAAACACCAAAAAAGGAATTATTTTTAAAGAAGAGCTTTTAACACAATCATTGAAGTATTAGCTTCAAAATCTGCCAAATCTCTTCCTTCCGACACAATTATCAGGAATCTCAAGCTTTCAGCGCCAATTAAAGTTCTTAATAACAAGGGGACTAGGCTTAATTTCTTGAAACTTACAGAGAAGACCGAAAATCATAGGGGACGGCACGCTGATATATAGATTTCCAATGTCAGAGAAAGTGATCTATACATTCCTGTGAACAAAGAGTTGATTGGAAACATTACAAGGATATTGACTTAAAATTGTTCACAAGAATTCTACATTGCAGATGCATGAAAAAGCGCTGTCACGCAATAATTGAAAACAGACGGTCATTCAAACAAACCCTTTGTGGGACTTGAAAATAAAATTTGTTACAATTATATCATACGATCACTTTTTCGAACATTAATATTATCTATTTGGAAACAAATTAATTTATTGGACAATTGATCAAATACAGCTAATAAGAATTGTCCAATCAATATAAAGTGATTCAAATATTTGAGGCCCTCATAGTTGATTTATAGGTCTTTGTTGTTACAAGAAACTACTTAAGGCAGGAGAAGCTCCAGGATTTGACGTAATAGGGGCGTAACTTATGGGCGTAACCTTTTGACTTGCGTCCCTCCCTCAGAACCCTCAAATATTTTATTCGGTTTAAAGCCTTGGGGGTGTTAGGGGTACCCCCCCTACTGAATTTTTTTACATTATTTAATTTAAATAGAGTCCGAAATAGTGCAATTCGGGCATATTATATTATTTTATTTCTCCTTTTATTGAAATAAAAAGTTTTCTTGGACAAATTTAGAGGGGTAGGGGGGATTTTATCAGGGCTTCATGAAATAAGCCCGAGCTTGTGTATATAGCAGTGAAAACTACTGCTTTTTATACACTTCTAGCTTTTTCATCAAAATTTGAATGCAACAACCAAATTTCAGGGTACCAGCTCTGCTTTAAAAAAAAAATTAAGCTTAAGAATGATGTTCATGGAATCATGGCCCAGAATTAAAGCAAACCTCAGACAACTTTATTGTGTTTCTTTTAAATTTTAATGAGAAGATGCAGTCTTTGAAAACGATTCTGTCTTAGTAAATACATAATTGCGTTTTCACATGCTGAACCCTCGTCTTATGGACATAAAATTTAGTATGTCGCATTAAGGGATCAAATGAATGAACGCCACCAAAAAGTTAGATCAGTTTTGCAACATTTTCTTTCATTTGCTTTAGAAACGGCCACACTTTTTATGTTACAAAATAGATGATGTGATTGGATCTTTTTTTGTCTAAATATGGGCACATAATTACCCAATTTCCCCGACGTTCTATACAAAAATATTACCTTAGACTATATAAATGCAGGCTAATTATAGATCTCTTTGAAGAATAGCCATGTGAAGGTATCTAGCTTTTATAAATACATAACTTTGCTCCAGGTTATATATAGTACATGTCTTACAAATGAAACAAATTTGTTTAAAGGGAGCTACAGCGACTTGTTGTTTATCATTGAAACGCACATAAGTTGATCATTAAGAATAACATCCCGGCCAAATATATGAATTGAGTCAGTTATGTACACAAAAAAACAGAAAAAGAGTGCACAAAATATATATGGCTCTCAGATAACAAAAATTTAATGCCACTGAAGCTATAAGTATTATTTTGTTTAATTATTTCCTGCATGTAATAAATGCTCAACAAGAGTCCCACAGCAAACAAGAACTGAGGTCTTCTAAAATCATTTCAGTTGAAATTATGAGACAAAACTCAACTTTCATCAAAGGCAGAGTTATGGTCCTTGCCTTACATATGCATATTGGTTTAAACAATTGTGTACCATTTTTCATTCAAATATTTTTGAACAATTTTTAGGGTAATGGCCAGGGTTTCAAAAAAATGGCCGAAACCAACCTCTGTATGTTATGACATCCAGGCTATATGACAATACCTCATACCTTTTTCTTTGTTTTGAAAAACAAACCAGGTAAAAAATAAGGTGATTACCTTCGAAGGTACTCCGGCATACTGCTTGTGTATGGGATGAATGCAATGATGCTGCGGATTAAGTGTTCCAGTACATGCGCAAACCTGTCCCATTTTTATTTATTTCACTATGTCCAAGTCTTATTGATATATCTCCTTATTTATTGATATATCGGCATGTTATCGATATATCCCAGTATTTGTTATCGATATATCCCAGTATTATCAATATTATCTCAGTGTCTCCCATGAAAACTCTCGGTATTTATCGACATAATATCCCTGTGTAAATATCGATATTTTCCCAACTTATCGATATACCCTTTTCTTATAATTTATCAAATAGAGTTTCATTTAAAAATGACTTATTTCAAATTGTGCATCACAATTAAAACTGTTTTTTAAGCTCATGAAGTCAAATGGCAACATACACTACTGCAGCATCACAAAAAATCCTCATCTTTGTAAAATTTCACATTATTTATTCACATATGTACAATTTCCCATGATTTTCATAATTGTCCAATTTCAAATAATTTTCAGGAGGATACAAAATATCATCATATTTAACTAGAGAGTGTCAGTTAAGGTTGCGCAGTTTTTCAAAAATCAATTGTTCCACTTAAATAAATGGAACTATTCTATCTCTCCATAGATCAAACATAAATAAATTATTATGGAGTAACAATTTGTACCTGGCGGAGACACATAACAGTTAATACAACTCTTTGATAATCAAAACTTCAAAAGCTTGTAAATATCCATTTAATGAATTCACAATACTCTTAAGTCCAAATCGTTTTGTGTTTTTCAATGTGTACTCATCAGAAGTCAACGGTTAATAATAAAAAGTTATATTCAATTAGTGCTCTTTTGTTTGTTACATAAGTTTTTTCTATGTCGGAAAATAGCTGTTAGTTAGTATTATTATGTTTAACCAACTTGAAATAAAGATTATCTTATCTTATCTTATCTTAGTCCAAATAGTCCTTTAATAATTTAGCTACCCGAAGACGAATGTCGATCGAAGGCCAAAAATGATACATTATATAAAATCACGCAAAAATAATGTCAGAAGTGAATAAAAAGCAAGATCTGCAAAACCATGAATGACTTCGTTTAATTCCACGCTTTCTTCTGCCTTATTCCTGGCAATGCTGCCATCATCGCTAGCAGACGTGCAATTTGCGAGAAGACAAAACGTGATACCTCGTAACACGACACCTGTTACATTTCCATCGTAATCTTACAAAAGTACACTGTCATTTGCCTGCTGAAGAAGCCATATTTGATTAAGTGAAATAGGATCTTTTCCACTTTCGATGGAGAATAATTTAAATACCTAAATTTTCAACAGAAAGTTTAATTGAAAATATGATGCCAGTGGGCAATTTTAATTTTTCAAGTAAAAATAACTGTCATTTTTTCATTGATTTGTTACCATTTTTTTCACAGGAAGATTTATTTCGTTAAAATATAATCATACATTTAACAAGATTTCTGTGAAATTTGATGTGCCTCCTGTCAGCTACTGACCATGATGTATGTTCATACCAAGTTTGAGGGATCAACACAAAGTTGTTTGATAACTGTTAATTGATTCGAAGCAAAAGTGTGAAAATGACATGAAAACCTAAATGTGTACAGGTATCCTTTTTGAGAGACCATGCGAAAGTACCCCTGGTCACAGGGATCGATCCCACAAACTCTTAGTTTAATATACTTAAATTTCTGTCTAGCAGGAATGTGATAAAAGCTGATAGCTTATAGAGTCACTCTCAAGAGTCTGTTTCCTGGGTAGAAACTTGAGTACTGTGTCCATTTTGAGAGGCCGTGAGAAAGTACCAGTGGTGAGAATCGAACCCACAACCTCTTGGGTGAGAGGCAGACACCTTTACCACTAGGCCGCTCTCACCCTGCAATAACTCTTTAGTGAGAGGTGGGCATCTTTACCACTAGACCACTCTCACGCTCTCATAACAGAATTTATCATAAATGTCTCAATATTATAAAGTCCTCAATTTCTACAATTTAACGTAATGATTTTCACGGCCATCAACGTACATACGTTACAAGCATTCACATTTATTACCTTGTACTTGAAGTCCTGAAATCGGCACCAGACGATGTTGATAATTTTCAGCATCTCGACATGAAGGTTCAATACAAACAAGTGACGTCCCACCTCCATCGGACCCAGATCGGCACTAGACGTGCTCGCACTCATGTCACAGTATGACACGTAACGATATGTCATCTAACTAAGTTGTCGGTAAGTTCATATTCCAATATAACGTAGTCATAGGCACAGAGGATTTTGAAATGTAAACCTTAATTGTTTTGCATACATTTTCTTTGTTATTTCGCCTTTTCGTGTTCAAGTAACAAGCTATTTTGCTTTCAGAATTCAAAAAGTCAGACATCATTTAAATATTGTTAATGTTTTGTATACATCCATGAGTATTACACGCACAAATGATCTCATATTATGTAAGAATAACAATCGAATGTCCAAATTCTTCCATCTCCTCTCCTTATAAAGATGAGCATTTTTCTCATATTATTTACAAATCCTTTGTAGGACTATTTCTTGATAATAACGAACCACAATTTTGTCCAATCTTCACAACATGAACCTGTATCAAGTACCACTAAATTGAAACGAGAACGTCAATTAAAAAAAAGTCTTGACCTCGTGGTCAGTGTTTAATAAAGGTATATATACTTACTATTTCCTTTTTTTTCCCAAGCATAATATTTTAAACTTCTAAAGAGAGATAAAATGATATATTTGAAAAGCTTTATCATATATTAGTGTTATGCAGAACACTAAATACTTTTTTTGGACCTTAAATTATAGTACATAGTTATATATCTATATTGAACACTCCTGGATATATATTTAATTACGCAACCATGGTAATGCACAACAGACATACCTAGCCTTTTTATGACAAACTGACAAAACCACCTGGATAATGATTTACAAAGTGGACAAAAAACGAAATATAAGGCAAACCATGGCAACCAATTCTCTTATCACAAATAATTGGAATCGCTAACTAAGTATTAACAGCTAATGAAAAGCATGATAATGGTGCTTTCTTTTGCACAATAGCACTTTTCTTGCATGGTTGAAATTTACCTTTTGGAGTAATATGTTCATGAACTGATGAACTATATTCATGAACTCTGATTATTTGTTCATGAATGGTCATGAACATTCAGATTATCCATTAATGAATATGTTCTTGAACACTGATTATTTGTTAATGAATGTTCTTGAACACTAATTATCCTTCAATGATTGTTCATGAATACAGTTTTTCATTTTTAAAATGTTCATGAACAATAAGGTGAAATGTTCATGAATAGTAATGAAAAATATTATTTATATAAACAAAGATTATGGAAATTTCATACTTCTGTTTTATAAATGTGACTATTTAATCTGGGAAAACCAGGCCACAAATGAAAATGACCTAGAAAGAAAAAAATCACAAGCCAACATTTTATGTGACAGTGGTTTTATTTAAAATGTCAATTAACAAAAAGAAAAACAAGAGTTAAATTAAAACCTAAATATAACGCTTCAAAAATGCTGATTTTGACAAAAACTTGATTTCTCACAACGTAATTTTCCCTGTGGTATGGTTTTCGCAGAGTGCATTTCAAATGTAATATTTTCATCATTTAATTTGAAAACTTTGAATGACAAAATCGAACCATTTTAGGCCAATACAGTACGTTTAGTCTGCAAGTTTTTCTTTATGACATAAACTCACAAATTATGAATCCAATACAAATAAATATTTCAGTGATCTCGACTGGAATAAAACTGCAAATGTATCTCCTGATGTTAAACAAATCACTGCAAAACAATCAGAAAATATAATCTGAAATATCGGTGAAAGCATTAGATTTTTATCTTAGACAATCAAATTCAAATTACATTACAAATTCCACTAGAGAAATGGAAGAAAACATATTATCCCATCCGTATGCTTTGCTAGTCTCTGACAATCTGGCTTTTTACATGTTTTTTCCTTACATAATGTTATTCATATTTTATACGTGACTCCTATTTATAATTGAAAAACTTCTGTTGTTGTTTTTTCATACAAATGGGGCATAACTCAAAAATTATAAAAGTCAGAGTTATGGGCCTTATTGTACACTGCATTTTATCTCTAGCAACATGTGTACCAAGTTTCATTAAAATATCTTGTACAGATGCATATTATCTCAAGCAATGTGTACCAAGTTTCATTAAAATATCTTTTAAAAAAAATACATTTCACCTCTAGCAACATATGCACCAAATTTAATAAAAATATATGGTACACATGCATCTTATTTCTAGTAACATTTTTTTATGTGTACCAAGTTATATTAAAATATCTTGTACACATGCACTTTATCTCTAGCAACATGAGTACCAAGTTTCATTAAAATATCTTGTACACATGCACTTTATCTCTAGCAACATGTGTACCAAGATTCATTAAAATATCTTTAAAGGTGTACAATGAACTATACTCAAGGTTGAACAAATTGCACAACTATAGCCAACGCCCCCAGCCTGAAGGCTGTCATAATACTCTGACAGCTTCCCCTTTTCATTTCTTCTAAAAATCAGACGCGTTAAAAATGCATGGCTTCCATAATTTTAATTTCAAAGACAGGAAACATTTTCTCTAAGGACAAATGGGAAAAGCAGTAATAATGTTTTATTTCTAACAAATGCCAAGTGGATTGATGCAAAGTGGAGAATTATTCCTCATCAATGCCAGTCTTAATGACTGGAAAATACTTTTGTTTAAAAATTGAACTTAGCATTTCAAGGTTTAGAAGCTTTAAATGATCATGGTGTTTATAATTAATTCTGCCAAAATCCAACAAGTGATTTTCAAATCATGAGCAACATCCTCAGCCTGTCGATCTACTTGACACCTCAAAGAAACCGACTGCTTGCAATAGTGATTTGGCGTATAATTTTATCCTATCACATTAAAAGTAAGTACTGAAAAGGCGGGCTCATAACCCGCACAGAGGAGGCATGCTCATACACACACAAAGGAGCAGGCTCATACCCCACAAAGGAGGCAGGCTCATATCCCACAAAGGATCCATGCATATTCAGGTTGCATTGGTTTCACTTTGTGGCATTAAAATTACACTAACAAGAACAGTGCATCTGTGGTGACAAACAAAACTCTTTGAAGTGCTGAAGCTGTTTGTCAGAAGCGTGTTTCTGTTTTGTTTAACTATTTGAGGAAAATGTTTCGATAAGGTCACTTGCAAAAAAATATTAAGCCCGACTTTTTTCACCCCATGAGAGCAGGACTGACTGGTGGTTTAAAATATTGCTGATGTTATATTGTGTGTGCTACAGAAAATTTCAGTAACATATATATTCACCTATCTAAAAATGAGAAAAATGGAAACAACTGATCTGAAAGAATATATTGAAACAACAAATAATGAATAACCTGCAAATTTATTATGCCCAAGAAAAAACAGCACCATTGCAATATATATACCCAGTTCACAGCAATCAGTAAATTTAAGATCATACAGAACACTCAACGAGTTAGACCCACTTTCCTTGCTCACTCCGAGGGATAAAGTCGATGATCGCGGACTTCCTACGAGGGTAAAACTGTTGCCCTCGCTAAAATCCCTCCGAGTGGCTGGTTTTCCGCCGAGTTTAACATGAATGATAGCGTTGAAAATCGTCCGATTTTATGACCCCTCGGCGGAACTCCGTGTCTAATCAGATAAGCAAGAAATCACTCTTGTTTAGAAGTTATTTTTTATGCTTACTGTATGTACATTATTAATCGTACAAGATTCTTACCAGCGTTTAATTTGTTTTGTGTCCAAAAACGCCAATTGAATATTGTCTTGACTTGTTTATAGTAAACATTGAATCATTGATAAATTGCCACTAATTGTATTGCATCATAAAACAGTCGACATTTTACACGATTCTGAACCATGACCTCCGACGTCACGCGCGTGATCAATACATTATATAGAATATATAGGTTTTATTATTGGTGGTTAAAAATAGCTATGACTTATTAAGGAATTTTTCCACAGAAAACGAGGCAAGGCTTTAACCATGCGCTGTGAACTTTGAACGCGTGTTTGACCTCCTGATTTTCCGAAAATGTGTAATAAGTAACCTAGCCTTTTTCGGGTGAAATGTGTTTATCAATGTATTCAGTCATTAGTAAAATATACGTTTATAAGATGCATGTGCAAATAGTGAAATACGACTGCATTCTTGTGGTAAGCTAACTTCATGTAAAACGGGCAGAGGAAAAAGAATAATAGAAATTTACTGAAGCCGTCATTATCGATGGAAATTTTTAATAAAAAAATAACTTTAGCAGAGATTCTTATCAAATGTCCGCAGAGTTTCGCGGAGATTACCCCTCCGAGGAACGCCGCGTTCGTCATACCGATCACCCTCCGAGGGCCTTAAATTCCAACTCCGAGGAACGCGGACAGACAATAAATTCATTGCGTTGGCCGCGATAGCGAAAATCCGCGGAGGAAAACGGAAAGTGGGTCTAACTCGTTGAGTGTACTGTAGGAATTAAGATGGTACAGTAGCATGATTTTTCTTTTGAACAATTTATGGCTCAAACAATGCCCTGCTGGTAAACTATTATTTTTAATGACAATGGATGTTATCATTGAGCAAACAATTAAGTATCAGGCATAATTAGAGAGTTGTTTTTCAGCTTTTTTCCACTGAAAATGTCACTAACAGAACCGTTATTTCAAGAACAAGCAGCGAATTGTAATATATCAATATAGTTTTATAGTGATATAAATGACTTCTTTCTATGTGTTTATAAATAAGGGGAAAATTGTCCTGTATGTTACCAGTTAATTGCTCAAACCAAAGTCATTTATTCTATACACTTAATGACCCTAATGGGTCTCCAATTTTCTTGCAATTTCCGTAACTCCAGACTTATATTTTAAAGAACCTCATCTTACAAGCCACATTATGTAAGAAACAGAACTGACAAAGGAACCACAGTTGGTGATCATTTGAGGCCATTAATGTGAGAAAATCTGTGAAAGTACAAGGTTTCATATATAAA
This sequence comes from Mya arenaria, assembly GCF_026914265.1. Lineage (NCBI taxonomy): Eukaryota > Metazoa > Mollusca > Bivalvia > Myida > Myidae > Mya > Mya arenaria. The sequence continues at coordinate 33,548,057 of NC_069125.1, forward strand.
CAAATTTCCTTCTGGATGGCTGCAAAGAAAGTTATTAGAAAACCCCCATAGAATATCACGATACAAATTATCACACAAAATATATAAGGTAGAAAGACCAGCAATATTATCACACAATATAACTTGGTAGAGGATAACCAGCACGATCACACAATATAACTTGGTAGAGGATCACCAACACTATCACACAATATAACTTGGTAGAGGATCACCAGCACTATCACACAATATAACCTGGTAGAGGATCACCAGCACTATCACACAGTATAACTTGGTAGAGGATCGACAACACTATCACACAATATAACTTGGTAGAGGATCGACAACACTATCACACAATATAACTTGGTAGAGGATCACCAGCACTGTCACACAGTATAACTTGGTAGAGGATCACCAACACTGTCACACAGTATTACTTGGTAGAGGATCACCGACACTGTCACACAATATAACTTGGTAGAGGATCACCAACACTATCACACAGTATAACAAACACTATCACACAATATAACTTGGTAGAGGATCACCAACACTATCACACAATATAACTTGGTAGAGGATCACCAACACTATCACACAATATAACCTGGTAGAGGATCACCAACACAATATAACTTGGTAGAGGATCACCAGCACTACCACATAATATAACTTGGTAGAGGATCACCAGCACTATCACACAATATAACCTGGTAGAGGATCACCAACACTATCACACAATATAACTTGGTAGAGGATCGACAACACTATCACACAATATAGGCCTTATCCAGGGTCCCTGGGGTGGGGGTGGGGGGGCATTTGGCTTGGATTTTACCAGCAGTTTGTCCCCTCAGGGCTGGGATTTATCCGGGCTTGGCTGGACCGCAAGTAAAGTCCCCGCTATTCCCCGGACCGGGGGGGTGGGGGTGGGGCTGGTTACAATTGACTGGTACATTACTAGCAAACCGCAAAACCAGAAGTTCATTAGGAGAAAGAAATGTTATGAATCACACATTAAAACAAAGGAATGACATTTTCATTGGGTTCATTTGAGTATTTGGAAATAATTTCACACCTTAATGAAATGACAAAATTTCCCAGACGGAGCAAATTATTTGCATATCATTTATGCACAGCAATCAAGGTCGGGAAATTGGAAAAAGTGCACACCACCTAAAGATGGATGGTAGTGTCTTCAGGGTGTCATCAATAAGCAGTCACAAAATGTCTGTCACAGATTCTTCGAGGTTTTTTTCCCTCTGACCAGACATTATATGGGACAATAATTATTAATGCAGTCATGTCTATCACAGAATCGAAGTTTTTGAAGTTTTTTGTCTGACCAATATATGGGACAATAATTATTAATGCAGTCATGTCTATCACAGATTGACCAGACATTATATGGGACGAACATTATTCTACAATGCTATTCTTTGTATTTTAGTTACTGCTGATTCTAATGAAAACGGAAAACGTGTAACATCAAACTGTACAATAGCTCATTGTTGCTTTAAAGGGGCTGTACTCCGTATGATAAAAAAGCGAAAAAAAAGAAGAAAATTGTCGAAAACTGACATAAACTTGGCATCGATATGTACAATGCATTGAAACTTACTAGTTAATGTACCACAAAGTTTACAAATTATTTAAGTTTAGCAGTAATCTCATATTTTTCCATTAAAAAAGATTACTGGGTATGTCTACCAGGTAGAATTTATTCCTTATGCGTGATTGGCTAGTCGGTGTTATCACGTGATATTACCGAGGTAGGTGTATAGCTTAATTATGTCACTCATATAGAGTAAGCTGTAGTAGCTCAGTGGATATGATGCTGGACTGCAATTTTCGCGACACAGGTTCGAACCCGGTCTCCGATACAATTTTTTTTTTACATTTTGGTACTTTTTTTTACAATTATGATATCAAAGCGTAGCACATTCTATTAGATAATTGTCCTGAGATTCGTTACAGAAAAAAACTTTTTTTGGTGCCAATCTGGTGTACAGTCCCTTTAACTAGGATTTTAGTAAGGTTATATGTTGCTTTTCCTAAGGTTTATTAAAGTCAGGTTATAAATAGGGTAGGGTGCTGCAAATAGGGACAGGGCACAAAGAAAGAAAAGGCTACATTGTACTGGACTGTGAAGATTTTCAAACATTACAATTTTGACAGAAATGGTAGGAAGTTTGTTTAATTGAAGTTATGTTAGGTTTCATCGTCTGCCAGATATGTATGTAAATATGTTAATATATTATATGATAACATTAAATTTTACAGTCATAAACAATCACCATGATGCTGGTGACTCCATGGGACTGCAGAATTGTTCTCATTACCAAAAAAGGTGCAGCACTCTTCCATTACTGACTTTAGTTAAAGGGACACAACACCAGATGTTCCCAAAATTGGCAAATACAAAATTTCCTAAAAACAAGCCAATGATTGTCCATATGAGCTAGAATAATGCTGATAATGCATCATTTTATATGATTATTAGAATTATTTGTTGATTTCTCAGCGGTGTTTACTTGTTTAAAAATAGCGCATAATGATTTCCCAGTTTATGGTGTGTATATTTAGCATGTAAAAGACACATGAATAGTACAGAAAAACATACTGACACTATTCTTAAATTTATTGGGATTTATACGTGGTAGACAGACCCAGTAAATTTGAATTGGAAAAATATGCAAAAACTGATAAAGACACATGGGTCTTAAGCGATGTAATACATCAGTAAAAGGGATTGACAACACAACAATATCAATTTTATGTAAATTTTTAACAAGTTCCTATTTTTGCAATGATATCATCTGGTGTCTAGTCCCTTTAAAACCCTACTTTTAATTGTTAAAGCTATTTTCCCATACATACTCTACAATGATATCTCATTTTCCCAGTCTCTGAATGAGGCACTATTTTTTTTTTTCATTCTAAATGATTTAATATCCAATAACTCCATATGAACAACTCGTATAGCTGGCGGTACTAAATCATTCGAACATGCTTTCGGAGACAAACATTCAAAGAATTCAAGTGCCACAAGCGAACCAATGAAAGTCGCAGACAATAAACCAAATAAGGTACATCACCACTAGACTTAAACGATTTCATTAATAATATCATAATTACAATCAATTGATCAATGCTGGCAGCCTTATACAATAATACCACAGACATATTCATGGTAATGAATGGTACATTTCGCAGCAGGGAAACTTCATAATTAAGTGCATCGGAAGGCAATGTCAGTTTTCTCCATTACTCAATTGATGACATTTAACTGACTTCTGATAAAATAGCCAATTTTCTATCAAATCAAGATTTATTCAGAAAGTTCCAAGATGGTTGGAAGACACAGGTTAATTGCAATGGATAGAAAATTGGCAGCAAAGAAATTTGAACTTGGGAAAATTGCAAGCGCAAAGCATTAGTCTGGGGAGAGCTTACCTACCCATTGACCCACAATTCAAATGCACGTTTTATGTCATATCTAATTGGTAAACCAATCGAATAAGAGCTGGTAATTATATAATCCTTAGAAGGCCAATTGCGGTTTAAACTGTTGGGGAGATTTCCTACAGCATGAATGTCTTATGTTACAGAAATCCACTTTCAGCGAGGCAGCTAAAGTCTGTTTATGGAGAAAGTGCTTCCATGTATTGTACCATTGCATAGGACTTAAGGAGCAAATCACTTCTAATAACGCCTCTCAGTGGCCTATATTGTGATATTAGGGTATCCATCTTACTGAGCAGGAGGTTTAATGTTTGAGCCTCACTAGGGACTTCTGTCCTACCGAGCAGGTGGTTTAATGTTTGAGCCTCACTAGGGACTTCTGTCCTACCGAGCAGGTGGTTTAATGTTTGAGCCTCACTAGGGACTTCTGTCCTACCGAGCTGAAGGTTTAATGTTTGAGCTTTACAAGGGACTTCTGTCCTACCGAGCAGGAGGTTTAATGTTTGAGCCTCACTAGGGACTTCTGTCCTACTGAGCAGGTGGTTTAATGTTTGAGCTTTACAAGGGACTTCTGTCCTACTGAGCAGGAGGTTTAATGTTTGAGCCTCACTAGGGACTTCTGTCCTACTGAGCAGGAGGTTTCATGTTTGGGCTTTACAAGGGACTTCTGTCCTACTGAGCAGGAGGTTTCATGTTTGAGCTTTACAAGGGACTTCTGTCCTACTGAGCAGGAGGTTTAATGTTTGAGCCTCACTAGGGACTTCTGTCCTACTGAGCAGGAGGTTTCATGTTTGGGCTTTACAAGGGACTTCTGTCCTACTGAGCAGGAGGTTTCATGTTTGAGCTTTACAAGGGACTTCTGTCCTACTGAGCAGGAGGTTTCATGTTTGAGCTTTACAAGGGACTTCTGTCCTACTGAGCAGGAGGTTTCATGTTTGAGCTTTACAAGGGACTTCTGTCCTACTGAGCAGGAGGTTTAATGTTTGAGCTTTACAAGGGACTTCTGTCCTACCGAGCAGGTGGTTTAATGTTTGAGCTTTACAAGGGACTTCTGTCCTACCGAGCAGGTGGTTTAATGTTTGAGCCTCACTAGGGACTTCCGTCCTACCGAGCTGAAGGTTTAATGTTTGAGCTTTACAAGGGACTTCTGTCCTACCGAGCAGGTGGTTTAATGTTTGAGCTTTACAAGGGACTTCTGTCCTACCGAGCAGGAGGTTTAATGTTTGAGCTTTACAAGGGACTTCTGTCCTACCGAGCAGGTGGTTTAATGTTTGAGCTTTACAAGGGACTTCTGTCCTACCGAGCAGGTGGTTTAATGTTTGAGCCTCACTAGGGACTTCCGTCCTACCGAGCTGAAGGTTTAATGTTTGAGCTTTACAAGGGACTTCTGTCCTACCGAGCAGGAGGTTTAATGTTTGAGCTTTACAAGGGACTTCTGTCCTACTGAGCAGGAGGTTTAATGTTTGAGCCTCACTAGGGACTTCTGTCCTACTGAGCAGGAGGTTTAATGTTTGAGCCTCACTAGGGACTTCTGTCCTACTGAGCAGGTGGTTTAATGTTTGAGCCTCACTAGGGACTTCTGTCCTACTGAGCAGGAGGTTTAATGTTTGAGCCTCACTAGGGACTTCTGTCCTACTGAGCAGGAGGTTTAATGTTTGAGCCTCACTAGGGACTTCTGTCCTACTGAGCAGGAGGTTTAATGTTTGAGCCTCACTAGGGACTTCTGTCCTACTGAGCAGGTGGTTTAATGTTTGAGCCTCACTAGGGACTTCTGTCCTACTGAGTAGGAGGTTTCATGTTTGAGCCTCACTAGGGACTTCTGTCCTACCGAGCAGGAGGTTTAATGTTTGAGCCTCACTAGGGACTTCTGTCCTACTGAGCAGGAGGTTTAATGTTTGAGCCTCACTAGGGACTTCTGTCCTACTGAGTAGGAGGTTTCATGTTTGAGCCTCACTAGGGACTTCTGTCCTACCGAGCAGGAGGTTTAATGTTTGAGCTTTACAAGGGACTTGTTCTGATAAAGCTGGTTGCAGACCCAGCTATAGCTGTTTGGTGACTCAGCAGCCAGTTAAATAATGGATACCAATCGCTTTCCTGCCAGGGATATCAAGCATATAGGATAGGAGTCGGAAGTAAAAATGTTCATCGATCAAAGTGTCTAAAAAGTCCAGAGGACTGGCCATTTGATAAGAGGGTAGACACTATAATAAACAAACACTTAGATGATCACTCATACACACCACAAAGATGGAAGTTTGTCAATTCTTTCCATGAGCGAATTTTCATATGGCAATCTTCAGTAAATTTAATTTTTTACTCAACTCTTTGAGACAAACACGAACAAGATTGCCGATGAGCTAATCCCTAAGTTAATTATGAATTATGTTTTAGTCGAATAGGGGAAATAACTCAACAGTTAATGAGGCCAGAGTGGCATGCCTTGAAGTACATGCGCAAAGGCTCAGAAAACATGTGTACCAAATTTCATAAGAATCTCTTGGAACAATTTTTCATTATGGCAAAGTCTAAAAGGTTTTTCAGCCCAAAGTCTCTGACATTTAAGTCACCAGGGCCCTCACAAAACTTCGACATTTTTTCCTCGGAAAACAGACGAACTAAAAAATACATAGTTTATGTGCGAATATTTCTGCCTTATACGCACTCCCAGTTGTGTACTGACATGATTTAAGGTGCTAGTGTGAATGTAAATGCATCAATAAATATTCATAAGTCTGACTTGCAAAAATGTCACCAGGACACAATAAATTTTGTTGGACTGGTCTCAAGATTTATTCCGTAATATGTGTCCCATCACCAGAGATTTTGCTCAAATTTGGAAGCCTCAACTTGGAAAGTACATTCACTGCTGCACTCAGGCAATGATCTATCAAGAAATGGGTTAGATTCTATGAAGATAATGAGATTTGGCACAACATTGTAAAAGTTTCTAAGAAATAATTAAGAATTCCTGCATTGAAACCACATTTGCATACAAATATCTATGCTGGAATTTCTCTATGATTTAAAAAAACATTGCTTATTTTCAAATAACATAACTATATTTCGAAGAAATATTTAACTAACACTGGGGCTGATCTAGAATTTGGCATTAGAGAGGGCACAACATAGAGGTGGGGCGTAACTATGGAATATTGGGCTAAATCTGCTAGTGTGACATATAAACGTACAATTAAATGCTTTAATAACAGTATAAACTGCTAAAGAATTCTGAACACCAATTGTTCAAGAAACTTTCGATCCCTGTAAAAAAACAACCTAAATCTGAACATAATTTATTTTAAGAAGAAACTTCGCAAAAAAACGCAAAGAACCAGAATTTTGATGCCCTGAAAGTACTCAGACTGATTAATGATCACTCAGACAAAACCCAGACTTATTTGTTTTCCGAAAAAAGACAAAACGCCGAAATCCAAAATTGAACATTTCTACAAGCTTAGGCTAAGCTCTATAGTTCTTCCTATCCCTGTTGTATATTTTTGTCACTAAGAAGAACAAAACAAGCCATGATGGTACACAGAGTGACGAATGACAGCCAATACCAATAAATCTTCGCACGACAGGACAAGATCTGATGTGGTCATTATTGCCCTCATTCTCCGACAGTTGGACGGGCTGGTAATGGTTAACAACAGGTTTTATAGCTGTTACCGAGATTGTCTAACTAACCAGAAAATCAACGCTATCATTTCCCGTTGTGAGAAAAAGAAGTAAAGGGCTAATTCTTTGTCCGGGTCCCACAATCAACAGGATTCAAAGGGCCAGAAAAAAAAGCGTAGAAACTGACCATATTTTTTTCTCAACTTGGATTTTTTAACTAGTGCGCAGCTACATTGAGCCATATACAGTCAGCAAAGCATTGCCATGCATCCATTAACAAAAGGAAATTTATTACAGATATTTCACAGAATGATTGAATTTCAAAAGGGTTAGATTTTTATATTGGACTCGGAAAAGATGGCCAAATGATAGGGTTTGACAAACAAAGGGCCATAACTAAGGAGCTGCTGAAGTTACAAAACTTGTAAGAGATATTATGCATATAAACAAAAGTTTTGTAATTTATTAAGTTTGGTGAGAATATGATAGACAAAAATCATGCTAAGGATACAGAAAAAAATAATTTGATAAATTTTGACCATAAAAGGGCAATAACTCGAGAGTTACTCTGGTCATCAGGCTAGTAATCGAACTTGTTCAAGATATTGTTCCCATTAATATTGCAACCAAGTTTGGTAAGAATTGGATGAAAAATGCAGTTGTATTGAACATTTATATTAGTTTTCCACACTGAGGTTATCTTTTGTCTAGTTGACACATCAAAATTATTTGATTGGCTATTAGTTATTATTGGATAAATATTGACCAATCAATAATCATTTGGATAACTTCAACCAAATCAAAAACAGTTTTATATAATTGGCTGTAGACAATTTCAGTTGATGCTGCCCCGGGCAATTATTATGACCTTTCACAAACACATAAACTTTAGAACTGATCTAAATCCAATATTGTCAGAGATGATCTTGCGGTGATTAGAAACTTATATTGACTTATTTCTGCCACTATCAATAGATTCCATGTTATTTGCAATCCAGTATCCGCCCCGACATTGATCCCCTATATCATGTAAAGGTTAACGCAATCGGAAACAAAATAAGTACTTCTCGGCCTGAGCCCACAAGCCCACCCACCCTTCCTATCCTGTTATGATTTACAATATCGGAAACAAATTAAGTACTTGGCCTGAGCCCACAGGCCCACCCACCCGTCATCGTATCCTGTCAAGGTTAAAGCCATCCATCGGAACACTGGATTTACCAGGGAAGACAGAGTGCATGACCCCATGTTAAAAGATAACATCGGGAAAGATATCCGTCACCTAAGAATTCAAGAGTAAATAATATTAAATCAAGAGTGTCCCGTACAATTCGCTGATCAATACAATATGACAGGAAATCGTAATATCACATTGTAATTGGCAACAGAGAGCTGGTTTCTGGAGGTTAGAAATAGATTATTGGCGTGGATATATCGTCACATGTCTGCATAATGTACCATTATAATAGATTGCCCAATTTATCAATGTCAACGTAAAACAGTTCACTAAATCTGCTAAATTTGCAAATTTTCCCTCAAATTGGTTTCTACGACTATATCCAGTTTATTCTCAAAAAGAACCAGAGTCTGCCAGCCAAAATGGACATTTCAAATGGCAATTAATTTGGCTGGTTCAAATTAAGATAAATAAGAGAATTTTAAGACTAATTAAGTAATAGCTGGTTTATTTTTTCAGTATTTGAGATGGTTCATAAACAAGAGCCGTCGTAAGACAGCGCGCTCAACTACGCTGCTTTGACTTAGAATACAATAACGATGTAATAATATCAAGTTTGGTCTCTTTATGTCAAACCTAACTAAAATTATTCGATACATAAGGTGACTTTGATGCTGCCCTCACACCAGCCCACCCAAACAATGACGCAAGTCATTCAAATAACTTGATTTCCCATTATGAAAATGTAGTTAAGAATATACAAATATGCCTTTCAAAGGAAATTAAAAAAATAAAAAAAAAAATAAAAAAAATCAAGGGCCATAATTTGTATTTAGGCTTAAAATGGAGTTATGTTTCTTGTTGAAAGATGGTTGTAAATAATTTTGAATTTTATTAAGTGCATTTAATGTACCGTATAGAAGTTTTTTTATTAAAATCCCAACTTGCCCTTAACTTTTACTTGCCTAAAACTTTAACCTAAGTCAATCAGGGGCCATAACTTGTATTAAGGATATGGAGTTATGTAACCTCATTGGGTGATGGTCCTAAATGTAGGGTATTGGACTTATAAGTGAAAATCCCAACTTGCCCTAAAACATTAACCGGACGCCGACGCCGATGCTGGGGCAAGTAGTATAGCCCACCTATTCTTCAAATCGTCGAGCTAAAAACTTATTGAAAACCCTGAACAACTTGACAACAAAGAAATTTTTGAAAAGGATAATTTTCAGAAACGCTTTAAATTTCCAAGAAAAGTTCTTTTAACAATTATAATTATTAGTATCAACTGATGTAATAATACAGTTTCAATTTCCTTCGATATTATACTGAGTCACCATAAAACATCCATTAAGTGGTTATTATAATTGTCGATCAAGTTATAATATTTCAGAAAGCAAGGAATATGATAGGAATTACTGAGGAAATTGAAAGCTGAAGACATAATAATTATAGTAAACTGAACCACAGAACTTCAATGTACTTCTTTGTAATAAAGTCTGTAACATTAAGTTTCTTAAAGAAGATAAGAGACCTCTTAGAAAATCTATGCATGAATAAAATAACAGCTCTGTTTCATTATGATCTATTCTATACTTGATTTTTTTTAGGCTGTATGCCGCAGGTTTACAGACTAATATGTACTGCGAATTAAAACGATGTATTCAACCCTATTAAAATATTTGCCACCGACTCCAAAATTATAATTGCCAAAAAAACACAAATAAAATCACTTGCAAAAAATTGGATATTCCCGGAAAAAAATCTGAAAGTATGCCGTCTGCTTATCTCACACTTACAATATTTTTCAGCGCCAAATGGTACATTTAAAATGTGTTTTGTTCCATGACAACAAAAAAATGCCTTATAAAAAAAACAAAAAACCTACCTACAGACTCATTTATTTGGGCATCTAACCAGGCCCACTCAGGTACATTAGGTCAAGGAGTATGTGTGCTAGTCCTTAGAAGGTAAAGCCATTTGACAAATTTTGAAAACTGACCATGGGTTTCAGGATTCCAAGATTCTGTCCCAGGACTAAAGGCTGCATAATTTTGACATCCATAAATTTTCATAATTTCACTTTGACTTAGTACTATTTCAAATCAATAATGCAACAGTTTTATTACGCGCTGAGGTTTTGTATACAGAGGAAAATGGTTTGTTTCAGTGTAAGATTGTGATATATTTCACCGAGTATGCACCAAAATGGTATTATTCATGAGTGGCGTCTACTAGCCACTCGTGAAATATTATTAAATATATTTACTTTTTGTTTTCAGGAGTTGATATATATTGCAATCTTACACTGAAATAAACCATTTTTCTTTTTATTATATGCCTTAAAAAAATATAAAATGACAGTTAATTGTTGTTTTTCAGAAAAGCGTGCCAAATTAATTGTATGGGAACGTTGCTACATTTTGGAAATTACGTTATTGAATTTGTGTCCAAACTCTTATGTACGCTGACGTTTGATTTGGAATTGAGAGCAGGCTAAAATTTCAAAACAGTGAAAATATCAAAACGTTATTTCACTGTTTGAAACCGTCAAATAACATTTTCGTTTCACTGATAATTAAATGTCTATAAACCACAGGAAAGCATATAATAAATTATTTTCTCCCATATATATATATATATATATATTTTTTTTTTTCTTTCTGAGCTTCTCTATTGCAAGTAAATCCTAGACAAAGCCTGAGAATCATTAACAGTCTATAATGTCTAAATACAGACACCAAACACAAAAAATCTGACATCTGAAACATCTCTTTTCATTTTATCTCCCGCAGCATTTCGGAGATGTTGCATGAACTTGCAATTATGTGACACATATGCTGCAAGCGGATATCCAAAATACCATACATCATTTCAAGACATTATCTGCAATTAATGATGGTCTTCATACAAACGAAGGAAAATCAATGTTTGCAAGATTATTAAATAAAGCGGATTGTTTGGAACCTTGTTAGGGTTAACAACGTTGTTAACGTCATTGTTGTTAACTTTAAATTCTTTACTGCTCTGGATATATATTATTGACACACTATGTATGGACACACTTATAATCTAGCTGCAGTATTCCTTAAAAGAGTGGAGACATCTTTTTCAGCTGTACTTGTTACCTTTGAATATAAAAGCATATTATCAAATATTTTAAATATGTTTAAAAGTTAACAACGATGTCTTTAATCACGTTGGTTAATTTAAAATACAGTTTAGTTTAGAGTATATAGTCCATATTTAAGAGTATTGAAATTCAAGCACTGTATACTTTCCAAATATCTTAATATGATATTGGTTTCTTTTGCGGCACAAAATAGTAGTTCATTGCATTCAACGGAGCATCTTATTTTTTTTTCACCATTTGCTTTCATTTTTTTCGCAATATTTTCGATCACAACTGAAAAACTCATCTCTGATATGTAAATACTATAATTCCATCAAGCATACACTAGGGACACTATGTGAAAACTGGAGTATATCGCAATTACATATATCATATCACAAACACGATTCCATCCCAGAATGCAATTATCACCATTTACGAACACCGTGATCACACATTTTTGTAGCGAAACTTGCAGAAGTTACTTTGGTATCCTGATAGTCATTACGTAGATACATTTACCACTGATCTCGTCAATTGGCAAATCAAACAATTCTCGTGTTGCGATTTCCAATAGCAGAGTATGAAGTTAACAGTCGCCAACAAGTGGCTGTGAGCATTGACAATTATTTCACTCACAATTCATTCCTGGGTTTCAATGTCATTGTACAAGCGATTATGGTTAATATTCAACGTGATATCAGCTTAAAAGCATCATAATGATAACCATATCATTAATGGTCATCCTTTCTTTTGAAGACTATAGCAACTTGACCATTAACAAGTCTTGTAATCTGAAGTATAAAGACCTTCGATGTCCGCCATCACAACTCAAATATGTTTACGCACAAAATAAAAAATGTTAGCAATTTCATGCCCATAAAATCACAGCAAATTCTTTCCCCAGTTCCTGAGGGACATTCAAAGAAATATGCATACAGCACTCCACGAATTTCCCTGCAAATTTCTTGGACATTTTTGTAAATCTCGAAATCACATAAATCTTGAATATTAAATACCTGCCACATGTGGATATCCTGAGAAAAAAAGCAAAAGAGGAATGAAATGAGCAGATTGAGATAGGAGATTTCAGTCTATTCAATGGAGAGATTGCCTTTGAAGACATCACTGAATTGACTTTTCATGATAACACGAAAATGCAAGTCCCAATATTGCCAGGAATTTAATTGCATAACAATTTTTGACGTAAAAGAATGTAAATTTTTGTTGCAGTTTCTGAAATAATTTATTTTTTTGACAGGCTTGTAAAACTAAATATCACCATGTTAATTAATTAACTCCAGTTCAATAATTGTTCTGACTTTTGTTTGGACTTTATTCGAATATAACCAAAGCATTCATTAATAACTTTACATATAAATCAAATAAAACAAGGGGATTCTGGGGTTGAGCAAAAGTGATTTGAAAGGGTATTTAAATTATTGCCAACATCTTACCTTCACATGCAAACGCCTTGACATTACAACATGGTAATCAAGATTTTTTACCTTGGTATTTTTACTTCAAAACACAAAGCCATGCATGTTGATACCCTTGGCTTTAATACATTATGGCCCGACTGATTGTTCAGAATTTTGTTAAAGTTAACAACGTTGTTAACAGCATTATTGTTAACTTTTAAATCTTTAAAAAAAAATGTTTCAGCTGTACTTGTTTTATTAAATATTTAAGTAATTTAACTTATAAAATAGTTAACAACGATGCCGTTAACAATTGTATTAACTATAAGAAAGATCTGAACAATCTACTGATTATGAGACAGGGTAAACTACAGACAGCATAAAAAAATCGCCAAAAAACTAAAATTCAGATGAGGCTTAAAAGAGTCCAGACAACTGCAGCAGACAACAGTTTCAGTGTTATTTTAATGCATCCTTCAAGTCATCAATATTTATTTCAGCAGACCAATCACCATTTTCCTTACGTTCAAGATCAATCATTGATGAAAATTTGTGTTCTTCTGTCCAAACTTTCGAATTGTTTTTTGCAGATCTGACATTGACTTCTTCTCCAAGGATATTGACACAATCATAAGTTTGTATGTCAGTCATCAAAATTATTCTTTTGGATGAACAAGCCCAAATTCATATACTAAGAAACCTGGAAAGCATTTTACCAGTGAAGGGCCTGCAGACTTGTGCTTATTTTGACCACTGGCATCTAAGTTTAGAGTGTCACCATCTCCGTCACATGATAATTAGATGAGGCTAACTTAAAAATTCATTTGAGTAACAGTGACTTCCCCTTGAACTAGACTTGCCATTACTTGAACTTCCCCATTATGTAAACCCATACGATTTTGGTCTAAGAGAAGTTAGAACTTTTACATTTAAACAAAGGAAAACGGACTAACACTTTTGAAAATAAGTAAAGCAAATAATACTGACATTTAATTATTAAGATTGTATCAAATTCCTTCAACTATCTAAAACAGTTTCCTAGGGGCTGTATTCAATAAGCAACTTAGATTGAACTTAAATTAGAGATTAGATACTAAGTGTTTTGATTGGCCTGTATATTTAGCTGACCAATAGGCTGAATGGAATCACTGAGCCATATCTAAGGACAAGGATAAGCTCAATTTTTAATACTGGCCTTATAGTCATGGCCAATTAATGTCATGATGACAAAGATCTAAAAAAAAAAAAACTTAAATATGATTCAGTCTGTGCCGTCTTTGCATTAGTTGGTTCTCACCAAAATAATATTACAAATACATGCATCAGCAGATATCAACCTATATCTATGAATATATTATTTAAAATGTAACCATTCTTCCAGACCATTACTGAAATGACGACAAATCACGAAATTGCAGAGGGAATTAGATTCAAAACTGATCAACATCGGAAATCATCCACGCCTTCTATGGGTCTCTCAGTCACAACTGTATCTCACGAGACAATCGCCATTTATTATTAATGGTCATTATAACCCTCTTCAAAGTGTACCAGTTGATTACATCATGGCGTACTTTGGCTATTATTCTGCAATAAACATTCTTGTATAACAAAACATGTACTGATTCTCGTGCATTTTTTATTTTATACAGCGTCGACAAAACATTAAGTAAGAAATACATCCACGACTTAGTGAATTATTGAAAAGATGATCAATCAACTTTGAAATTATCTATTCTTATAACACACCACCCTCCAGTGGATATGAATGATTTCACATTGAATTAATGATATGATTATATAACGACCTTGATTTCATTTATTGTCCTTGAAAAATAAAATACAATCAATTATTGTCTCAACAGAAATTGTCTTGAATTCGTCTCACATAAGATAAGATAAAAATGAGTGATGCCAACAAAAAACGTGCACACACAGGAGAAAAAACAGATGGCAGATACGGAAATTATTCACTAAATTTCTCTCTGGTGACCTACATTTTATTGTCTTTCCTTGCCAAGGAATATAAATATATGCATTTATATGGACAATATTTCCAGGAAGGCCAAAAAAACCCACATTTTTTAGGAAAACAGGATAAAAAATCCACACCACAGCAAAAAAAAAATATAGGGTGGGGAGTATAGGGTCAGTCAGGTTAGTGGAACGGCTGTACTCAACATTGAAGGCATTACATGATAACATTTAGTTATACATTATTGGAAATGATGTCAGTTAACAAAGTAGACTGTGTCATCATTACATATTATATTCTGTTATTACCTGTCTTCTGAGTAGGTATACAATAAAAGGGGTATTAGTATTGCACTTTGATCTGGTAGGTCGAATTTGACTCTTATGGAATTTGGCAGAGTTTGATTTCACTTGGGTTATGCCTCAAATCCGTTGGAGCCAAATGCAACCGCCCAGATTTAAACACAGTACTAGTAACCCTTTATAATTTCATAGCCAGCACAACTTCTGTATTGGTAGTCATTTGTTTACAGCATGATTTATTATGTCATCAATATAGCAGAAACAAAAAAAATTGTAGATCACATAATTGCAGGGGGCGCCTATTTGGACATAACAATCAGGGGCGGATCCAGGATTTTGGGTTAGGGGGGATTTTATTGTTTCCATACCAAAGAACATGTAAGCTCCGGGAATTTTAGGGGGGGCGTGCGCCGGGTGCGCCCCCCCCCTGGATCCGCTAGTGACAATATCTTTTAATCAGACTATCATTCACTTTTTGTTTATACTTAAAAACAAGCTATCTTTTACATATTTGCCAAAAAGGTAAACCCAACCTATAGCTAGCTAGCTAGCTCGCAGTGGCAATAACATGGCGTTTTTCTCATTTCAATTACAGGAAATATATAAGAGCAAGTTTCTATTACATCTTGAGGAAAATTCAGCCAGCTGGGACTGATATAGCTTAGTTCTAAGATTCATTTCCAGAGCTCTGTTTTTCCTTCAGGCTCTTCCAGGGATTGCTTATTTGGGCCACAACATAATTAGTTAGTGACCTATGGCAAGCACTCGAATATGAAGGTTCTGCAAGTTACAGAACTAATATATCTTTGATTGAGCATGGTTATTAACTAGAGGTCTATCTGCATTATAGCTGGTTATTGTTCATCACGTCAAAGCAGCCAATCAGAGCCAAGTATTTTGCACACTGTATTTCATTTATTAGGCTACATGACTCAGATGATTCATTATTTGGCCGTGACGTCAAACTTAATGATCTAGTAACCCCAGCTTAAATGATGAACTGTAAGCCGGTTATGGTCATGTATAATACAAATTAAATAAAACTTATTTCAGCAGTCGCTTTTACTCCCATGGAAAAAGTAATTAAATTTGTTATACTTGACCTATATAACCTGCGTCCGTATTCACTAGCGTCCCGAGTCTGAGGTTTCGAAATATCTATAATGTTTGTGGCATCATTATAACCGAAAATAAGTGTTTGACCATTAGGATAAATTCAGTATTAAAAGCTGCACTCTCACAAATTGAACATTTTGACAACTTTTTAAAAAAAATCTTGGAACGAGACAATTTATGCGAAAATGCATGTAAACCAGTCAAATAAGGCTGCTGACAAAATATTAGATCACAGATTTTTATATTTAAGTTAAAAAAGTGATGTTTTATGCATTTTTCTTAAACCGTTAAGAACTCTTTAAGCCATAAAACATTATTTTTCGAATCGAAATATGAAAATCTGCAATCTGATTTTTTGTCAGCAATCTTTTATCATTGGTATGCAGATATTTACGCAAAAATTTGCTCATTCCAAGACAATAAATAAAAAAAATTGTAAAAACGGTAAATCTTTGAGAGTGCAGCTTTAAGGCTATTTTTCACTTGGAACACTAAAAGGTCAATTGCGGAAGAAATTTATTCTGCCATGAAAGGATGAAATTTTCTTAATATGGGCACATTGTCAAACTTACAAAAAGTAAGTTGTAAATGATTTTTTTTCTCTAAAAATTACCTTAACAAAGAACAAACCAATGCTAGGATGATACATCCACTGTTTGATTTGAGAAGAAAAAAAAGAAAAGAAAAAAAAAACAAGCCTTAAAAAAAGGAAAAGGAAATTAGATCTTTTTGTCCTGTACTAACAGTCAAGTACCTAAAAACAGAAATGTTGTAGAAGTGTCAAAAAATAACTTTGATCAGCCCAGCATAAAATAGAACATAGAGAATCCAAATTGGGCCTGCTGGTAATCAGGATGTGACAAGAGACAGTCCCTGCGGAATAATCGGCCACAGACTTCCTGCTACACATTATATAACTAGGTGACATGCAAGCATGGATGTCCTTGTGCAGATTTTTTTCATCGTTAGATGACTGGCAGTGAGGCTGAGGATCAACTCAAGTGCAAAATTTGTTTGTGGAGAGAATGTCGTGTAGGTGGACAGACTCTAACAAATTGCATAACAGAACTTGAAATGGTTTGTTTTCTGTGGCATTCTTTTAGAATGGATGACACTTGCAAGAGGCTGAAAGCACTTGAAAGCTGCACTCTCACAGATATACCATTTTGAAAACTTTTTTTTGTCTTGGAACAAGCCAATTTTCGATAATGCATGGAAACCAGTGATATAAGACCTAACTGACAAAAAACAAATGGCAGGTTTTCATATTTATGTTCAAAAATTGATGTTTTATGTATCTTTTTAAAGAGTAATTAGTTACGCTTATAGCCACAAAACATATTCGAACAGAAATATGAAAATCTGTGATCAGATTTTTTGATGACAGTTCAATCTGTGAGAATGCGGCCTTAACAAGAGTCAATTCTTACAACCAAATAAGGTATTAACCTTTATCATTTCACTTCACCCTCTTTTTTGTTTCTTACAGCAGCGCCTGTGAGGGCTCGTTTCAATATCATATCTAAGTTGTAGACCATACACTGCTTTAGAGTGCTCAGGTAATACTCGTAAAGTAAGGGGCAGATTAAAATAAAGATTTATCCCAAAATAAAGTTAGGCCTCTGTTTTAAAATGGGGCCCACGAGTGGATTTCAACATTCAACTAAAGTCAATCATATGGTCATACATCCATGACTTCATTCACACATACATTCATTGGTCAGTTATTAATAACAAGTAATCCGATTAGCTACATATCGTTCTTAGATCCAATTAAGACCAATATTGAATAACGGCCCACATCTTAAATAACAGCCCCCATCTTAAAAGTTAAAACGTGATTAGGGAAGTACGAAAGAACATACAATGTTATGACCACGTTGGGAATTAAATCCTAAATAGGAAGTCTTAACTGCCACGTTTATTTCTGTTGAACAATTGGACAAGGTTATCGACATTAAAGTAAATTAGAACGCAGAATCTCTTACCAAATAAAAGAAGCGTGAGCGGCTAATAAATACAGCTGAGGTAGGGAAATAACTACAACTATATACTCTTATGAGCCATTATGGAACGAAATTAGGACGTTCTTCATAAAATTGTCAAAAATTTGCAAGACATGCGGGAATCAATATTGCAATGCAACACCGTAAAGTACTAAAGTCTGTATGACTTGTTTAAAGGCACACAATATCATAGGTTGATGATTATATTAGGCCAAAAAAAAAAAATTGTTTGTTTAGGGTAACCTTCCCAAAATTTCTAGGTAGGGTAGGTAGGGATTTTTTTTTTTTTTTCAAAATCTGTCGTAAGTTCAGAATGTTTTCTTGCACATGGCAGTCTTTCCTACATTACTGTCATTGCCTGACTTTGTTTTATTATATAAACAATAATTCTGATTAAAATCTGCATTTATCCGCCCTTCGTAACTCGATCTCTATTCGCTAACGAATATTTTTTTTGCTCAGAAACGGAAAAAAATAGTTAGGGTCGGCGCATTTTTATAGGTAGGGTCGGGTTACCCGAAACAGACATATTATTTTTTTTAGGCATTATTAATTTTTAATGCATTATCATATTGAACTCATTTGACTGAAAGACGCATGCACTTTTTAATCACAAATAAGATTTACCACAATTAATACGGTTGTTTTAATTTACAGAAAAGGATAAACAAATATTGAAAGGAATGGTTATTATGAAGGATACCATGTTTAATTTGAAAGAAAGCTACCTAGCTAGGCGCAGAAAACACGGTATTTCTACCTAATGAGATGATAGCTAAGATCACTGTTAATCTTTCAGGACCCACCAGTCATTTAATATTTGTGTGTTTTCAGCTATTAAATACACTGTAACAATCTTGTTATCAGAAATTAATGATCAGAACAAAAACAAAAACATTTTATTTGTGTACAGATAAAGCAATTATTAGCCGTTATTAATGTTTTTTATAGCTACATCGCCACAATTAATTTCCCGAGCTAACAGCTTTTTATCTGTACACAAATTATACCATTTTTTGTTTTGATCATTAAAATCAAATGAATTAACCATGATAATGCATTAAAATTTCAAAAACAATAACATTTGCATTCAACTTTATTACACTCTTTGATGCCGAAGCCTTGAATGTGGATGAAGCAATTCCATTTGTTTCAGATGGTCATTAGAGGTATTAACTTGACAATTTTCAAAATCCAGAAATATGGGTGTTGTTTCTGACATTCATAATTGTCGTTGGTTCCATAATGGAGACACTAAATTTCATTTAAATATTTTAAACGATTTTCAGGAGTTTATAATATTAACTTTCGAAAACAAAACAAGTTTAAATGAATTACTATACATTTGAAAAGGACTCAAGGTCTTGTCCAGAATCTCGGCTTTAAACAAAGATAATGCCATAAATCTCTGCGACATTTTAAGAAATATCTAAACTGAATCAATACGTTCTGAACTAATCTAAAGATGCATCATTACTGCGCTGACTACAACTGATCGTCAGGCGGGGAAATTACACAATTGCATGCACTTAGACAAAAAGAGAAACTTGGATTCCATTTTAGAACAACAAGCATATGGCAGGAATTAAAAGCCCGTCATTAAAAAGATAGAATTATTTTTTAGAAAGCTGGAATATGAGCAGGCACCAATTATGTAATCAGGAAACCACATAATTATAGTGGAGATCATAATTTGGTCAATACGTTTTTAATGCAGCACTTTAAAGACGCACAGTATAAGTTGACGCAAAAAACTTTATTTTTATTTCAATGCATTATCATGTATATACAGGTCAAATGAGTTTAACATGATAATGCATTAAAATTAAAAATATTTTTTTTTTTTGCATCAACCTTTTTTGTGCGCCTTTAAAGCTCTCATCTATAATGGAAACCATTGTAACATATATCTCTATCTATATATATACATATATATCCAGCGGGAGTGTCATACATTATATAAATACTGTCTTATGAAAAAAAAATACGCTGATGTATAAGTAATAATTTTAAGCTTTTTATTTTCTCAGTATATTTTACCCATTACATAGAAGTGTATTTAAAAAAAATAAAAAAAAATAAAAAAAAATTATCCAATTTTTTTATAAGGGACACTAGCTAACCAAGATTATCTAATACCTGAAACACAGTTTGTGACATTGTGGCATTATTTTTTTCTGCACCAAGATGAAAGGCTGTCACATTTCTTGTCAATGCCCGCTACATCTCGAGTGGTTTTGCCATTACCGAGATTGATCTTCTACATTTAAAACGAATTTATCGCCATAAAAACATGGCTCAATCGGCTAATTGAGTCCATGCAATATTGAAACTGCTGCATTTTATGTGAAATGCATCATTTACTCTCAAGATATACACAGACGATATGATCTTTAATCAATAGTATTTTCCTAATACCGTATTCATCCTTATAGGCGCTCATGCTGTAAAAGTGATGCAGGGCCTGATGTTTATGTAGGTATTTTGCCTGTTTCTTGGACTTAAATAACGCTTTATCCAACACCTTTTGTAACGTAGCTAAATATTCCACTGTTAACATCGTATGGGATACCATATTATTTCCAACGCACCTGCTGATATCTTTTGGTAAACCCACATGCCCTCCATGACAATTTGCTACGTATAGAGGTAGGTTACACAACACTAATAATATTAACAACAGATGTTTGGTTGTTATTTAGACCTCACTCATGACACGAAATGTAACATATTTTAGTGTGTTCATATTTGTTTATATTTTATATAATATGTTTATTATGACGAGAAACTATGTATAATATAACCTCTGTTCTGTCCTGTTTATAAATTCAAAGAAGGCCATTACACACCTATAGTTATCAACCTATTATATTTTCCACATACATGTATCTCCTAAAATTGTCCCACAGACATATACTGCGTAATGACCAATTTGCTGCCATTCAGGTGGTGGGGGAAATATGTTTTATTTTATCTTTACAACATAGCACTCTCTTGGTTTAATATGTTATAATTTTTTAATAATAATATTTTAATTCAGGTCATCCCTGCTTATTTCAATCACTTATTAGAATGTTTAAACTTATTTTTACCCTCATTCAAATTATGAAAAGAGGTACATTTTTACATTTAAACCTATTTTCAGTCTCGTGTCTGATGTCTTGCATCAAAATTTGTCTAGTTACCACTGACAGTGGTTTGAAATTGACACACACCCTGAACATCTATTAGGACATATACAGTACTCAGTACAATTTTTTTATATCTCTGAAAGACTTGAGATCCTAGTGCAGATTCTACCATTATTCTAGACTTGCATGCAGACGCCAACCCATTCATCTCCTTGCAGAACGACCATTTATTTTCAAACAATCACTCTCATTTGCAAATTACTGATAAAATATACATAAAGACAGCCACAATGGTATAGTTAATCCATTGATTGGATTGCTGTCAGAATTCGAAAATATGCATATCAGTGTTAGACACATACTGTTTTTGCATAGGTGACCGTCGGACTATCTTTTAGATTAGATAGATTTCAATGTCAAAGAGAAAACGTTAACATGAAACAAGAAGATTCCAGCAGCTGACAAAAATAGACATATATCCGAAATAGCATTTATTGTAAGTGTACTCAGTCTTCTTTGGCATGAACTCACTGAGCTATAGTCTGACAAACTGACAACCGAAATATTTCAGTCGCTGTATGATACTAGATCTAACTCAAGTCTAAGAGTAGAATCTGAGTGTGTTTTCAGTGGACTATAAAAATAACTGGCTAGTAGACTTGAATCTCTGAGGCATATCTAAGGATTAGGATAAAAAATAATTTTACTGCCTGCCGGTCTTACGTTTGGAATCCCCGACTCCCAAACTCTCATGTTTAAGTAAGTGATGTAATGTTCCTGTTAAAATTATATGGATTTTTTTTTTATTTTCACCTGTGCGTATATGATTGAATATACTTTTGAAAATCTTGTCAAATTCTTAAAAACAATCAATTCCCTGTTTGGTTCTCTTTTTTCAAGTTTGATAACAGGTATTTCAATTTCAGCACAAAATAATTCAATTCCACAAATATTTTCCGTAAAAATAATAATAACAATATCTCTACAATATTCATGTTGCAGCTTTTAAATTCATTACTAATCGTACCTTTTCAAGCTCAACAAGGCGTGTCTGCAATCCTGTCACCTGATTGGTCAGTTGAGTCTGCTCTCGTTGACTGGTAACAAGTTTCCCTTCCTAAATATATGAATATACATAACACTTATAAGCTATCAGTCTAAAGCATTAAAAGTTACATAATCAGGTATTGTTAAGTGTTGTTTTCACACGCCTATAAATGTTGTTGAAATTGAGTTAAAATTTAATGGAAGTTTCTCACAAAAGCAGCCATACTCAGATATGCACAATCCATTTAAATCTACGGAATTTCCATCAAAACTAATGACAATTTGTAAAACTTCATCAAACCACTGTAAAATTTAATGTCTCATTATTTTAAATACAGTGCATTAATCTTTGAAAGTTCTCATTTTAAAAGTATATGGAATGAACATAACATTTTTATAATGTCAATACAACCTGCCCCTGTCCAAAAAAACACCTTGCCCAAAATGATTTATTGGACAAAAAAAAAAAAACGGTCCCCACTTTTTTTTAAAAAAATACACAATTATGAGAACACTAAGAATTATTTTCCCCTGAACTGAACAAAAAAACACATTAAACTTCAAGAAATTAAAACTTAAATTTCTGTTCAATGTTTATTTAATGAACTCTATCCTCATCATCTTTGAATGTGATATTTTGTAAACATTTCCACAAATTTAAAAAACACCCCAAAAAACTGTTTTTTATACCCGGACAAGAGTCTAAAAATTATTTCCCCCTGGCCCAAATGAAATAAGAAAGTAAGAAACAAATTAATACTGCTTTTTTCGTACAAGATTTTTTGATTTGACTCTCTCCTCATCAACTTCTCGGTTAAGGCGTTCACACTCAAGCTTCTTCTGCGTCAGCTCAATTTCCTGAAAATATACAAAATTTACTTGCATTGAAAGGGAGACAACTCAGTATCCACTTCATAACTGGGCCTTACAGAGTTACACATTCTTTGGTAATTGCTCAGAAAATGTGTGATGATTAAATGAGAAATGATGGGAAGTACATTAACATTCTTAAATAAAGTTTAGATGAGCTTTAGGAAACCTGGCATTAGCATTTTTGACATGCAGATCAGAGGATGAAATTTGACATTTCATAAAATGGTTCAAGGTTTTTTGTATGTATTTACCAAAATAAATGGTTTAATGTGATGCAAGTCACATACAGCCATTTCTTTTGGTAAATGCACACAAATAGCCCTTTAACCAGCTAAGTGGTCAAAATTATGCCTTTCTTCTGTTTAATTATCTACCGATTCACCTGATAAAGATCAGTAATGGCTGTTTGCTGATATATTACCAAAATAATTGTTTGAAATGATATTTTGTCCAATTGAGATGGCATTTTTCTTCAAATCTGTCTTTTTTTTGTTGGTAAATCAGTACGCAGCCAGTTTTTCAATCAAGTGAATCAGTAGAGGCTGGTTCAGTAGACATAATATAACCTCGACCACTAAAACAGAAAAAGGTCATTAATATGAATTAACCAAAATAAATTGTTATGCCACATATACAAATACCAGCTTAAACCATTACTGGATATAGGCCTAAAAAAAAAATTTGTTTGGTTAGGGTTACATCCTTTTCAAAAATAGGTAGGGTAGGTAGGCTTTTTTTTTTATTTTTTTTATTTTTTTTTTATTTATTAGGCTTAACATAAGAATGTCATTTTCATCATTGGAGAATGGTGTTAAAGTTATCTTCTATATAAGCAATTAAGGTTTTAAACTACATATTAAAAGCAAAAAAAATAAAGACCTTTTTATTTATTTTTTTAGTTTTTCATTTTTTTTTTCAAACTGACTATTAAAACGTTAGGGTCCGCGCCTATTCCGTAGGTAGGGTCAGGTAACCCGAACCAAATGTATTTTTTTTTTAGGCCATATGGTAAATTGAAAAATGTGCAAAACCATGATTTATTACAGAGCCTATTTTAATATTCATGATCATCTGGATTTATGGCTGCTTCTGGCTGTTAACAAAATTTCCAATCAGGATACAATTAATAATTAAGAAACAGTTTAAAGAGAGGCATGTCGCATATCCATTAATTTTGGAAAATGCAGAATAATAACCCTTAAACCAGCCGAGTTTTCGAAATAATATTTTGCCCAACAGAATTGCAGTATTTTCCACATCTGCCATACATTTATTTTGGTGAATCATCAGTAGTTCATAAATGAATTTAATCAGGTGAATTGAAAGATTTAAACAGAGGCTGGGCCAGAAGACACAATATGATCTCGACCACTAAAACAGTTAGTAAGTCATTAGTATGTATTCACCAATTAAAGCTGCACTCTCACAGAATTACCGTTTTTCCAACAATGTTATAAGATTGCTGACAAAAGATCAGATCACAGATTTTCACATTTCCATTCCAAATTTGTTGTTTTATGGCCTGAACCATTACTAATGGTTTAAGAAAAATCATAAAACATCAATTTTGGAGAGGAAATACCAAAATCTGTGATCTGTTGTTTTTTTTGTCATCAATCTTTTATAACTGGTTTTCAGATATTTACGCAAAGACTGCTCGTTCCAAGACAAAAAATAATGTCAAAACGTTCAATCTGTGAGAGTGCAGCTTTACGGTATATGGTCATGCAAAATACAAATAACCTTAAACCATTGTAAGGCAGATTTAAAAAATACTTCCATCCCATTGGACAAAATATAATTTTGACCACTAAGTAACATTGATATTCATAAATCATAAAAAAACTGACACAGTAAAACAAAAATTTGTGTCAACATTTAAAGGGGGTTGACACCAGATGATACAATTGCAAGAAGAAAAAAATGTCAAATTCAATGCGTACTTACTGATGTATCACATCATTTACAGCATCCTTCGCAGTTTTGGCGCAGTTAAAACATTGCGTTGGTTTATTTATCTGTACTCATGAACAGATATGACTTGCGCATTATGCGCTATTATAAATGTGGAAACACAGATGAGACAGCAACATGATTGTTGCGTTCAATATTTTAACCATGTAAAGTGATGTATTATCAACCTACTAGTTGCTTGCATTGACAATTCTAGGTTGGTTTTGGAGAAATACTGTTTTTGCCGATTGTTTGACCATCTGGTGTCTAGCCCCTTTAAGGAGAGTAAATACAATTATGGTAAACCATAAAGCTGAGAACAGTAAATTAAGAAAAGAAGATGTGCAAATACATTTTCAGCATTTATATGATGAAGAGCCTATTTAATATTCTATCATCTCAATTTGTGGCTGTTTCTGGTTGTTAAAACAATTCCCGATCGGGGATACAATTAATAATTAATGGAATGGTAATATTAGAAAATAAGACAGTCTCATGACCTTCAACATGAAATATTACCTGGGGAATTATACAAATATGCAAACATTTATATAACCCTAGTCTTTTCTATAAAGAGAAATTTATTTTAAATTTGCATCAATTCTGTGATGTTTTAAAGGGTTCCATATACGTAATACCTGAAAGATGAAAAAAAAAAAAAATTCTTTAACTTTAAATGCATCATTCAATTAAAACGGACTAGACACCAGATGATACAATTGCAAGAAATATTTGAAATTTGTCTAAAACTTACATTTAATTGATATCGTTGGGAACAAGGCATTGTATCTTACTTAGAGGTGAATCACATCACTTATGACACATGTATCTTTCGCAGTTTTTGCGTATTTTTCCAATTCAAAATTTGCTGGGTTTGTCTTCCATGTAAATACCAGTAAATTTACCGTCCTCAGTAATATGCTAAATATACACACTTATATATAACCTGCGAAACCATTTATGCTAAAACTAATTGTAAAGATCTTCATAAGCATATTTTTTTATTTATAGTTTTTGGTAACAGAAAAATGTCAAAAATTTAAAAAAAATGTTTTATTTTTTTTAAGATTTTCTGACCAACCCTATACCTGAAACAAATACTTTTTATTTCCTTAATGCAATTACAATTGTACTCCCTTTGAAAAGCATGATGATACAAACCCTAAGTGAATGTGCAAATGCATTCAAACAGCTTCATATAAGGTCGTCATTTTAAAAATACAGCTAAACGGCCTGCATTTTCATTTGAAGTAGGCACAATTCAATACATTTGATTTTTTTGTTTTGCAGTAATGATAAGACCAGAATAATGAAATTTCAAACATGGACCTCTTAAAGCTGCACTCTGACAGATTTACCATTTTGACAACTTTTTTTTATTTTTTGTCTTGAAATGAGCCAATTTTTGCGTTTATATCTGCAAACCAGTGATACAAGACTGATGACAAAAGATCACAGATTTTCATATTTCTGTTAAAAAAATAATGTTTTATGATTTAAAAAAAATGCATAAATTTGTAAATCTGCATGCTATCTTATGTTTTGTCAGCAGGCTTATATTACTGCGTTCCATGCATTTTTGCAAAAATTGGCTCGTTCCAAGATGAAAAATATAAAAAGTTGTTGAAATGTTCAATTTTTGAGAGTGCAGCTTTAATAAGAAAAAGGGTCCATTAAAAAATGTAATATAAAGTCATCTTGCCTCGGCAAAAATTATGTTCATTTTAAAAAAACAGCTAAACGGCCTGCATAATCAAAGAAACAATTTTCATAAAACACAGAATTACCGTGTATTGTAATCTCTTGTTCTGCGAATTACTACAGATATTCGCAATATTGTGGTTTGGGTTAATTAAGGGACGTGTATAATTTGTAACACCATTATTTACCCATGGCAAATATCAGTGAATTAATATTTCTCTGGGTTTTCAAATTGCTTCTTGATAGATACGGAAAATAACAAAGTTAACTTTATTCTCCCAAAAGTTAAACTACCCTACATGTTTAACCAGAAATTTAAGAAACTTTTTATTGCCTAATTTCTTGAAAAAATGCTTTAAAATGGTGATTTCATTTTTAAAAACTCATGTTTCTATATTTTAATAAACAAAGAATATACAATAAAGGGGAACAATTTTAAATGATGGCCAAATGTTTTTTTTTATATTTTATTGCATTATCTTTTTTTACTCAATCAATTAAAAGGATCAAAACCAAAAAAAACCCATATAATTTGTGTACAGATGAAAACAATAAAGGGACTGTACACCAGAGTCTACCTAGTAGATTTCATTCATGCGTGTTTGGCTAGTCAATGTTATTACCAAGTTAGGTATAAAGCTTAAATATTCAAACCGTTTGAGTAAGCCTTGGTAGCACAGTGGATACAACACTGGAGTGCAATTTTGGCCACAGCAGTTCGAACCCAGTCTCCGACTTGTTTTGTTTTTGCTTTTTGGTATTTTTTTTTACAATTATGATATCAAAGAGTGAAACATTTTATTTAATAATTATCCAGTGATTCATTACAGAAAAAACTTTTTTTTTGGTGCCAATCTGGGTACAGTCCCTTTAACCTTTTTACCATTGCAAAAAACAGTTTAGGAAATTCTTGAAGCTCAGGTAACTTAAGGTGCTTCAGTAATACGCCCCAGACACATACATCAAATCTCGGAACGCGCTTCTTTGTCATTGATGCATAAAAATAAAGCTATGAGAATTATATTATTACAAAACAATGAGGTCATATTCGCCATCATAGTATATAATCTGCTTACAATCCAATATCCTTCGTATTTAAGTTTTTTATACACTTATCAATGGTGTCTCCCAGGGGGAGGGATTGACAGTGTTCACTGTCAATCTGGGAGACAAATGGATAATCCATTTCACTTCGAAACAATTTAGACAATATGTAGAATCGCTTCTAGCAGTTTATTGCACTGTTTCTAATCTGTCTGGATCAGGGAATGAAATGCTAAAAAAAAACAGGAAAAGAGGGTTTAATGTCACCAAATTTCTCTTTATGCTGTTTTATCCGACAGCTAGGCGCACTGTTTCACACTTTTCCGATAATTGCAGGCATGCATGCCGATTTATTCAGCAATACATTCCTATCATAAAAATATTTCCCCGAAAGTACAAATGGCGTAAAAAATTGAAATCATATAAAATAAATTTTTTGTATATAATATTGTATGGACAATGAAGAAATTCTATACAGTATAAATATAAATAAATATGATTATATTATTCAACAAACACTACTGTTTACTGTCAAAAATATAATTTCTATAAAAAATATTAACTGTGGTTTTGGATTATATATTCGATCAACACTAAACATTCTAAGTTACGAAATATATAATAAAATTTCTTAAGGGCCGTACATGAATTATGGAGCAGTCATGATTAATTCACGAATTGTAAAATCTGACAGACAGACGTCCTCCACTATGATAATACTGAATAATTTCTGATCTTTTCATGGCCAAGAGGCTGTCATGGGACAAGCCATAGTGATATACTGTCTAAAAGTGAAATTCATGCACAAAAAAATGATTTTGCAAGCAAACCAGAAATGATTTACTTCCTATTGTATGCAAGGGAACAAACGTCAGTGACATCTACGCACATGAGGATTGCACTTTAGGCGTCATCAATTAAAATTGTTAAAAAATAATTTTAGGATAATCATTACTGAAAAGCATATAAATAATAACACTTGCCAACTCTGATCATGTCAGTATATATATATATCCCATTCCACTGACCGCATAGTGTTATTCACCTCTTTTTTATATCATGAATATCACTCTTTATGGTCCATAAAATTATGGACATAAAAGTCAAACCTAATTTAAGAGGCCACATTTGGGAAAAGGTCAAAGTGGCTGCTTCAGACAGGTGGCCTCTTAATTAGGGAGGGAAATTTTCACTCCTTTAGCTTTGTTTAAACAGGGTTCTATTATAATTATATCTTATGTATGATAAATGACTTTCACTTCAATGACATTACTATCATCTTTGGTCAATAATCAAGTTAATTGTACGATGTCCCCCTAGATATGGGGGAGAAATAATGAAATGGATGAGAAATGATGTGGGCAACAAAATATTTGCATGGTCCCTTACCAATCGCTCAGTATCACTCTGTGCCCGCTCTAGTTTTGCAATTTCCTGTTTCAAAACTTCGTTTGTATCCTCAAGTTCTCGATAACGCTCCGAGCTCACAACCTTCGAGTCCTGAAAGGATACATTATTTTATGTCAAAGCTGGTATTATTCTGTTTGCTAATTAGTTTGTTAAACTGTTGATTAACAGTGTAAATAAATTATTAGATTCACTAACCATAAGAAATAATTAAGTGGTCGAAATGACATATTGTCCAAAAGGATGGCAGTATTTTTAAAATCTGCCAAACATTGATTTTGGTAAATCAGCAGTCTGAGTCATTATTGATTTTAATCATATGAATCGGTAGATTTACAAATATACTGGGCCAGTAGATAAAATATAATCTCGCCCACTGTGCTGGTGAAAGGGTTATAAGTAGGCATTTACCAAAACAAAATGATAATGCAACATGGGTCACAATACACCATTTATTTAGGTGAATACATACTAATAGCATTTAAAAACAAGTTATTTTAAAATCTGTCCATACAAGGGAAAGTTACAGCCCGGACACAACAACCTATACTCTATGTCCTTATATGCAGCACACTTTTGTGAATAAACACTAAGTGTGACCTTGACCTTAGAGGTAGGGACACGGGTCTTGCACGTGACACGTCGTCTTGGTATGTGGAACACATGTGGCAAGTTATTTTAAGATCTGTCCATACAATGGAAAGTTACAGCCTGGACACGAGTTATTGAGCCGGACACACGGACGGACAGTGCGATTTAAATAGGCCCACCTTCGGGGGCATAAAAAATAATGTTCACAATAAATTTCTGCTTTAAATAAATTTTCTGCGTAATTCTTTCCATATGGAAATAACATGATTAAAAGGTCATTCATTTATGGAAATAACATGATTAAAAGGTCATTCATTACAGAATAAGTAATAAGATATCTAAAATTGATAAAACCAGCCTATTTAAGTTCTATCAACCTCAGTTAATAAGTTTAATAAATGTTATTACATGACCACAAATGTGATATTTTATTTATATCATATATAGCAACATAATTTTATGATTTATAACATAAATGCCTAAAACGTCGCTTACAATATAAAGTTACATAATGCTATTCATTTATAATGTCACATAAATAGTTATAACACCAAGGTTATAAATAAAAATATATATAATATATATATTATATAAAATACCATATAATAAATGCAAGGAATAAAAGACTCTGCGTTTAGTATTTCCTATAAAGAAGACGTTAATGAAATACAAAGCATCTTTA
Organism: Mya arenaria; assembly: GCF_026914265.1. Classification (NCBI taxonomy): domain Eukaryota; kingdom Metazoa; phylum Mollusca; class Bivalvia; order Myida; family Myidae; genus Mya; species Mya arenaria. Next base: position 33,578,660 of record NC_069125.1, read on the forward strand.
TAGCCCTTTAAACGCCACATTTTACTTTATGAGAGCATTTGATTGCGTGGGTAATAAAATACTGTCCAAGATCTGTACAACGTGTCTTACAAAACACAATTATGAAAAAAATAACCAGGAAATACATGAAAAACAAGAACTAGGAAATACATATATTAAAAAATATAACCTTCATTTTCAGCCAATGAAATAGCTTTACAGCGTCACAGTATTAAGCACTATTTATGCTTAATCGTAACATATAAAACTTGTATGATATCATATGGTACGTAGTAAAACAATTTATTACAAAACAGACAACGGAAATCTAAAAGATATGAAGGTATGCAATCTTAATTATGAAACAAAAATTACATTATTTGCTTTCATAAATATCGTTCCATCAAGAATCAAACCTGTTTTGTGTTACAGAATAACATCTGAAATGTGCTAAAAGGAACAGTTATGAAATAAAGCCTTAACTAATAAACCACAACAAATTTAATCTTCTATATATAACAGAAATGTGACGTTGAGAATATGCATGGCCCGTTTGTGCAGAACTTTGTTTAAGTTAACAACATTGTTAACATCATTGTTGTTAACTTTCATATCATTCCTTCGAGGATACATGTGCAGTTTACAGTATCTTTAGCTTTTTTAACTGTTTCAGCTGTACTTGTTATAGCCAATGATATGAACACATCATAAACTATTTCACCTTTTCAAAGTTAACAAGGATGCGGTTAACAACGTTGAAAACTTTAACAAGATTTCGAACAATTGTCCCCATGTTGCATAACAATATGTCTCATACAAATCCATAATTAAATATTATGCCTGCGATTCCATAAAAAATACTATTAGTACACGAGCACTGCAACCAAATACGCGGACAACATTCACCATTTTCTCCGTAAGCCACTAACTGTCATTGGGCATTAGCCTAGGGAGCATAATCAGCCTTAAAAGCTTTACTTAAAGGTACTTTTATTTGTACCAAGTGCACTTTTAAAGCTTCACATTATAATGTTGTAAAAGTATTTTCAGCTGAAGCACCAATTGTCACAACTCTATGTCTTTCTGCTGTGGGTACCGGTATATATGTAAGAAACAATTAAAGGAAAATAAAACAAAGTACTAAGTAGAAATAGAATAAATGAAAGATGCATTAATTTAAAGATTATTTATTTTTCAACAGTTGTGAAGAAAGTTACATTATAACTTATACTAACTAAGTCACTCTCATTGGCACAATTTTGCACGAGAGTGTTGCTTCATGTTGTGGGGGAAACCAGAGAACCCAGAGAAAACCCACTTGTTCGGCTTGGTGACCACCAATCAAACTTACATGCACCCAGGGCGGGAATAAAACCCGGGTCACTTTTGTTAGAAGTGAGTGCACATAACTACCACGCTAACCAGACAACTTAGCAACCAAAGCTGCGATTCAACAGATATCCTTCAAGTTTTATATTAAATATTATGTATTATCAAGTACAATGTTTGGAAAGCACACTTATTACGGGTAAGTCACAGACGCGCTTTCATCGAATGAGACAAGATCTTAACCTCTTTCATACATGACCAATTCCGCTTCCTGTTTATGTATAAAGGATCTTGATGATCGGCACCAGAAGAATATGGTATGGTAATAGAATGTCATATAAATCCCACTTAAATCGTGAATAAATAATCTTCGAGCCTTTTCTCTTGGTTGCCTAGGTAACATAATTATAAGGCTGTCATTACAGCTGGCAGCCGCGTTGCTTCATCACATGGACATGATTGAAGTCTGGACTTCTGCAGTTTCATTTGAAGTAGACACAATTCAGTATTAATACATTTGTTTTTTTGTTTTGCAGTAATGATAAGACCAGAATAATGAAATTTCAAACATGGACCTCTTAAAGCTGCACTCTCACAGATTTACCATTTTGACAATTGTTTTTATTTTTAACCAGGTTTTCAACGAAAACCGGGTTATTAGAATGAGGTTGTCGTTGGGCGGGCGGGCAGGCGGGCGGGCGGGCGTCAAACATTGGTTTCTGTTCAATAACTTTAGTTAGCATTGATAGATATTGATGAAACTTGGTGTGTAGGTAGCTTATGGGAAGAACTAGCTTGGGATTGCTTTTGAGGGGGGTGGGGCTAAGGTCAAGGTCACTGTTACTAAAGATAGAAAAATGGATTCTGCCCAATAACTTTAGTTAGCATTGACCGATATTGATGAAACTTGGTGTGTAAGTTGCTTATGTGAAGAGCTAGCTTGGGATTGCTTTTGAGTGGGGAGGGGCTAAGGTCAAGGTCACTATTACTTAAAATAGAAAAATGGTCAAGGTCACTGTTACTTCAAATAGAAAAATGGTTTCTGCCCAATAACTTTAGTTAGCATTGACCGATATTGATGAAACTTGGTGTGTAGGTAGCTTATGTACAGAGCTAGCTTGGGATTGCTTTTGAGGGGGGTGGGGCTAAGGTCAAGATCGCCTGTTACTAAAAATAGAAAAATGGTTTCTGCCCAATAACATAAGTTAGCATTGATAGATATTGATGAAACTTAGTGTGTAGGTAGCTTATGTGAAGAGCTAGCTTGGAATTGCTTTTGAGTGGGGAGGGGCTAAGGTCAAGGTCACTATTACTAAAAATAGAAAAATGGTTTCCGCCAGCAGTAATTTTCAATTACGTCTCTTTTTGATAAAAGTAAAGATAAAGTCATACAACAAATTAATTGGCTATTATTTCTGATTGCCCATATCAAAAACCTGGTTTCGTCGCATTGCGGCGCTTCTAGTTTATCTTGGAATGAGCCAATTTTTGCATTAATGTACCATTCTGAAAACCAGTGATACAAGACTGATGACAAAAGATCACAAATTTCATATTTCTGTTTGTTTTATGGTTAAAAGTGTTACTAACAATTTAAGAAAAATGTATAAAACATCAACTTATGAACTTAAATATGTAAATCTGGGATCTTCTGTTATGTCAGCAGGCTTATATATTATTCACTCAGTTTCCATGCATTTTTGCAAAAATTGGCTCGTTCAATCTGTGAGAGTGCAGCTTTCAGAATATGGAAAAAAGCGTCCATTAAAAAATTGTAAAATCATCTTGCTTAGGCAAAAATTATATGTATATAATATTGATCTAAACAAGAGCATCGCATAGCAAATGCAAAAATTTGGCTGTTGTTTTTCTAAGCCCAAAAGGGGCATTACTCTGCCATTATTATTGCCTCAGAATGTTATATATAAACAAAAAGAAATTTCTAGTCAGTCAAACAAGATGGAAATTTACTCATGAATAATAAACTGATAAAATGTCATCCTTAAATGTTAAAGTTACATGACAAAATAAAATAACAGAAAATCTCAGACGACAAAGAATAGTTTGTTTCTCTTTAATGTCTTTGGTCTTTTGCTCGAAACAGTCGAAGAATGATGTAAATTACATATGACATGATACACTTTATTTTAATAGTTTCTCACAAAAAATTCATTTACTCTTAAAATCAGAATCCATCAAAGGGTGTTTTTCTGTGAATATTTGTGTTAATTAGGTAAACTCAGTGCATGAATACTTAAAAAGTCCATTAGACGACTATAAATTAATTGCTAGATTTTCATCCCCGCCCCTGCCCCTTCATTATTCCATACTGAACTAGGGTCTGTATTTACACATCGGTCCAGTATTGTCCCGGAACATCATTTAATCATACCTAATAAGTTTAGATGTATATAACTTAATTCTCATCTGAAAAATTAGAATTGTTAGAGGTTCATCTAGGAGCTGATGTATAGAGTCCTGTATGCAATAAGAAAGAGCACACATGAACACATAAATTGTTCAAAAATAAAACAGTCATCTACGAAAAATAACAAAATAAAAATTAAAAAAATGTCAACTGGCGCCCCCATTTAAAAAAAGTTGGGGTGAAAATCTAGCAATAAATTTATATTGGCCTGAACTGATAATAAAGTCAATTCAACATTTGTTTCTGTGTGGAAGTAGAGTAAAAGTAATACATCATTATTAATAATTATGATATATAACGCCTTATAAGTCAGATCTTTAAACTATCAGAATAACTTCTTTGATATAAATTTCTCTCGTGATTCTATCAAAATTTCTGCAACATAATCAGATAAATGTGATGTCCGAGCTAGATCGAGGATGGACACGCAAAGAGAATTACTGAATCATACCTCACCATTGACATAAAATCATTATGCGGCATAATCATAAACGAAAAAGCATTTCGCTGTTTACATTCTCCCAAAAAGGATAATGCAACATTGATGCCCACAAATTATTCCCGAAAAAAACTCAGCCCCTTAATTATATGAGGCGTTAATGAGCACTTTTGGTATTGCAGCCTTCTGTAAATTATATAGCTAGAGATTTTTGATTTCCATACTAGCTGGTAATGTGCTGATTTTATTTTTTACTTTGATACTAGTAAAAAAAACCCTTCCATTTTACCACTTTTGGAAGGTCGGCTGAATTTATTCTAACACATTTATGATTGTTTATAAACAGAATTATACCATTTCCTGGTTTTAATAAAATGTTTTAATTCAGAGATTGATAGCATTGGTGAGTATTAGAATCTAGGCAAATGGAGCAAATGACAATCATCTCATCTGTTCTGTTCTTAGTAAAACAAGGACCTTAACTCAACAATTATTACACTCAGAGTTATAATAGGCCTCAATTTCCATGTGGCAACATGCGCATTAAGTTTCATATAAATATCTTTAAATCTTCTTCTTATAATGGTCAAGGTCACTGTGTAGGTCAAGGTTTAAAAGCTTTTGTATGCCACCACTGCCTCAAACACCTGAAGGCCTGGATGATAACTAGACTTGTTTTCCTTCTGAAATAGGCAAGCTGATGCCTGCAGAACAAACTATTCAAAACAAAATCCTCATTAGGAATCAACAAATCATCATCAACACACAATTATGGCCAATTTCACTGAACTTTAAGTAAATGAAGATTAAAGAGCCATTCAGAAAAAGGGAAGCTGTAAATGACAAAAAAAACACAATTGTCAAAATCCAAGGAAGAATGTTACAGAAAATGGAAATTGGAATGCCACTGGGTAATTGACATGTCAGTGGGAACAGCAGTCAATAGTTTATCTTTTGTATCAAGAATTCAACACGAAAGAAACATCTGCTATGTTACCGCCATTATGATAAAATTACACAAAAATCTAATGAGATTTTGTGCCATGTTCATTTTATTTAAGCAAGCCATGCCACTCATACATTCAAGCAATGGTTCACGGGTGATATATTCATGCCATAATGTCACATGGAATTCCATGAACATAGTGCACTTGAGCATAAAATAGATTGACCTCAATATGATCTCATGGCTTGTAAGATACTCAATGACATAAAATGCCTTGAACTGGTGTTACTGAATTTCTCTGTGTGTCATTGGGTTGAATTATTGCCTTAAATTTCTCAGTGAGTATGAAATTGCTTAAGCTTTTGACCTTCTTTATGTGCAATGGCTTGAACTTTGAATACTTGTGTGCCATATTGGCTTAACTGTATAAATCTATGAAAACCATGGCTTGAACATGTGAGGTTATGCTGTGGCTTCAAAATATGACCTTCTAAGTGCCATGACCTCGTCTGTGCCATGGCTTCCATGAATGACCTGTGCGCCATGGCTAACATGAATAACTATTTGTGTGCCATGGCTTATGGCTTATGATGGCTTAAATAAATGACCTTTTGAGTGTCATCGCTTAAACAAATGACCTTCTTTGTGTGCCATGGCTTCAACAATTTAAATTATAACCTTGTGTGTGCAATATGGCTTGAAAAATTGACCTTCTGTGTGCCATGGCTGAAACAAATGACCATCTGTGTGCCATGGCTAAATCAAATGACCTTCTGTGTGCCATGGCTGAAACAAATGACCTTCTGTGTGCCATGGCTGAAACAAATGACCATCTGTGTGCCATGGCTAAATCAAATAACCTTCTGAGTGCCATGGCTTAAACAAATGACCTTCTGTGTGCCATGGCTTAAACAAATGACCTTCTGTGTGTCATGGCTTAAACAAATGACCTTTTGAGTGCCATTGCTTAAGCAAATGACGTTCTGTGTGACATTGCTTTAACAAATGACCGTCTGTGTGCCATGGCTTAAACAAATGACCTTCTGTGTGCCATGGCTTAAACAAATGACCTTCTGTGTGTCATGGCTAAATCAAATGACCTTTTGAGTGCCATTGCTTAAGCAAATGACGTTCTGTGTGACATTGCTTTAACAAATGACCGTCTGTGTGTCATGGCTTAGCCAAATGACCTTCTGTGTGCCATTGCTTAACCAAATGACCTTCTGTGTGCCATGGCTTAAACAAATGACCTTCTGCGTGCAATGGCTTAACCAAATGACCTTCTTGTGTCATTGCTTAACCATTGCTTAACCAAATGACCTTCTGTGTGTCATTGCTTAACCAAATGACCGTCTGTGTGCCATGGCTTAATCAAATGACTTTCTGTGTGCCATGGCTTAAACAAATGACCTTTTGTGTGCCATGGCTTAAACAAATGACCTTCTGTGTGTCATGGCTTAAACAAATGACCTCCTGTGTGCGATGGCTTTATATAATGACCTTATATTTTACATGGCTTAAATGAATGACCTAATGTGTTCCATTGCTTAAATGAATGACCTTATGTGTAGCATGGCTTGAACGAATGACCTTCTGTGTGCCATGGCTTCAATGAATAACCTTCTGTGTGCCATGGCTTAAATGAATGACCTTCTCTGTGTCATTGCTTAACCAAATGACCGTCTGTGTGCCATGGCTTAATCAAATGACCTTCTGTGTGCCATGGCTTAAAAAAATGACCTTTTGTGTGAAATGGCTTCAAGGAATGACCTTAAGTATGCTCACTGTGGCCTCAGCAGATGGTCTTTTTGCGGGTCATTGGCTTTTAATTCTTACCCAACTAAAAATGTGAATGAAAACTAAGATACCTTCTAATATCACCAGTGCTACCAAAATGGTCTTTCATTGCGGAAAAGACAATTATGTACTATAGAAATTCTTTGGTTACGAGAATTATGTAATAGGGGAGCTTCTTCGGTAATTCTAGACATCCCTGGAGCTTTACTTACATCACAATGTAATATACAAGTCAATATGTTTCTTGCAGCTGAGACCATCAATAAATCAATCATAAATGACTTGTTAATTTACCTCTGGCTTCCAGAATAATGCTTTTGTTTTGTCCAAAGAATGAAATTGGTTCTTCCCAAAATGGTTTGTCTCTGGTTTATAGTATAATTTCGCTCTTAGGCGATGCATTCACTGACATAAACAATATGCACAGAATATTTATTTGTAGCAGGGGGTAATTTTACAAATGATCTTAGTAAAAACACTAGATAAAATGTCGGTGCTTAGTATTCTATACTTCTGCCAATCCAAATGTCACAAGCATTTCACGTTAATTATGTAATCTAGAATTTCATCCAGTCTGACCTTCCATAATGTTAAAGCCTTATAAAGTTCTGGGTGGAGTATTATAACAGACTTTCCAAGTGATATGTTAAACTTGTCTATTGTTCTCTGTTAGTCACTAAAGGAACTTGACACTTATTTAAGCCAGAGTTGAGGCAGACTGCTACATAATGGGCGAATGGTTTAGAACCTTTTTAAAGTAAACAGCGCTGTTATTATTATTTAATTTTTAAAGGGCAATTGTTGTAAACTTGACATGAAATATTTTACAATGTGCTGATTTATTTTTTAACTAAAACAAGTACAGCTGATCGAAACAGTTTCAAATCTTGTTAACGATGATGCTACGAAACAGTTTCAAATCTTGTTAACGATGATGTTCATAAATATAACTTAAACAAAGTTCTAAAAAATTGGAAGTTGCCAATGATGACAACACCAAAGCTAAATATGGGAGATGAACAAAATCCCAAACAACAATTTTGCTTAGGCAAACAAAATCCCCCCCACACACCAAATTATTTACAGAGGCAGACCCCCCCCCCCCCCCCACACACACACAACAATTTTGCACAGGCAAATCAACCCCCCCCCCCCCCACCCCCATATATATATATATCATGTTCATGTGTTTTGCCATTTTCTACGCTGATTTACCAGGTTGAATATACATGTAGTATTTCATTTTCTTACATTTTACAACATTTTTTTTCTTGCTTATTTTCAAATTTTGGGCAAAAAAACATTTAGTATTATTTTTAATTCAACTTAAAAAAGAGGCATTTTTTTCACTTAAAGTTAATATTTTTCACTAAGATGCTTAATATGAATAACAGATCGACACCCCTAGCTCATAATGGAATTAAAACATGGATTGGCCCCAAAAAATTGCCAAAAAGAGGGACAATTGTTTACTGGTTTCGACCAGACATTTTCAGCGCTATTTCCTATACATCAATACTAATGGATCAATTTTGGGCCATTAACTATCACCCAATACACAAAGGAGTAATTAAAGTCTCACAAAATGTGCCAAGCCATTAGGACCACCTCCAGAAAATAAGTCAACAGTTTCCCATACAATAAAAACATTAGTTTGATAGACGCAAAATATGGAACAGTTTCTGCATTATGCATGGAACATGTCAATTCTTAAACAAGGGTACCACAAGCAGTTGCCGGACCACTCATCTATTTGTCTCTGTTGCCTGAAATTCAGCCCATTGTCATTGTAAACATATGTACCAATTTCCATTTTTGTTTAAGCAGTATTCATTTTTGCCCAGTGTCATTGTAATAAACATATGTACCAAGTTCCATTTTGGTTTAAGCAGTATTCATTTTTGCCCATTGTCATTTTAAACCTATGTACCAAGTTTCAGTTTCGTTTCAACAGTATTTATTTTTGCCCATTGTCATTGTAAACCTATGTAACAAGTTTCAGTTTCGTTTCAACAGTATCTATTTTTGCCCATTGTCATTGTAAACCTATGTAACAAGTTTCAGTTTCGTTTCAACAGTATTTATTTTTGCCCATTGTCATTGTAAACCTATGTACCAAGTTTCAGTTTGGTTTCAACAGTATCTATTTTTGTCCATTGTCATTGTAAACCTATGTACCAAGTTTCAGTTTGGTTTCAACATTATTTATTTTTGCCCATTGTCATTGTAAACCTATGTAACAAGTTTCAGTTTGGTTTCAACAGTATCTATTTTTGCCCATTGTCATTGTAAACCTATGTACCAAGTTTCAGTTTGGTTTCAACAGTATCTATTTTTGCCCATTGTCATTGTAAACCTATGTACCAAGTTTCAGTTTGGTTTCAACAGTATCTATTTTTGCCCATTGTCATTGTAAACCTATGTACCAAGTTTCAGTTTGGTTTCAACAGTATCTATTTTTGCCCATTGTCATTGTAAACCTATGTACCAAGTTTCAGTTTGGTTTCAACATTATTTATTTTTGCCCATTGTCATTGTAAACCTATGTAACAAGTTTCAGTTTGGTTTCAACAGTATCTATTTTTGCCCATTGTCATTGTAAACCTATGTACCAAGTTTCAGTTTGGTTTCAACAGTATCTATTTTTGCCCATTGTCATTGTAAACCTATGTACCAAGTTTCAGTTTGGTTTCAACATTATTTATTTTTGCCCATTGTCATTGTAAACCTATGTAATAAGTTTCAGTTTCCTTTAAAAAGTATCTATTTTTGCCCATTGTCATTGTAAACCTATGTACCAAGTTTCAGTTTGGTTTCAACATTATTTATTTTTGCCCATTGTCATTGTAAACCTATGTAACAAGTTTCAGTTTGGTTTCAACAGTATCTGTTTTTGCCCATTGTCATTGTAAACCTATGTACCAAGTTTCAGTTTGGTTTCAACATTATTTATTTTTGCCCAGTGTCATTGTAAACATAATTATGTACCAACGAAGTTTCAGTTTGGTTTCAACAGTATCTATTTTAACCCACTGACATTGTAAACATATGTACCAAGTTTCATACTGGTTTCAACAGTATCTATTTTAATCCACTGACATTGTAAACATATGTACCAAGTTTCATACTGGTTGAGACAGCATTATTTTTAAATAAGTCAGACATGTTAAATAATTATACATTACATAGTCAGTTCAGAACTGAGGAGAAAGTCAATGGACTATATGGAACCTTTTTCCTCTAGGTTTCAACGATTTTAAAGGCTTTTAGATAATGTTTGACATTTTTGCATGACAAATTACTGCGAATCAAGTCAGTACAATGACATTCTCTAAACTTTAGAAGAAGATAACTTCAGAAGGGGATTCTTGCAATAAAATAAGACAGTGGTTCTAGGATAGGCGAGCAATCTAGGGTCATAACCTTACTCTTGGAGAAGCCTTAAATCATGTTTCATATATACCCTGACATAAATCGTAACAAGAAATAGACTTAGGACTTAATCAAATTGCTTGTTTTGTCAATGGTCACGGTACCGGTATATAAAATATTATTTGAGTTTTTTTCCAAGAGTACCATTAAAGCCCTTAATTGCTCATCTATCTTTAAACCGCTGCGTGAAATAAATGTATTATCCAATACATTGCAAGATTATTTGATGATAACCATGCATCTGTTTTTATAGAATAAAAATTTTACTTACATTATAGATGTTGATTCTACTGAATAGTGTATCCAAATTCGTACAACACGCAATTCAACCATCCATCAGAAATCATGTTATTCGTATTCCCAACAGAAATATTTGTGAAAGAGTTAAGTATTTTATGCCATGTCGACCATTACAATTCCAACAATAATATTGCTTAGTTTGGTAAATTGATGCCTTTTACAAATGCTACATTTCTGTTAACCTATTTTCATTGAATTCACACCATGAAATCCAAGCTTTGATATTCTGTCAGCTGTTTATAGATATATGTTGTATTTTCCCTTTAATGCACTTAAATACAAATACGCTATTTAGTAACATTTTTATCTGAGAAAAATCTGATTCCCAATGTGAGAAACTACAAAAAGATCTACGTAAAATGTCAGCACAGTTATTAAGTTAAATTAAGCATAAAGTTATAAATGTCTAAAACAGTTTTCCAACCTTAAAGCTAAAACAAGACCTACCTTAAATACAGCGAAATTTGTTACAGCCAAATAACAAATAACTAATCAAACATGTGTCGTTACTCCAATGCGTTTCTAAATTCAAAGCACAAATATGTCGCTCACTGCTTACGGGGGAAGAAAAATATCGTCACACTATCAAAACAACGATAGAGCACAAGTTCTGAATAAAGATTTAATGTAATGCCTTAATATTGGGGAGAGTTTCGTTGTAGTAGTAGTAGTAGTGACAGTCCATATTGATCCGAGTCGCAGAGACGTTTGCAACTGGTCAATAACAGCTCCTTAATGACACTGAGTAAATCGGAATTAAATCATGGCTGGCTCACATATTGGTCTCCAGCGGGGGTAAAAAATGTATTGGTCTTTATTTTTTACTTCATTCAGGAAAAAAATTAGTTTTGCAGTTAGGCCTGTGAAATATTCTTTTAAGGTTCTAGACCTGATTTTTCTTAAAAAGAAACAGGTGGTAATTTTTTATCTTATTTCTTTTAAAAGGGAACTTGAATTCCGCAAAATGACCATGTTGCTTACTGGCAAAGTCCACTTTTTGGAACGTAAATTTGACAAGAAAAATTGACAATACAAGGGCCACAACTCTGGAGTTAGTGATGTGATCATGCAGGCTGCATGTTGTCATAATCAAACTCAGTGAATATATTTACCAATGAACAAGTTTGGTAAAGATTGAATAACATAGTAAGAAAGCGGAAATAAAAGTCAGATGCTGCAGATGTGGACCACAATTCTGGACAACAGAATCACTGTAAAATGTCTGCCAAAGTTTTTCTTTGTACTACAAATAAAATTGTGGGAATTTCCCGACAGAGGCACGTGCAGATGTCAGAATTTAAAACAGTTTTTTTGGCCTCTGTTATAATCAATCATTGTCCAATAGATGTGAGAATGACTGCAGGAGGTTATTTCGTTCTGATTATTTTTATCATATGAAACTAAAAACGACTGTGACAACAACAATGATATTTTGTTTAAAAGATGACAAGGGACACATAAAGAATTTTGATTATATCTTTTAATTACAGCTTCCCAAGCAATGCACAGAAGAAGGTAAATACCTGCACAGATAAAGTACAATTTAACAAAAGCCGTCACAACAATGTTACAAATGCCCCCGCTAATGACATTAGGGACTGCCATGTCAGAATGGGGATAATTTTCCATTAAAACTGAACTCTACAGACTTTTATACATTCAGTCTACGTATGGGTAAGAATTGGTCCGCTTATTCAGGGTGTGGAATCACGTGACTAAAAGGGGTTCTCACATGGGTCACCATGGGTCATACCGATGTAAACAAACAGAGTGATGATAATTTCTAATTAACATTTTTCATAGAAAAAGATATGAAAATATTTCCATGCTTTTTTCTGATTCTAGATGTGTGAAATATTTTAAATTTACTTGTATTTAATACTGCAATCCTTGGCCAAAATTGCAGCGTTGAATCGTTCTACGAAGTTCCGCCAAGTTGAAATTTTGCCCAAGTCATGTGTTTCCCCAACCTAGGTGCTATTGCAATGTCTGCAGCCACAAATCATCTAAGGCTTCTCTTTGAATAAAAAAATCCTAAAATCCAATTTTCGTTGGATCAAAATATATAATTTCCACGTCTAAAGAAGTACAATAAGTATCAATCAGACATAATTTTGCAGGAAAACATCCTTTTATGTTTGCTATAAAAATACACTTAGTATATTAGAATTCTTATTTGGATCGAATCGCTCTTGAAAGAAATAAGAACGATTGTACATCACTCAAGATTTATTGAAAAACACATGTCCTCGGTAAAGAATGTATTATAATAGACGAAGGGATATTACATTGCCAAATAAAGAATTTCACATTAATCACAAACAGATTTCCTGAAATTGCTAGTCGGAGACAAAGATAACAAATTATGTCTGGGAATGCAGGAAATCTTGTAACAGCACACTGTCATGCCACATATGGAACATTTGAAACATTGGAAATGGAAATGGTTTTTACATATTTTACAACAATTGCAAAAAAACCGATATATTTACTTATACTGAGTCACTCACTTTGGCAAAATCAGGTGCATGAAATAGTGTTCTTCACAGTTTTGAGGGGGAAACCAGAGAACCAGGAGAAAACCCACTTATCCAGCATCAAATCTGAACAGGAAAACCTGGGAATCAAACCTGGGTCGCATTGGTGAGAACCCAGTGCATTACCACTGCGCTTAAACCCAAATAACAAAATTACTGATTTAAGGACCTGGGGGCCGTAAAATTCTTCAAAATCCTAGGAGTGTTCTGACTTGTACATTTAAAAGAAAAAAAATAACAGCTATAATATTACCGTACAGATTTCATTAATGATCATAAGGCTTAAGATCGTTAATATCCAACAATAACTCAGTTTGGGGCATCAACTGCGTTTCAATGAAAGTATTGGAAGGTCATTTATCACATTGAGTCTAGCCGTATTTTTACGAGAGTCCCCACCAGCACTTATTAACCGCTTACAAAGGTTTATGACTAAGAAATTGTAATGAAACAGGGCCCTGAGCACTGTTAAAAATCTTCCCTTGGTACAATTAATCATTCTTTGCTCACTCTGCCCATTCTTAATCATTAAGATTTTAATTCATGTGATCTAACTATTACCTGTGATTCTAGGTAAAAAAGGGCCCCCTGACCTTTGGACAGTTCAAATTATTCACCAATCATGCTGTTTCAGGCAAATTCCATTTATTTATAAAACAGAAAAATCTATTGATATTTTGTCTTTTATTTTTTTAGGTCAGTAAACATAAAGCCAGCTGAAGTCACTTTCCATTAACAGTTTTTCCCGAATTTATTCCTGGCCCGCAGATTTCACAGAAAATGACACTCATTTCTATGCAAATTTAATGCATACAAGCTATACACTCCAGGGAAACTGTAACAATCTCGATCCATGTGTTAGAATTGAGAATTTCTGTGGAAACAACAAATAATATATCAGTCAATAGAACACAATTAAAAAAAATGTGCATTTTCATTTGCACTTAAATGATCAAATTTACTGATATTTTTTTTATTTAATCGGGGCAAATTTGAATTTCTAGACCAGGGTTTCTAAAAACCGACAATTTGCCGGTCTGGACTGATTTTGACCACACCGGACCAATTTCAGTAACAAAATTTATTCTGAAATTTGTTAATAATAATATTTATACTTTCGGTTCAAAATGGCTAAGTCAGTAAAAATTGTAATACACAAACTTGGGTTTGTTATTCACAAATCCCCCAAACACCCCAATAAAGGTGACAAGATCACAAGATCAGATTAATGTGACTAGCTTCTTAGTTTCACTAAAATAAACACTTGAACTAACTAGAGTTGTAAGACTTTCCACGTGAAAATTATTAACAGTTTCTAATAATACAATGAAAACATAACAGGGACCAGCCCAGTAGTCAAAAATTCAAAAATAAACCCCGTTTCGAGGTACATTAAGGCATTAAAGGCCTAGTTTAAGGAATGTTTGGAATGATAATCCTCTGCTGTGCATCTCCTGCTAATCGCACTGGTGTCACAGTAGGGGCCAATTTCCTGCCTGTGTATTGGTTTATTGGCTCAGGGCCATTTAGGGTCCATTTTTATAATAAAACATCGAAAACTACACAGCAGGATACTCAGATTGGAGATCTGATAAACCAATTAGGCAATAAGATTAAGATCAATTAACAGAGGTTGTGTACTAATACACCTTTTTTTTTATTTATTTATTTTTTTATTTATTTTTTTTTTTTTTTTGGGGGGGGGGGTACTTATAGAAGGCTTAAACTAGGTCTTTAAGGCCCAAACGATGATAAACAACAGACATAAGCCTATAAACACCACATACACAATTACAAGCACCAGACCACTCACTCAACAAAGTCATGACTTATATTTTTTTACAGACAAAAGCCAAGAGAAATGATGCCTGGATGCAGGAACACAATTACAACACTACAATCTTTATTTAAAAACAGCAACAACAACAACAGCTGAACAAAAATTCAGAGGAAATGTTTCAGTTTAAAAGCAATTTCTTCTACTAATTTTGAAAGGATATTGAACATTTAGACCAGAAAATCTGAGATCATAGTCTCCCAAGACGTACCATGACATTCTCAAATTACAGCGAGAAATCACTCTGGTTGATCAAAATGGCAAAATGTCATTGTGATCTATACCATCAGCAGCACGTAGCTAGCTGCTACACTTCCAAGACCCTGTAGACTAATTTAATCATGTTGTTGGGAAATGAGTACAAGATTAGTGGATATGATGATTCAGTTTTATGTGAATATATCCAACAGTTTATCATCTATAGCCATTACTACAACTAGAAACGCCCCAATGCGTCGAGAATAGGTTTCTAATATGGGCGATAAAAAAATCATAGCCAATAAATTTCTTGTACGAGTTGTAAGAAAAGTAGCAGCCTTAAGCATTTAGGCAAAAACCATTTTTCTATTTTTAGTCAGTGACCTTGACCATGACCCCCCCCCCCCCTCAAAAGCAATCCAAAGCTAGCTAACTACACACACCAACTTTCATTATTATCCATCAATGCTAGCCTAAGTTATTGGGTGGAAACCAATGTTTGACGCCCGCCTGTAGGCCCTTCTGCCTGCATGCTACTTGGTGACAGCGACATCAGCTACACTGCTATAACAACACCTTGACATTGAATTCCTTCATTAAAACAGACCTGAGCTAAAACACAGACAATATTCAGGAAAAAGAGGGTAATGTTTCATCAAAATTAGAAAACTGAAAACGTATTCTCCCTTGATGCACCAATGCAGTGAGAAATTACTCAAACTAGGTTATCGTGGCGTGATTAATTCTTAGAAACTGTCAACTATAAAATTATCATAACACACAATCAATTGCATATAGCTATCCCTAGAGATGTCAGCCTCCAGGGGCCCCTTTCAATTATATCTTCCACTGCTTAAGAGTGCTTTGGGACACCCGAAAATTTATGGGCAGAATCTATATGCTAAATGTTCTCCTTTAATGACAGATATTTTAAAATATTTACACCTCAACTTCCATTCCTTAAATGAACTGGCTTTCGGCAATTGCGTTTATCAATCGATAAATATCGGATATGTTCGGATCGCAATTCATCGCATAACAATATACATGAAAACTATTGATCTTGCTATTGTTTGTATTGTGTCAGCAGATCTAGTGAAATATAAATCAACTTTGACCAGCCCAATTGTGTCCATACCCCTATATTGACATCAACTCCGCAATTCATTCCTTTATTAAATGCAGTACGTCTAAAACACGGTTACATCTGGAAAAACTGATCTTAAGCCTAACAACCTTTACGGAAACAGGGCCCTCCAAATCATACATATGTAAAACTAGCCCTTATAAGTACAACTTTAAGCCAAGACATATGAATTGTATTGTAAGGAAACAAGATTGAACACCAAGGCTCGTCTGTTATTTGATAGTAAAAAAAGGACATTTCTCAATAATTATTGAAGCCTAATGGCAACATGTGTACCAAGTTTCAAGTGAATATCACAAATGTGTTTTTTAGTTATCAGATAAGGTTATGATGTGGACACCGCTGATGACAACGACACTAAGGCTTCAAGCAGCTATTACAAAGTGGAAGTTGTTTATGATAATACACTGACTGGCCGATGCAATTGTACTCTAACTTTAATGAAAATGTGTAGCATTTAGAACAGCACTATCAATGCCAAAACTATGACTAAAATCACAATGTCTTTCTCTAGTTGAACAGATTCTCAAACAGAGGTGTCAAAAAGTCAATGGTCACCTAAAATTAGCAGTCGAACGAGAGGCAAACCATGACAATAAATAAAGCCTGAGTAACGGGCCTTACTATACATACTACTGTGCATATTTGCTATGGACACATGAATACCAAGTTTCATTTCAATATCCTGAACATTTTGTACATTTTAATGGCCAAGGATAAAGTGAAAGTTTTTGCATGTGCCAATGCCAGTACAACAACACCACGTCTTTGACAATAACTAAGTTAAGTTAGTGTAGGCCCGTCAACAACGCCGCTACTGATGACAACAAAGCTATCAAAATATTCAGACATTTCTTCTTCAAAAAGCATATAAGCTAAAATTATTCTGTACAAATAATCAACATTGATTTTTTCTAGAAATAAAGGTATCCTTACAATACCTAAACTTTCTTTACATCAATAATGAAGTCTGGGAGAAAACAAATGTGAAATCATTGTGTAAACCATTGACAATTAATTACCCACAAATGTTAGCAAACAACTGCACCAGAAAATCTATTTTATTCGTTGTTTTTTTCAGTTAACAAACAGTAATTATTATTGCGCTCTAGAAAATCCATGAAACGATATTGAAGTCAAGTGATCGAAATTAATCAAGGAGAAGTTTAAACACCACGGTCCCCTTCACAATGATTATTACGAAAAAATGTCAATGTTCATGTGTAATAAATTAATGGATTTATTACAATGGAGCAACAGCGACTGCTGGAATAGGTTTGTTTAATTTGTAATACATAAAAATATAACTGACTTTTAGTTTATCGTTGGAACACATGTAAGTACATGATCACTAGGTTACATAATGACTTCATGGCCAAATCAATTAATCAACTTAGTCTGATAGGCTAATAAAAGAAATAGAGTGCTGGACTCAGACTGGCTTCTTAAAGGCAATGTACTATTTATCAGTCTTATAAAAGAATTAAAGCACTTAGCTAACGCACTAAACTTCGCTGCATAGAAAATTGTAATAATGATTTTTGCTGCTGAAACAGTTTCTCTCGGAACTGATAAAAATGGGTCACATGATGCTGTGAAAATTTACCCGTATTTCTTAGAAAAGTAAATTAGATTTAGCTAGCATTCTCAGAAAATGACATTGAAAACACCTTAATTCAATACATATAGAATTAGTGTCAGACATAACAAGAATATTAAAGGTACTGACGCTATTTTAGGTGACATTCCAGCACTTTTCACCTTAAAGGACAAATGCAGAATTTCATGGAAATCTACAGAATATGATCCTTTTTATTGTGCCTTAGAGGCTTTATCAAAGGCCATATTCGTCTTTTCCCAGAATTGAACGGTTTCTTTAAAATAAAATGCAGTTAAGTTTGCAGCAAGAAAAGGGGAACATCGTAGTTATCAATAATATTTAACTGCCGAACAGCTGATTTCCGCCTTAATCTGTTTCAAGGAAAGATGGTGTAGTTTTTTTCGCACCTTTTTGAAAATGGGATCATTGCTTTTTTGATATGGAAATTCGCCTTATTTTTAACTTAAATTGGGAAATAACAGATAGAAAAGGTAAAATAATGTGATTAAGTTTGTTCAATGGAATACCTCATCTTTTCCATACAAAAACAGTACATAAATGCACAGGGGGCATAAACAAATTATTTTTGTTTATTTAAGCCTATAATTTTATGTATACATATAAGAAAATAATTTGTTTCTGACCACTATGCATAAATGTATATAAATTTATATTTAGAAAGTAGGAATTTTATTTTCAAATTTGTAGTGCCTAAATTTAGTAAGAAAGAAACACTGAAACATCATCATCTTTCATTTACAAAAGACTGTGAGCCACAAAATTCGCAGTGTCGATGCTTCTTGCTAAAAAAAACACATAGATATCCTATATTACCGATACCCAGCCAGTAATGACCATCGACCACTGTATTATAAACTTGTACCCAGAAACACTCGCAGTTGCTCGACATTCAATTTAGTCAAATTTATATTGCTGTTAGACCAATCCGTCATATTTTTAGGTTCACCGGCTGGACCTCCACATGGAGCCTTTCTGAGTATATCAATAATTAGTCTGCACTGAATGTTGCATGCAGACGAAAATCCATTACAGCTTATCTGCATTGTAAAAGGATGAGTGAGAAAAGTAATTCGTAAGTGAGAAACACAACACGATATAAACTTGTACCTGTCCAGGTCTGGCGATGGCAAGCTGGCGTTCCATGGACAAGCGCTCCTTGGCAGCATGTTTGATTATGGCAACTAGTTCCTCCTTCTCCTCGTACATCTCGCAGTTCTGAAAGACATTTCAAACTCATTACAATCATATCAATATGCTTTCCATTTGGATTAAGAATCACCTGCAGGCGTCATCTTGTGGAATGCTTTCTGTCAGCCAATAAGATGCCTACTTACGAAAGAATTGTATTTGCGATGAAGTTAAATTTTGTAAGACATTTCACTGGGATTCCTAAATTGTTTCGGACATTAAATATCGTACATTCATCATCTCCATTTTACTCATACTAAACAGGGAAAGCTCAGTGGGTAAAGAAAGCAGTTTAGCTAAAACAGAACATATGATTTTCCGCGGTGTAGGGTTGAATCACATCGTTGCTCTTTGTTGTAAATTATACCTTATCTTTAAATGAATAATTTAAACGACTATTGTCGGGCAATTCTTGTATTATTTAAATAAAAGACAAAAGTTGGTGTTGCCAATGTTCAATTTTTTACACCTTTTAAATTCATGTCATACTGAGAACCAAGTTTTCAACAGTTTTCATGTTCATGATGAAATAAAAAGCTAGCATGTGATAAAAAAAAAATTCTTACACTTACTGACCAGTTCTACAACATTATAAGTACAACTCAGATCTTCACCACTAGAAAAGAGTTTTGAAATTTCTTTGCAGATTTTTTCAGAATTTCGGAGAGCGAAGTGTTGACTTGGGGCCAAATAACGTCACTCTCGATTTGTGAGCGGACAATTATTTTGCCACTGACATTGATAGAACAGAGTAATATATTTCCACCGCAGATATATCCCTCTCTCAGGGGCTTTCTTAGACGATTTATTCCATTAACAAACATTAGACATACGCAGATGAGTCCCCGATTCACCCATCTTATACCATATAAATGAAAACTGATCGGAAGTATAATTGATAGCTGACTTATTAGTCAGCGTCTCGGCAGTTATGCATTAATTAGGCGATTCCACGACAATCATTCAATCATTGTGATTAATAAGATAATTGATCATGATATTAATAGAGCATTTACTGCACAAGATGTGACACTGAATTCATATCATTGATAATTGGAAATCGAACTGATGTATGTGCAAGCAACATATGAATTCAAATTATATTTGTCAGCACAGTTAGAGGATGCGAACCCTCATCCGGTTGTCTGGTAAGTGCAATGATTAGCACACTCCTTTCTCACCAACGCATACTGGTTATGATTCCCAGTCTGGGCGCAAGTGAATTTGGTTTGTGGTCACCAAGCCGGAAAAATTGGTTTCCACCGGGTACTCGGGTTTCCCCATAACACAAGACCACACTCTAGGCTAACAACATGCCAACAACAGCGATTAATATAATTTTGTAACAAGAGATGTTTGTCCCCTATTATGCCCCCTCTGAGCGGCATCATTGTTGTCAGGATTACTGTGAAATCATTAATTTCGTGGGGCATTAATGTTCGTGGTTTTCGTGGGTAGGGTGATCCACGAATTTAAGATCCCACGAAATATAGACCCTTTATTCACTTTTTCAACTGCCATGTTATGTACATACTATTTTATTCGTTACAGAAGTCGCAGTATACAGCGTTTATTCCTGTATATTTTACTATTGATCATTGTTTTGTTAATTTATTATATCTGCCTTGAACAAATAATAAACCAAATCAATTAAATGTGTTTTTATGAACCAAATGACAGAAGCATGTGTTTAAACATGTGCTGTTAATGAAAATCTCCAGGTTTACAAGATGTCCGTGATGAATGTCGGTACTCGATTTTTTTATTTAATAAAATAATTAATCAATTATATTGGAGGTTACTGAGTACAAAGTACAAAACAACGCGTTCAATATATTTATTAAACAAAAACGTGTGAATAAATATTGTAATGATCTTGTTTACTCAAATATACGCACCTTTTCGGTGCAAAATTCTTAATTGGTATTCAATGGCTTCCCCTATCTGTATTTATGATTAGGGTACATCTTCTTTTATGACCTTAATTCCCAATCAAATCGATAATTGACATGGGTAAATGCACTAATTGGCATCTCGAACCACTTTCGCGAGTGTCATAAACTGTTTGACGTAGAAGACGAAAATCAAGGGCCAGCGCGTGGAGATTATGCAGACGATCGCATATTCAATTTTTTTTTTCAAAAATGAAAAACCACGAATTCAAGAACCCACGAAATTGTATTTTTTCGGCAAACCACGAAATTTCATGCCAACGAATATAAATGTTTTCACAGTATTTGGACAATTGAATGAAATATGCATGGACCTCCAAATCAAGTTTGAGGGCCATGGTTGCAGGCAGTGTCAAGTTATCACACAGACAACCTTCTGCGTTAAAGGTAACTGTGACCTTGACCTTTGAGCCAATAAACCCTTAAATTAAAAGGTGTCATCTACAGGTCAGGCCCAACCCCCTAGTCAAGTTTGAGGGCCATGGGTGCAGGCATTGTCGAGTTATGACTCAAACAACATTTTCACATTCAAGGTCAACATAACATTGACCTTTGACCTGATGACTCCTAAAATCAATAGGGGTCATCTACCCAGCCTTCATGTCAAGTTTGATGATCATAGGTCCAGGCTTTATTGAGTTATAATTAGGAGAAGCTTTGTTAACTTTTTCTTGTTAAAGGTCACTGTGACCTTGACCTTTGACCCGATGAAACCCAAAATCAATGTGGGTCATCTACTGGTCAGGCCCAACCTTCATGTCAAGTTTGATGACCATAAGTCCAGAAATTGTAGAGTTGGCTTCAAGGTCACTGTGACCTTGACCTTTGACCTGATGACACCCAAAAATAAATAGTGGTCATCTACTGGTCTGGCCCAACCACCAAGTCAAGATTGAGGGCCATGGGTGCAGGCATTGTCAAATTACAAATTGGACAACCTTTTTTCATTCAAGGTCACTGTGACCTTGACCTTTGACCCGATGATCCCTAAAATCAATAGGGGTTAACTACTGGTCAGGCCCAGCCTCCATGTCAAGTTTGATGACCATAGGTCTAGGCATTGTTGATTAATCACTCGGACAAGCTTTGAAATCCTTTTACCATTTATGGTCACTGTGACCTTGACCTTTGACCCGATGGCCCCTAAAATCAATAGGGGCATCTACTGGTCAGGCCCTATATTCATGTGAACTTTAATGACCATGCGTCCAGGAATTGTTGAGTTATCACTCAGACAAGCTTTGGTCTACCGATGGACGGACCGACCGACCTACCGACCGACCTACTGACCGACAAACCGACCGACCGTCATGTGCAAAGCAATATACCCCTCTTCTTCGAAGGGAGGCATTATAACTTATTTCACAATTGTTATGTTTGTACTTAAAAATCCTCATTTGTTATGTTTTAGTCAATCAAGGGACTTAATTCAACTGATATTAAAGTCATTATCAGCTATTAGCCTTGTTATGCTCACGCATTCATTTTTATGAGTTGATCAAGGCTGATTGAAGAGTTATGGGGCTTCTTAAACATCTGCATCTTGTCACTGGAAACAAGCATTGAATGATTTTGAAGTTCAATACGGTCAACAGTAAAAGTTCTTGCAAGCTGAAAATCAATGGCTGACAGACCTCGACAAGTCTAAAATAACCCAGTCAGATAACATTAAGACACAAATTTTGAAGCCAAATGAGATGTTATACACAATAAAAAAACTCAAGAAATTGTGCAATATATCAATAACACACTTTTTAAGGTATTTTTAACAACTTAAACTTGTCAATTTAAAATTTAAGTAACAAACATACCTTTGGTAAGATATCCAAGTAATACATTATTTCCTGCTATTTCATATCTTCTCACACTTTCATTGTTCGAAGATATTTTCAAATATTTTTGCTAAAATCCATTTGTTCTATTCTTTTCGTTTCCACTAATTTAGACTTTTCTGTACTACCTAACATAAATGTTCATGCTTTATGATATATATATATAATAGGTGTTATGACCTATTATCACACAGTTTAGTTTTAAGAAAATATTTACTATCGCCGTCTCATTGTAACGAGTATTGTTTTATCAACTGATAATAGGGAAGAAAAGTATGTAGATTAAATGTTTGATCAATGAATTTAAGATAAATCTAAAACAGCGAGTTACCTGACATTGTCATGATTTATAATAAAAATTATCATCATGGTTTATCATCATGGTTTTTACATTAAATGTTTTAATCATTGAATTAGATTAGGTTTACAAAAGCGAGTTTTCTGATATTTTCATAATTTATAATAAAAATTATCATCATCGTTTGTACAATAAATGTTTTCATCGTTAAATTAGATAGATTAAAAATACAACAGCAAGTTTTCTGATTTGGTCATAATTTATAATAAAATTCAGCATCACTATTTGATCATTAAATGTATTAATCACTGAGTAAGATATATCTTAAACACCAAGATGTCCAATATTTTCATAGTTTATAATAATATTCATAATCACTGCTTTACATTTACATTAATTGTTATGTCAATCACCGAATTAGATAAATCTTAAACAGCCAGATGTAAAATATTTTCATAGTTTGTAATATTAAATAAACACTGCTTTTTCATTAAAACGTCAATCAATGAATTAGATAAATCCAAAGTAGCGAGTAATCCAATGTTCTGATATAATCATCTTCATTATATCTTCATCGTAATTATCACAAAGTGTACATTTTTAATTTCCCACTGAGAGTAATATAAAGATATGGCATTGTCAATCACGTTATAATATCATCATAGTCATGAATACCTTAGCAAGGTACAAATATTATCAGTAAATTTAGCAGTCATAACGAGACGAATGTCAATTTGAATAATACAAAGTTTGCTTAAGGGTAATTCAAATGAAATCCATTGTAACTGATATTTGTCTAGATTCACAAATGAACATCGAAACTACTACTACTAAAATAAAGGAAGGTAATGACTATGAAATATTACTTTATTTTTCGTTCTTCGTTACATGTATATAAATACATGTATAGTGGTTTCTTTATATATAAATAGTGTATTACCTGCTGACGATGGTATAATTAGTGTATAACAATATGGTAATGTCATTTAAGTTATGCAAGGCCAGTCAAAATGATACTTTTTATGGTTTAAATGGTACCTTAAGAGTCACTATCATTCAGAATAAAGACTAACCATAAATGAAATGGAGCTAATTTGCTGTCCTCCGTTTGTATTATTCAAACAGCTGTATGAAATGTATGCATACACACCAGTATGTATATTTTTTATAAAATGGACAATGCATTGGTGCATCATAGTTGTTGATTATAAGTATCTCCCATGGCCGAGAGCGTAAGATTATAAGTATCTTCCATGGCCGAGAGTGTTAGATAGGTTCATTCTGACCCAAGCGTAAAGTGTTTTGCGGAAACAAGGTTTACCGAGTTTCCGCAAAACACCCTGCGGGAGGGTTGGGATGAACCTATCGTACACGAGCGGCTTTGGTAGATGCTTTTTCTCCCACATCAGTTAAACAAAATTAAGTAAAAATGTATTTTTTGCTGGAACTCTTTTGTGCTAAGTGAAAATAATTGCGTATGGATGTGCGATAATTCGTGGTTGTCATGGATTTGCGCGCAGTGATTCAGATTATGTTAATAGTCATATCGGTCTATAAATAGTTCTAAGGAGAGTGAAGCATTATTTCTTGAAAGGTTCATGGAAACTGTTTCATGGTGACATTTGAAGCGAGAAATAATTAATAAGCGTTCTAAATGTTGCCACAAGATAAGGTTTCCATGATGCTACAAACGACAGTCTTCAACAAGGGAGGTAATTACAATGTTGTGACCATTTAAAGGGAGTTCCATACGGGCATTTTATCTTCGCCCGTGGACAAGATTATAAGTATCTTCCATGGCCGAGAGTGTAAGATAGGTTCATTCCGACCTGAGCGTAGAGTGTTTTGCGGAAACAAGGTTTACCGAGTTTCCGCAAAACACCCTGCGCGAGTGTCGGGATGAACCTATCTTACACGAGCTGCTATGGTAGATGCTTTTTCTCCCACCTCAGTTAAACAAAAATAAGTAAAAATGTATTTTTTGCCGGAACTCTTTTGTGGTTGTCATGGATATTTGCGCAGTGATTCAGAGTATGTAAATGGTCTGTTCGGTCTTTAAATAGTTCTAAGAAGAGTGAAGCATTATTTCTTGAAATGTGAGTGAAAACTGTTTTCTAGTGACATTTGAAGCGAGAAATAATTAACTCGCGTTCTAAATATTGCCACCAGACAAGGTTTCCATGATGCGCTATAGATGACAGTCTTCAACAAGGGAGGTAATTACAATGTGGTGACCAGTTAAAGAAGTTCCATACGGGCATTTTATCTTCGCCCGTGGGCAAGATAAGAATATCTAGCACGGTTAAATTAATGGATCTACTTATCTGAGGTGGGAGAAAAGAATTTCTAGCATGGTTAAATTATTGGGTCTACTTATCTGAGGTGGGAAAAAATGTTGTTCTTTTATTTTCATTTATAAGCAACTGCTGTGTACAGCTGTCAGTTCATCAGTTATTATCCCATGTCTCTGGTGCTTACTTAAACCATTTGCTAGTGTCTGACACTTCTAAATCAATAGTTTAAATCATTTATGACTGACCCTTTAAAAAAGGCTCCCTTTGTTGTAACCCTTTATGTATGTACCAGTTTTTTAGGTAGTCAGTTATATAAGACTGTTGACAAAAATTTAGAACGCAGATTTATATATAAAAGTTCAAAAATTGATGTTTTATGCCTATTTCTTAAACCGTTAGTAAGGGTTTAAGACATAAAACATTAATTTTCGGACGGAAATATAAAATTCTTCTATCTGATCTTTTGTCAGCAATATTATATCATTGGTTTGCAGATATTTGTGCAAAAATTTGCTCTTTCCAAGACAAAAAATAAAAAAAGTTGTAAAAATGGTAAATCTGTGAGAGTGCAGCTTTAATGTGATCATTATTCCTCATCATATTTCTATCAAATGTATACCTCAGGTCCGAGGAAGTCCGCATTACTAAGTGAATCTGCAAGCTCCTGACATTTCTTCCGCAGGTCCTCGATTTCTCGGTCTTTGGAGAGCATCTGTTTGGCGTGTTCAGAAAGGTCCTTTGCCCGTTGCCGTGCAAACAGTTTCTTCATCTGATCCTGAGAGTGAACGCCCACTTGTCCCGCCCCCTGGCTGGCTGCAGCCATCTCTTTTGCTTTCTGTACAGTGAAGAGAAATTATTGAATTATTGAAGGACAATTTAAAAAAAAAGAAAAAAAAAGCTGCATACAGATGCCTGAACTCTTGTTAAATAAGTGGAATAACTTCAAGAAATATATATCCCAGCATTATTGAACTTGTTGTACATTACAAGCACAATATCATTGCATATATGTATAATATGTACCAAGTTTTGTGTCAATATGTTTTACATTTTCTTCGGGATTAAATTCGTTATATGTTTTACAAAAAGTTATTTTTCCATTCCTCCCTTTCTTATTTCAAACAGCAGAAAAATGAATGGATAAATTAAATAATGCTGTTAATGTGAAAGAAAATATACATATCTTTGATAAATTAAATCAATTTTAATGCTGTGTGCAAATCTAAGGGAAGAAACCCAAATACATCAACCTTCAGTACCCACAAGAGTTATCTACCTTAACATTTTCCTGTTGTAGATGTTTTGCTTTCTCTTCAAGTCTTCGGGCGATGGCTGCCAGTTCGGCATTTCGCTTTTTGAGGGTTTTGATTTTCTCCTCCAGAGGCTTTTTGTCATCCTGTTTCCGTTTCTGAAAAAAAAAATGTTTGGAAATGATAAAATAATACGGTAGTAAGAATAATAATTTGCGGGGAAAATGCCAGAACAAGAAAAACAGTTACACTGTAGTGTAGAAATCTTCTGTGCATTCTGGCAATAGTAGAACTAGTTTTTACATTGGGAGACAGAACCACTTTGAAGTGGTAAAATCACATTGTACCTGCTGTAGCCATGATTACAAACAGTCTCAAGGGTGAGTTCAGACCTAGGTGGCAAAACCGTATATCAAATATTGTAACTTTCTTTCTTGTTAAGTTTTGATGATGAAATTGCTGAATATTACTATTCAAAATTGTGAACTATTCACATATATTTTTTGTAAAATGATAGAAATAAAGATGATTCTCTGTAATTTAATAAAAGTGCTTTTCAGAGTCTGTGTCAAATCTTGGACTTGAGACTGTTTGTAATAATGGCTCCAGAATGTTATTACTTTAAAATGGTAAAGCAAACTAAACATATAAACACATATGAACATAACTATCAGTGTGAAATGTTCTACTGATGTTCAAATTGAGTCCACGAGTCATGCTTGCAGGAGCAAATAATCATTCATTTTTCCCAGCCATTCAAGGGAAATAACTCCACAAGTATTTAAGCAAAAGAATTGTCATAGGGAACATGCATTCAATTCTAGGTATATGTTAAAGATAAATTTTGGCGCCAGATCTACAGATAGATCACTTTGAGCAGGCCAAGGTAGTCCGCTCTATTTTCTGTAGATCGTCAATATTGTACTCTAACTGCTGTTTATTGGTGCAATCATCAGAATCAATGCAATAAAGTTGATGAACAGAAAGTACTCGAATGTCATTTGCCCACACAAAAATGCAACCACAAAGTATATGCTACCTTTTACTACTCGAACAAGGCAATGGTTGATAATTAGGCTGACTGAGTTATACTCTATCATGCAATCGTCCGGGTCAGAATCGATTTATGTAAATTTTATGGTCAGAAAATTTGAAAAATCCTTAAATGTCATTGGTCCACACAAAAAATGCGAACACCAATATCTTTAACAGTTTTAATGTAATTGCCAACCACTGTCAACTAGGAGTTAAAAATACCACGGTTACAACAATACAGAAAATAAACAACCTAAAAAATAAATCAATTAAAGTTCCCTTTCTGTTTCTGTAGAATAAATCTCAAATGACAGCATTCAGTTTAAAATTGCATGTCTTTAACTTGAAATTAATTTTAATTTCAGCCACGAAAAATTAAATACTCATAAATTTGATTAAAACCCTTATCCCTGGATGTGATAAATCATCTTTATTGCTTAAAATTCTCTCTTTTTTCTGCAAAAACGTTGTCGCATAAATTCTGCAGAAAATTATATCACGCTGATTAAAGATGCTTTATAATGGATATTGAAGACAGTACCTTTGACATGTAACGTAAGCCAATTATAATCCAAAAAAAAGCCTTAAATTATGGTTTTAAAGTATCGGATGTACAAATATGATTTTCGTTCATAATTTTAAATTCTGATGCCTTGTGATCCCATTATAATAAGGCTGTTATCATTTGAAGTAAGATTTATTACTGACTATATTAATATGTAAAATAATCTGATGAAATTACACAAATAATCAAGTTATTGCAGTTTGTGTTTTTTATATTTATATTCCAAATGAAAGCAAAAAGGGGAAATGCCCCATTTTGCAAAACGGCAGGGCAAAAAACACCTGTGATATTTTTTTGAGGTATTATCTTATGTCCATTCTTTCGCTTCTTACATAAAACCCCTACAAAACACACCAAAATAATATGTGGTCAACCGGTATCCAAAATTCGCATAAATGTACATCAATTTCCTTAAAAAGGTAATTACCAATTTGAAATAGTACAGGTTGATAATGTATGTATACTCGTATAACTCATTTGACTTAAATGATAAAAAAAAAAATAAAAAATATATAAATAATATATATATTTTTGAAATCTACCTATGTTGTGCATTTTTAAGTTACTTCAAATTTCTTTTGAGATAAATTTTCTTTTTATTTTGTAAGTAACTTTAATTTCATGAGCGTTTTATTAACTGCTGACATCAGCAATTCCATAACATCGCAAATTTAAAACTTCTCTGAATAATATTGTCTATAAGTGCACACATGTCATGTGTGTAAGAAGTATGTAAGGACAAATATTGGATTCTCGACTTCATAGACCACTACACTATTACAGCAAAATATCTCCCAAATTATATTGATGCTGTATTTGGAAGGTCTTGGCACTGGCTGCAAGTCTGAGACAGTTCTAGCATATGAGAGATTTATTTCACGATTCCAGACACTCCAATACTGTAAATGGTGTTAACCTTTGCAATGTTTATTTGATTGTTTTTTTTGTGATTTTTGATTTGTGAACATTTTTGCAAGTTCATTGCATATTACTCGCTGCCAAATTTAATGATATGAATTGCTTCTTTATGAGTTTAAGGAACAAGGTTTTTTATAGATTACTTTTGTTTGTAACCCACAAAGATATGAAATCACAAATAAGAGCGAAAATAAACCCCATGCAAAGTAAACACAATGCACAGTATTACATCAATACATTTGTCTGGCGCTGTCTCCGAAATGACTACATAAAGCAAACACTGTAACATTGGGGAAATTAACATGGCAAAGTTTTACCAATTCTAAAACAAAACAATAGCTGCCTTGCATTTTCCTACATTTTAACTCCTGAAAATTGTCTTTATTTGTCAAATGAGACAGTAAATTAACTATGCAGTGAGTTTTTAATGTGATACTGTTTTATTTAAATTTGTTCATGTTTAATTTCTTTTGGACTAAAATAAAAATTGGAATTTTGTATTTTTTGGCTTGTATTGTTAACTTTTTTCTACTCTCACCCATGATATTCCCAACAACAACAACTTTAATAATGGTCGAGGTGTCATTATAAACAAGGACATCAAATTCACTGTTAACTTTGGTGACCCAGGGGTGAAACATTTTTCACATTCCCGATGTAAGCGATACCTTTTAGCAAGTTGAGGGACTGAAAATGGACAGACGATATGACACTGTAAAGTATTGTTTAAACCAGTCTCCTCGCAAAACATGATACAAGATGACAGGCCAACGGCAGCAACATAACACCAACATGGTTAACATGATACATTTTTCACCTATATTTCACTGCATTGCCTCAAATTTGTCACTCTGAGCTTAATTATAATAGCTACTAGAATGTATACATAATTGTTGAAACACGTGTTGCTGAGAAAAAAAAACATATTTCCATTAAACTTTATATTTCCATGCATTAACCTTCCTTTACTGATATATTGATTCAGTTAGAAAGCAAATAATTAAGTATGGATAATTAATTCCCATTATCTTCTACAATTTCATTCAGTAGGGCAATTTACTGTCCTAATTGAGGTTAAATATATGAAAGTAATGCAATAATGATAAACTAATGTTTGTTTCATGCCATCATGAAATCAATTGTATATTCTAGCCATATGTTTATGGGCGTAGTTGCCTTATATAGACCTGACGTAGACCGTGACCTCCATCTTTTTTTCTAAAAATCGGGAAAAGATATGATGATACAGATGAAGACCAGTATTTCATATTCGGTTTTAAGAAGGGCGATCTTGTGTTCGAACCTCTGTCTGCATTCTAAAAATTTTAAGCACCTGAGACAATTAATAAACACATAAACCAACCAGTGTTTTATTCTTGGTCTTTAGAAGGGCAATCTTGTGTTTGAGCCTCTGTGTCTGCGTTCTAAACATTCTAAGCACCAGACCATTAATAAACAGTAAACCTACCAGTGTTTCATTTTCGGTCTTAAGAAGGGCGATCTTGCGTTCAAGCCTCTGCGTCTGCGTCTGTAGTTCTGAAACTTTCTTCTGTAGTTGCCGGTCTCGCTCTTCCTGCTTACGATTCTGGAAATACAAGAAAGTTACACAATAAGTCGTTTGATATATAAGGTTTACAGGAGTTTAGTTTAAACTAATATAAATTTAGCTCGATTTCTTAACATCAGTCATCAGCCATTTGTATAATGCTGGTTACAAATCTTTGGTTTGATAAAATAAGACAAAATAGATCTTGATTGGTCAATATTTATTTAATATTTAATTGCTTTTATGTGCTTACTAGCCAAAGATAAGCTGTGGATAACATATCCAGCTTTATACAATTGGCTGCTCATATGAAACTGTATACAACTTGTTTCCTGGGTGAAAACAAGAACATCGATCTTTATGTCAGATTGTGACCTTAATGTGTCTTTCATGCAATGTTGTATTTCCTTTTTTACCATTGTTTCTGGATTTTTTGTTGTTTATTAATTTTTTATTATAATTACGAAATGAGTAAAATTTAGTGTTTTCACATTTTTCATGGCTAAAACTCCAGAGAATATTAAAACCGGGACATGAACCGACAACTCATGCGATGTACATGCCTAAACAGTCAAAATGAAGTCAACTTTACAGACTGAGCTAGCTCAGGAACCCCTTAAAACATTGCTTAACTAAACCACATCAGGTTGACTTAGTAATACTACGCGGGAAAGACGGGATTTTTTTCTGACATGCTAAGAATATAACATATATTAACATTTCTTAATTCTCAATAATTTTCCAGTCCAAGGTATTTCTAAATGTGTAATAATACAATATTCTCGTGTTCAGTGCAGTTGAAAAATCAACAGCGCCTCTGCATTGTGAATTATAAGAGAAACACGTAATACAGGGAAAAGATATTGATGAATACTGATACAAAGATTGCCTCAAAGCAACGAACCAGACCAATTAATCAAAAACGAATATTGCGAAAACATCAGAAGGAACAACAATAATTTAAGACATCGAGGCAGCCACCTTGAATCTCTGAGGTGTTTCTGGTCGACCGTACGTCGTCAGGTTCCAATAATCTCCGACGGCAAATCCCCGACTATCCTCATAACTTGGGGGTTCACCGTATCTATCGTCGTCATTATAATCATCATGATTACGTTCTCTCATACACTCCATACTTTAAGTTAAAAAAAAAGCCACAAAAAAATGAATTCCACTCAATTATATTCCTTTTATTTTGAACTTCACTTAATTTAACATCATTGATTTTGTCAACGATGTACACATTTCATATATACATCCATAGAAATTGAATACACAATAATTTGGTAAAAGTTAATAATAAACAGGCTTCATAAAATAACATGTTCATAAAATTTCCCCAGCCATTTGGTCTCTGAATCTTATATTAGTACCAATACAATTCCATTATAGCATTGATCCAGACGGAATCACTTAGTCGACTTAATCCGAATTTTGGTTTAACCAAAATTTATTTACATTTTTACAGTGTGACTTCCTAAACACTAAGTCTGTCAACATATAACGTCATCTATAATTATAATACACAACGGAAAGTCTAAATTTACTTCATTTTAACAGAGGGTGCATCATGTTTAATAATTAATTCACTCCTAGTTCACAATTTCCTTAATTAGCACATCTGTTTCAAATTTCGGATCTATTTGCATAAAATGAACTGTTAGTCTTAAGCCATAAGTTTAAATCCAAATGCGGCCCAGAAACTATTAAGCCGGATGGCGTTTCATTACTGAAGTATTAAAATCCATACTTTATTTGTGTCACTTCTCAAATTTCCCAAAAATGATATTATCACCAAAGAAAATCACAATTTGATTATCCTTGAACACAAACCATAGAGCTCTCCTCAGGTATTCGAAAAATTCATCAAAATGTTAACATTTGTCAGATAAATGAAATATCCATGTTACCTCTAAGAAATTTTCGGCTGAAATTTGTTTTAATTGCTAACGCATTTTTTGCCTACTGGGCTAATATTTTCGTGTGACGGATATTTACCTCATAAAACACTAACCATCAAACAGGATATCTACCTGACAAAACACAAACCGTCAAACGTCAGAGTATCATGCATATAGCACATTTATATAATGTCAAGATACCAACATGTTTTAACATTGTTTGCCTTGAAAAACATGTCTACCGAAATGTAATTGGTCACATTCCTACAGCTTTAAAAGTTACCGTGCACCTGCTGGTAATTTATACCAATGTTGATTTTAACATCCAAGATATCTAGTCATCAAAATCCCATTGTTCACAAATAAAGTCCAAAACTTCCGAACTCAAAAATCCTCTTTATTGCAAAATACACATATATCTTCAAACAACAAATAATGCAATTTGACAAACAAAAGATTTTTTTAGAAACAAAATTTATGCGTCTTTCATCTTCATTTCTTTACTAAATTAAGTCCAAATAATAAAATTAACAAGCTGTCTTGACTTCTTCGAATATAGCAACAGTAAAAATCGACTCTGGTTCAGGCAAAACTCTGTCTTTTTTCTTCAGACACCTTTTATAAAGAATGAACCAACATAGCCACAAGGCGAAGATTAAAATCAGAAGTCCCAAAGCTGACAATAAGAACACGTAAAGGTAATTCTCCACAGCATTCATTTTCATGTACTTTTAACACTGAACGTTCACTAAGTGTTTATACACTTGTTATATTATCAAACTGAACTTCAATTACACATCCAAATTATTATCAGTACTGTTAAAGTCACAGAATGTTATTCCACTAAAGTGTAAACATTGCAGATAAAAATTTGCAGATTTTGGACATTATAAATTCACCAAGGATATGCGACATTATCATTCACCAGTGAATAGCAATTACACTGCATCTATTTAATATAAAATAAGAAAATACACCACAAATATGAGTAATGCTCTAAATATTTTTGCAACCAATTAGATTTCATCAATTATTTTTACTCTTCCTCATAACAGTCGATGACATTAAAGCACAATTAATTATCAAAATTCAATCATACGACAAATTGAAATTTCGACATATTCTCCAATCCCTTACAAATACGAACAGTCACAATAATACACAGATTTTCATCATGCTACCACTGTCTTTGTAACTGTATTATACATGCATGTCAAGTAATTTACAAGATATATTATGATACATCTTGACATGTGTATCATTAGCTGACAGCCATCAAGCAGTTTCAAGACATTAATAATTGTTTAACAGATAAAACTGTTTCTTTATTAACTCCAGACTCAGCAGCAAAAATTAAACTGTCATAATTATTATTATAAATAAAGGAATGTAGGTTATGTTTCACCTAATAGTATAAATAGATAGTACTCTTACATACTTATCATATAATCAGGTTATTGAAATATGGCTGGTGCATTTGCAAGACCACATGGCATTATGTCTAACCAATATGGCTGGTGCATTTGCAAGACTACATGACATTATGTTTAACCAATGTGGCTGGTGCATTTGCAAGAACACATGACATTATGTCTAACCAATATGGCTGGTGCATTTGCAAGACTACATGACATTATGTTTAACCAATGTGGCTGGTGCATTTGCAAGAACACATGACATTATGTCTAACCAATATGGCTGGTGCATTTGCAAGACTACATGACATTATGTTTAACCAATGTGGCTGGTGCATTTGCAAGAACACATGACATTATGTTTCACCAATGTGGCTGGTGCATTTGTAAGACCACATGGCATTATGTTTCACCAATATGGCTGGTGCATTTGCAAGAACACATGACATTATGTTTCACCAATGTGGCTGGTGCGTTTGCAAGAACACAAGACATTGTGTCTAACCAATATGGCTGGTGCATTTGCAAGACTACATGGCATTATGTTTACAAATATGGCTGGTGCATTTGCTAGACCACATGGCATTATGTTTACAAATATGGCTGGTGCATTTGCTAGACTACATGACATTATGTTTAACCAATGTGGCTGGTGCATTTGCAAGAACACATGGCATTATGTTTATAAATATGGCTGGTGCATTTGCAAGAACACATGACATTATGTTTAACCAATGTGGCTGGTGCATTTGCAACACCACATGGCATTATGTTTACAAAAATGGCTGGTGCATTTGCTAGACCACATGGCATTATGTTTACAAATATGGTTGGTGCATTTGCTAGACCACATGGCATAATGTTTACAAATATGGCTGGTGCATTTGCTAGACCACATGGCATAATGTTTACCAATATGGCTGGTGCATTTGCTAGACCACATGACATTATGTTAACCAATATGGCTAGTGCATTTGCAAGACAACATGTCATTATGTTAAACCAATATGACTGGTGCATTTGCTAGACCACATGGCATTATGTTTAACCAATGAGGCTGGTGCATTTGCAAGGCCATATGGCATTATGTTTAACCAATGTGGCTAGTGCATTTGCTAGACCACATGGCATTATGTCAAACCAATGTGGCTAGTGCATTTGCTAGACCACATGGCATCATGTCAAACCAATGTGGCTGGCGCATTTGCTAGACAACATGGCATGATGTCTAACCAATATGGCTGGTGCATTTGCAAGACCACATGGCATTATGTTAAACCAATGAGGTTGGTGCATTTGCTAGACCACATGGCATTATGTTTACCAATATGGCTGGTGCATTTGCAATACCACATGGCATTATGTTTAACCAATGAGGTTGGTGCATTTGCTAGACCACATGGCATTATGTTTACAAATACCGCATGTGCGTTTGCTAGACCACATGGCATAATGTTTAACCAATATAGCTGGTGCATTTGCTAGACCACATGGCATTAAGTCTAACCAATATGGCTAGTGCATTTGCAAGACAACATGTCACTATATCTTACCAATATGGCTGGTTCATTTGCAAAACCACATGGCATTATGTCTAACCAATATGGCTGGTGCATTTGCAAGACCACATGGCATTATGTCTAACCAACATAGCTGGTACATTTGCAAGACCACATGGCATTAAGTCTAACCAACATGGCTAGTGCATTTGAAAGATCACATGGCATTATGTCTAACCAATTTGGCTGGTACATTTAAAAGATCACATGGCATTATGTCTAACCAATTTGGCTGGTACATTGGAAAGATCACATGGCACTATGTCTAACCAATATGGCTGGTGCATTGGAAAGATCACATGGCATTATGTCTAACCAATTTGGCTGGTACATTTGCAAGACCATAGTGATGGCAATATGTCTAACCAATATGGCTGGCACATTTGCAAGACCAAATAACATTATGTCTAACAAATATGGCTGGTGCATTTGAAAGACCTAATGGCATAATCATTGTC
Organism: Mya arenaria; assembly: GCF_026914265.1. NCBI lineage: Eukaryota > Metazoa > Mollusca > Bivalvia > Myida > Myidae > Mya > Mya arenaria. Next base: position 33,614,861 of record NC_069125.1, read on the forward strand.
TAACCATTTGCAAAACAAAATGGCAATATGTTAAATCCATTAAACTGGTATAATTTAAAAACCAAATGGCATTTAGTAAGTCCAATATTGCTGGTAAAAAACAGAAGTGGCATAACATTAAACCAATATGACTCGGATATATTTGCAAGACCAAAATGTCACTACATTGAACCAAGGTGCCTGGTGTATTTGCCAAAATCAATAATATCATTACACTTAATTAAACTGACCACACAAAAACATATCTCATCAAATAATATTTCATACGACTGATTAATCTTTAATTTGACCGATAAAACATTTATAAAAGAAACAACAACATCAAGCCTTAGTAGGGCAAAATCATTTGTGTGAAAAGGGCAAATTTTCTCCCTGCGAAAAAAGACATGAATACATTATTTTCTCATTACTACCAATTGAAATCCAGTGTTTACAATAACCTGACATTAACTGGTCATTTTTTGGTCATTTGTTCACTTACAAACTTACAAGCAGATGACCAGATAAGAATTGTTTGTCCACAAACTTTGTTAGTGATATCTATGATGGCTATTGCCCAAGGCCTGGATGTCCACTCAGCGTTATGGTGTTATAATGAAAAATACACTTTCGTGAGATGTGAAAAGTCATAAATCAAAGGTCATTACTAATGGTACTTATGCGTCAAATGAAACACCTGCCAATTTTATAAGGCAGAGTTAAAGTATAGTGAGCATTAGTAATATTGGTGTATATATATAGGAATGGTCACAAGTCATCATTTATTACGCAATTTTTATTCAACAAGTTCTAGAAATGTTAATAGGTGATTTGGCAAGATTTAGATTGAAAATGAACTACTTTATTAAAATAAGAGTTTATCTTAAAAACAAAATGAGAAATAAACATTTTACTTGCTGGAATATTGCCAATTAAGCAATTATTTTTCCAATTAAATTGTTTACCAACATGTTAAGTGATATATATTTTTCCAATAGAAATAGAGCAATGATATATATCACATGTGTAATACAATAGGGTTATTAGTACTCAGTTTTGATCAGGGAGGTTGTTTTCAAATTGAGTGGATTTTTTGCAGATTTGAAATAAAAATCTACAAAAATCCAAAAGAGTCAAATACGACATTCCGGATCAAAATGCAGTACCAGTAACCCTTTTATTATACACTACTGGTAAAAAGACTTAGAAGGCACATGTTTTCATAATAAATGTCATGTCATTTTAAAAAGCACTATTTTGTTTTATGATGTCATTTTCACATACCGCAACGGTACATATGCTGTGACGTCAGCAGAGTGAATTACAATAGATAAAGCAGCTTCAAATAAAGCAATATAAGGTTATATCGAGAGACCGCTGAATTAGTTTCCTATATATTCTATAGTCTTTATGCTAAATAAAAGAAGTCACTTCCGAATTAGTGTAATTTGTTAAAACACTCAAATAGTTTGAGAACGATATAATTTACACCCAAAAACAGTTGACAACTCCAGAAGACATATCAGCCATATAAGTTATACACGCAGTATATTCCACCATTCCCTGCTGATAACCAGTTCTGATTGTCAACAAAGCTGGATCAAAGTGGGGGTCAAACCTGAGACCCTTTGTTCCGGAATCGGCCATCAATGCTAATTCAACTTTTTTGGAATTTCTGTTAAGTAATTATACATGATTGTCTCTTGGCACAAAGACCAATAAAGGTAAAAAAAAAACAGAACAAGAAAGCACAGCCATACCGTAGAGAATGTAAGTCCGTCCTTTAAAGAGCCAGGCATATTTAAAAGCAACGTTTCCTCCAACAATAGCAGATTTTGTCAAACTTCAGGTCATTATGATTAAGATGGACACAAACCAAAATGTTTAGACTAATTGAGCTATCTTTATGAGACAGTATTTAACACACGATATTAAATATTTTGCTAGATTTATCAAACTTCAAAGTAGCTTAGAACAAGTGTTTGAATAATCCCTTGTAAACACTTTTACTAATGTTTACAAAGCTTGATAACATATTGTATTGTCTTAAATTGAATAGCACAATGATCTTATCTATGTATGCATTGACCCCAGTAAGTGAATTCAATTCACTATACTTGCCTATTTACAGTAAAAATCTCTACAAGTTTACTCATTTACAAGCTAAAATTATACCTGACAAAATATTGATTTCTTTTCTTATAGATCTTCTGTCACAATATGATAAGGAAAGTACTGACCTATTACAAGGTTTTAGATACTGAAATGCCATTATAAGGATATATGACCTATAACAAGGTATTCGGTACTGAAATGTCATAAGGATATAGTACTGACCTATAACAAGGTATTCGGTACTGAAATGCCATTATAAGGATATAGTACTGACCTATAACAAGGTATTTGGTACTGAAATGCCATAAGGATATAATACTGAGCTATAACAAGGTATTCGGTACTGAAATGCCATTATAAGGATATTATAAGTACTGATATAGTACTGACCTATAACAAGTTATTCGGTACTGAAATGCCATAAGGATATAGTACTGACCTATAACAAGGTATTCGGTACTGAAATGCCATTATAAGGATATAGTACTGACCGATAACAAGGTATTTGGTACTGAAATGCCATAAGGATATAGTACTGACCTATAACAAGGTATTCGGTACTGAAATGCCATTATAAGGATATAGTACTGACCTATAACAAGGTATTTGGTACTGAAATGCCATTATAAGGATATAGTACTGACCTATAACAAGGTATTTGGTACTGAAATGCCATAAGGATATAGTACTGACCTATAACAAGGTATTCGGTACTGAAATGCCATTATAAGGATATTATAAGTACTGACCTATAACAAGGTATTCGGTACTGAAATGCCATTATAAGGATATAGTACTGACCTATAACAAAGTATTCGGTACTGAAATGCCATAAGGATATAGTACTGACCTATAACAAGGTATTCGGTACTGAAATGTCATTATAAGGATATTATAAGTACTGACCTATAACAAGGTATTCGGTACTGAAATGCCATTATAAGGATATTATAAGTACTGACCTATAACAAGGTATTCAGTACTGAAATGCCATTATAAGGATATAGTACTGACCTATAACAAGGTATTCGGTACTGAAATGTCATTATAAGGATATTATAAGTACTGACCTATAACAAGGTATTCGGTACTGAAATGCCATTATAAGGATATAGTACTGACCTATAACAAGGTATTCGGTACTGAAATGCCATAATAAGGATATAGTACTGACCTATAACAAGTTATTCGGTACTGAAATGCCATAAGGATATAGTACTGACTTATAACAAGGTATTCGGTACTGAAATGCCATAATAAGGATATAGTACTGACCTATAACAAGGTATTTGATACTGAAATGCCATAAGGATATAGTACTGACCTATAACAAGGTATTCGGTACTGAAATGCCATTATAAGGATATAGTACTGACCTATAACAAGGTATTTGATAGTGAAAAAGTGAATTTTGGATGCCTTAGCTGACCCCATATTATTTAAATATAATTTGTAATGGATATAATATATGCATTATAAGTGACAAAATATGTAAAGAATTTACAAAAATTAGAATGCAACCTACATTTTAAGCCAATGAAATTGCAGTAAGGCAATCATTAAGCACTATAGGTTTAATTCTTAAAAATGTCTACTTTTGAGGGTGTTTAAAGGTTCGCCTACTGCCACTCATCTGATCAACATTCCCTGCATCAGATTTTGCGTTGACAATGTGTTAGCCAATGAGGTAGTATTTTCAGACAGCTAGATGACATGAAGTAATATATTAATGGTTAACAAGGTCTTGTTCGCTACACTCACTCCGCCCATTCTTAATCATTAAAATGTTATTTTATGTCATATAAATATAATTAATATGATATTACAAACAAAACCTTTTGGCCACGAAAAAAAATTAGGTCACTATGTGTGATTCAAGTTAAAATATAGAGCAAAAACGCAAATTGAAATAACTTTATCTATAATGTATCTTCCGTCATTTATTTTACATTTTAGTAAACAGCAAGTAAATGCTCTTTGAAATGATATCAAATTATACGAGGTAAACCGGGCATGATAATTAACTTAATATTGTCAACGGCTCGATAAAATGACAAGCTTTCTTGTGCATCTGGTACCTTAATATGAAAACAGTTGACTCTGTTTATGGTATAAGCTGTGTTTTAATAAAAATATTGTAAGGTCATTTATTGCATAGATTTTGCCTGTAACTCAATAATGGTTGAATTTGAGTACTCTTAAGCACTGTAAGGTTTACAACTTATATATCTTAATGAAACGGGGGCCCTGATAAGGATGAGCATTAAGGATGAAATATTAAATAAACTGACTTCTCATTTATTTACCCTACAATTAGAGGTAGGTCTCAGTTTACAGACATCAAATCTGGGTCTCAATTTACCAACATCAAATTTGAATTATAATCTGAAATGCCTACATAATATTTGAATTTTAAATTTCTTTTTATCAAACATTATCCAAAATAACATCAATAGAATTCTTCAAAATTTATTAGACTTACTCTTGAATGTTTTGTTTCCCTGTAATGTGGTGAATTCCTCTGAATATTATTACTGTGTTCGTAACTTATATTCTGCTGGGAACCAGACACATAATTATTTTTAAAGTTTGTTCTCGGAGATTCATTAAAACTATGGTCTTTGTACGTCATTGCAGGTGAACTTGTAAAACGTTGGTTTTCAGCGCTGCGAGATCTTGGCAATCCAGCATAATACTGGTCCTTATAACTTGAGCGAGGGGATCCAGAGTAATGCTGTTCCTTTAAACTGCCACGAGGCGAGTTCATCATCATCTGATGTTCTGGAAGGTAATCCAATCGAGTAGTGGGTCGTTCCAATAGGTCCGCAGGGTAATTATCGGGACCATCATATCGAGATCGTCGACTTAAAGGTCTTCCAAGAAGAAAATCCATTGTTTTCAGTTCTTCTTGGTAATGTCCGAAAAGAGTGAAGGAAGTTTCAGAACTACACGAAAAATAGCAGCTTATAAATTCTTAAGCCATCCCATTTCTTAATAAAAGTTTTTTTCTTCCTGGCCTACTTTTTAAATATCTGTTGTTATTTCAGTACCTTCTAATAAGAAAATTATTTTGGAGAAAAGAATAGAAATATTTATTCACATTCATACTAATTCAATATTGACAAAACGAAACATGTCAATCACTGTTGAATAAAGTATTTACCATTTAAAAAAAATAATCTGATATTGAAAACCTATTTTTATCATATTTTTATATCCAATACCATAAAAAATAAAAACATATTCCTTTTTAGATAAAAAAAAAAGAAAACACAAATAGAAAATTTAAAAACCAATTTTCTTATGACTAAAATAAACAGTGTTTAACATGTTACCTCAAACATGAATAAACAGTTTTGAATTATTAATTTCAGTGCCTTGAAGAGTTCGATAAAAATCACAATCTTTTAATATCCTATTATAGCTGTTCATTGTTAATATTCACACTATTTCCAATGTTATTCCCTGATGATATATTAGGTTAAATCACCATGAACCATAAAACAATTAAATCTCAAACTACGATGAACTTCAATAATACCCCCTCTAACATTTGTTAACTCTAAGTATTGTTTTTTCATCACTATTTCCTTTAACAATAATTTAATCCACGTTTATATTATAAGAAAAACCTTAAGATCAATATTATAATACAAGGATTATTTTTATACCCCGTCCTTATCACAATTAATATAATAATGTTTGCATTTCATTATAGGATCGTAAAAACTTCTTCTGTTACAATTATTATTCAAATGAAATCAAACTGCAAAATAGGAACCGAATCAATAAATAACTAGGTTATTGTACTTTCTTACATAAAATTCAATCTTTTTGACTAAGATTGTACTGAAATTGTTTACAAATGCTAAAGTCAACGAGATCTGGGTGTTTAGTGACCACCTAAGACCCAAAGAATAGTACAGACATTGACTCAATCCAGATTAGGAGTAAGCAATGATTGACCAATAAAAAATGCTGAGGTTGCATAAAACATGGCTGGTTTTAGTTAATCTTAAATACCTATTGCACTGGCTAAATTAAGTGCCATTACATTTAACAAATGTAGCTGGTGCATGTGTTAGGCCAAATGTCATTACATTACAGTCATTACACTAAAGTTGCTTGTGCATTTGTCAGGTCAAATACCTTTACATAACATATAAGTAGCTGGTGCATTCACCAGGCCAAATGCCAGTACATTATATTCAATAATTAGATGCATTTGCAAGGCCAGACGCCATAAAGTTACACTTAAGCAGCTGGTGCTTTTTCCAGATCATTAAATACCATTACATTAGAGTATAAGCTGCATTGTCAGGCCAAATGCCATTATAAGTGTGTGCCAATTGCCAGTGAAAACACTTATATAGCTGGTGTTTATGTTTCATTACATTACACCTATGTACTTATAATGTTCATTTGACAGGCCAATAATGTAATTTTATTACACAATGGCAGCTGATTAATATAAAAATTAAATTGTGTTTGGGTGAATTATATAAAACACATTACATTAATTAAAGCAGCGGATTTGTTTTCAAAGTCAAATGCAGATGTATAAGACTGAAAAAAGCAGGTGCATTTGGCCTGCCAAATGCCACTACACTTAAGCTTGTACATTTGCCAGGACAAATGACATTACATTAAACTAAAGTAGCAGATGCATTTGCCAGGCCACAGGCCATTACATAACACAATCTAACTGTTGCATTTTCCCAGACCAAATCATGACATCATCACATTACAAAATGGTACCAGAAGTGCATGCTGCATTTGCAAAGCCAAACGCCATTTCACTCCACTGATTACCAATAAGTAGTAGGGGTATTTGCCAGGCCAAATGGCATTGTACTAAACTTATGTATATTCATTTTGCAAGTTTCACCATTTTGGTGTCAACTGCCAATCTGAATTAAAATAGGTCCCCAGATTAAAGTGCTTATCATCACTTCAAAGGGGATCTTGTATTCAAAATCAATACACTGACATACCTTTGACCAAATTTGAATCAATATCTTACACACACCATTTAACAGACCTACTGACAATGAACTCTGGCCATATTTCAAGAATGTCTTACCATAATAATAGTAGGTGAAGGCATAGAAATACTGTTTTTATTCTGCAATGAGCAAAATTGGTAAAACGTGTTTCCATGAGCTAAAATGTGTTTGCATGACTAGTACAGTATATTTCCATGCGCTTAAATATGTTCGTATGCAGTACAATATATTTTCATGCGCTAAAATGTGTTTGCATGAACTAATGTGTTTGCATGAACTACAGTGTATTTCCATGAGCTAAAATGAGTTTGAATGCAGTACAATATATTTCCATGCGATAAAATGTGTTTGTATGTACTACAATGTATTTCCATCAGCTAAAATGTTTTTTATATGCACTACAATGTATTTCCATCAGCTAAAATGTGTTTGCATGAACTAGAGTGAATACCATGAGTTAAAATGTGTTTGTATGCAGTACAATATATTTCCATGCGCTAAAATGTGTCTGTCTGCACTACAATGTCTTTCCATGCGCTAAAATGAGTTTGTATACACTACAATGTATTTCCATAAGCTCAAATGAGTTTGTATACACTACAATGTATTTCCATAAGCTCAAATGAGTTTGTATACACTACAATGTATTTCCATAAGCTCAAATGTGTTTGTATACACTACAATGTATTTCCATAAGCTCAAATGAGTTTGTATACACTACAATGTATTTCCATAAGCTCAAATGTGTTTGTATACACTACAATGTATTTCCATAAGCTCAAATGTGTTTGTTTACACTCCAATGTATTTTAATGAGCTCAAATGTGTTTGTATACACTACAATGTATTTCCATGAGCTCAAATGTGTTTGTATACACCACAATGTATTTTAATGAGCTCAAATGTGTTTGTATACACTCCAATGTATTTTAATGAGCTCAAATGTGTTTGTATACACTACAATGTATTTCCATAAGCTCAAATGTGTTTGTATACACTACAATGTATTTCCATAAGCTCAAATGTGTTTGTATACACTACAATGTATTTTAATGAGCTCAAATGTGTTTGTATGCAGTACAAGATGTTTGCATGCATTAAAATGTGTTTACATGCGCTAAAATGTCTTTGAATGCACTGGTCCGACTACAATGTTTTTGTATGGGCTCAAATGTGTTTGCATGTCCTACATAGTGTTTACATGCGCTTGTATGCACAAGAACGTGTTTGTATGCACAAGAATGTGTTTGCATGTCCTACATAGTGTTTACATGCGCTTGTATGCACAAGAACGTGTTTGTATGCACAAGAATGTGTTTGCAAGTCCTACATAGTGTTTACATGCGCTTGTATGCACAAGAATGTGTTTGCAAGTCCTACATAGTGTTTACATGCGCTTGTATGCACAAGAATGTGTTTGCAAGTCCTACATAGTGTTTACATGCGCTTGTATGCACAAGAATGTGTTTGCAAGTCCTACATAGTGTTTACATGCGCTTGTATGCACTAGAATGTGTTTGCAAGCACTTTTTAAAAGGAAACAACAGCAACTATTCTTAATTCTAACCAGAGTTTGACAAGGAGTTTCCCAGATATGGAAATAGTCAACATTTCCACTGAGTGTCTTTGATATTTGATGTATAAAGTCAGTAATGTTTGAGATCAATTTTAAGTATTGCTCAGAGAGCAATCTGCCATAAATAATGACTCTTGATCATAAATGCACTATGATTATAGATTGGCTACTTAACTTATATTATGCTTTACATATTGAAAGGTGGTATACATGACTTAAGGATATACACATAAAAAAGGCATGTCAAATAATGATAAAGGGGTTAATAGAGACAGCCCTATATAAAGCTGAGTTTTTCTTTTAGGCAAATTTGATTTTAGAGCAGGATGTATAAATGTTTAAAGAGAAAATATATGCTGCTGACCTATTTTCACACGGTCGGAGCTAGATTTTTCCCCAAGATGACCCATATTCACACTGGTCTGAGCTTATTTTGACCAATGATGACCCATATTCACACGGGTCAGAGCTAGATTTTGACCTTACGTGACCCATATTCACACTGGTCTGAGCTAGATTTTGACCCGAGATGACTCTTATACACACTGGTCTGACCTAGTTTTTGTCCTGAGATAACCCATATTCACACTGTTCTGACCTAGATTTTAGCCCAAGATGACCCATATTCACACTGGTCCGACCTAGACTTTGACCCAAGAAGACCCATATTCACACTTGTCCTAAACATCATGCTGAAAAATATTCTGAGATGCTTGTAGAGATTGGATAAACACTGTAGAATGCATAAAAGAAAGTAAACTTAAAATTTTGTCCAAGTATCTGACCTATTGACCTAGCTTTTGACCCGAGATGACCTATATTCACATTGATCTTAAATATCATGTGAACAAAATATTCTGGATAAAAATTATGGCTAAGAATTATTAATTATTTTTAAATTGAAACATGATGAAGTCCAGGTCAAAGACAACTGAGATATTTGCAATGCTCACTCCTCCCATTCTTAATAATTAAGAATTTACTTCAGGTCATCTAACTTTTACATGATTAACATGACTGTTTACCCTAACATATTTTTGAAATGAGAACTGGGGAGAATTTATTTACCTTTGACTGCAGTATGGGATGATTGTAATAACCCCATTTTGCTGAATGCCTGAGGCTGAAAATGGCCCAAATTCAAACAAAGAAGACACAGACTACCATACCATTTAGCTTCGACTTCTTGATAGAATCAAACATGAATTTCATGACATATAGATACATATATCTGCAGCAGCTGCTGTAAATGGTAATTCACGATGGTGACTCACACAGGGGAACGTTTCCAGTAGCCAAAATCAATGAAAACAGCAAGATTCTCTTTATCAACATACATTCATATCTACAAAGCAATTTTACAGTATTACAATAGAATGAGGGGCTTAGAAGTTTCCAGGATGATTTGTTAGCTCATCAATAATACATTAAAAGTTCTTGCAGTGCTGACAAACAAAAAATGAAAGTGCTTATTTTAAGTCGATTAATGCCCATGCAAAACTACAATTTCTAGAACACTGAACCTTCACCTACATTTAAAAAAGAGCTTGAAATCCTTTAAAAGCACAGAATACAACCGAAGTATGACAAGTTTAATGCAGACTGCTCAATGACAACTGTGAGCGTAATGATGTCAGTTTTATGAGGATATTAAATTCATGAATTTCTATGTTTTCTTTGCTTAATTATGATGAGTTTCTGGAATCTCTTCCGCCAGTTTATTTCGCGTGTTAAACCTGTGAAGACCCCATTATTAATTTGACCATTGTACATACTAATTTATTTGAGCTTAAAGGCAGCAATTAAAAAGCTGATATGAATCGCACTCCAGTCTATATCCTGCATGGGTAGGAAAATGGACAGGTGTCCTTTGTCAAGAAAACGTCCCTGGTGGGAATCAATCCACAATTTCTGTGAGAGGCAGACACCTAAACCACTAGACGACTCTCACCATAACTCAATTGCAAGGCATCCAGGAGCCCCTGGTGGTGATTGACCTGGCATTGTCTTGGATAAGAGGCCGAAACCAATACCATTAGACCACTATCACACTTACTTATTGTAGGAGGCATCAAGGTTAAAAAGAGCCCATAGTGGGTATTAAACCCAGATATTCTTGGGTGGGAGGCAAACATCTATACCACTAGACCACTCGCACACTTACTTAATTGTAAGAGGCATCCAGGAAAAATAACCAGGTATTATTAATCAAACCCAGATTGTCCAGGGTGATAGGCGGACACCTATACCACTAGACCACTCTCACCCTTACTCAATTGTAAGAGGCATCCTGGAAAGAGCCAATTGTAATATACATTCAATAGCCAATAGTGGGGATTGAACCCAAATTTTCCACTGTGATAGGCAGACACCTATACCACTAGACCACTCTCACCCTTACTCAATCGTAAGAGGCATCCAAGAGCACATGGCGGAGATTGAACCAAGATTTACTTTAGTGTGAGGTCACAGGACAGCCATACCACTAAAACACCTTATTCTAAGCCCTAATGTTAACTTTTTATCCGAAACATCCAATACATAGAAAAAATGAACTCTTTGACTAACAATAAAATTATAAAATAGCTAAAATGTAAGGAGCCTTGACCTTGACCTTTATAAGAAATCTGCTTGTTTAGAAAAATATACATCAATATTTACAGACACAAGCACAATATTTGTATATTTAACATAATTAATTTATAACAGTTGATCATAATATCGGATAATTTGTATTACTCACCCCAAATCTTGCATTGCTTAAATCCATTTCTCTTGTGAATTATAATCCATACACATGAATGTTTTCATTCACAAATCATTATGAAAAATGACATATCACAATTTTCTCCAACAATCGTGCCTTGTTGCATTTCCTTAATAAACTTAATAGCCTTGTTAATTTCTCAAAAATAATTACAACAAATTTCTGTCGTCAAAATTTATGACATGCAAGGCTACAAGTCAAGTCCATGCGAAATTCTTTACGAGTCTATGATAATTTCACTTTCAATATTTTTTCTATTGTAACACAACGAAATTCAATACTAGTTCATGAAAGTCAAGCCAATGGTCGAAAGATTATCATTACGTTATTGTTGACTCTTTTCACAACGAAAAACCTGAACTAACACAATTCCAGTATTCTCATTATTTTAGACAAACAGGCATGTCAATGTTCAAATAGATCCAATCAAAGCTCGAACACTTCAACACAAATCACTAACAAGTGCCTCGTCTGTATTACAAATATTTTCCTAATATTCCTTCAAATGTCTACATAATTTTTATGGGATATTTACTTTTTATTGAAACATTTTCGGTTTCCATCAAATCAGGAGTCTCAATGTTTATACCACAATGAGGTCAATCAGTGGCTGATCATTCAAAAGTTTATACCACTAATGGATTTTTCTTAAATTCCAATACATACATCACATTTTAATAAAAGTTTTATTATATGACATTTTAACAAATACTGCACTTTCACCTTACAAGAAAACTATATAGATAGAACATATAATTCAATGTCGTTCAAAACTAAAGGATAAGTATGACGATACATGTACAATTGGATAGAAAAAAAACTTGGAATAAATCATATCGGTATTGATTCTACATAAACAGCTGCTGGAATATGATATTTTTATTATGACTTTTTGCCAGTTGCCTCTCCTGCTTATAACACATCACAGTTAGTCATCATCTCCTTCATACTATACTTTTAATATCCAATTCTTGACGTCAAACCTCATAGGGTATCATTATTCGAATGCTGCATCATCTTTTGCTATAATATTATTTGGAATTCTCATAAAATTTCATTATTTCGAATCATGTTCTGTATTAATACAACTTCTGCTTGTTAATCTTAATTTCTTTTCCTATGAACACTCAGCAAACTCTTCATTATCTTTAACTACATCCAACGTTTCACTTAAAAGTACCTTGTTTTTAAAATGTCCTTTTTCTGTCGAAGAAAGCCGAATGATTTCCACATTTTGTTTACATTTTTTTTTTTTAAATAAGTTGAACTGTGAACATAATTCCAATTAAAGAGCAGAACTCTGTGTTGTCTTTGACAGCATGATTCAAAAAGTAAATAGTTTTGCGACAAAAAAAACTTAACCAAAAGTGTTATATCAATAAAATACACTCCATAATTTCCATATCAGCGTATTGACTCCAAAATGCACGATTAAAATTTTCAAGTTTTAATATTTCTTGTTATCAGCTCTTTAAAAGTGCTTGACTTGGTCTTCATTCCAATAGACAAGTTTTCAATTTCATGTCCTCAACATAGATAATACAAAATAACAAGCTCTCTGTATGTCATGTCGTAAAATTCAAAGAAATAGGCTTCAATCAAAAATTTGTTCCATTTAAAAGTTTTATAATAATCGGCAAACAAACCAACATTTATACATTCAATCGATTGTCAGAACATTATGATTATAAGGCCGAATAATTTACGATTAATAAAAAGTCAAATTAAAACTTAGATCAATGCCTTCTCATAAAGTAAATATTGGTTGCAGATATTGACACGATTTTTTTTTTTTGAAAATATATATTCAAGGGAAGCAACTGCACTATAGTTGCCTACAAGCTATTCAGTATTTGCTTCCCTTTGTTACATTTTTCTTAGGAAATAACAGAATTGTAAAATTAGTTGTAGAAAAACACTATCAATATCTAAAATCATCTGTAAATACTTGTTTCAATTTCAGATGGAAATGAATGTGTTTAATTCCTATGGTTTAAGCCAGGACAGGGTGAAGAGAGATATCTGGGTACTTCAGGAGAAAAGGACAATTAATTGGGCTGAATAACGTTTTGATAGGAAATTATTGAAATCGTGTTAAATTGAAGTTATATTAGGTTTCATCTATCAAATATGTACAATCATATTATATATTTTAATAAACAAATTGACAATCTTGGCATTTAATCCTACGAAGACAGAAGGATGCCTCTACTGGTCAGGGGCAAAGGGGTGCCACCAAAAAAGGACAGGGTGGGCACTCGCTTCTCACCTAAGCGATTAGGGTTAAATTTCAAGCCTGGGCACTTGTGAGTTGTTTGGTTTGCAGTCACCAAGCTGGACAAGTGGGTTTTCTCCGGGTACTTAGGTCCCCCTCCCCACCCACCAACCACGCAAGACCACACTCTCATGAAATATTGTGCCAACAAAAGCGATTAATATTATGTTTTAATAACTCGTTTCAAGTCGTTGTAAATTAAATTAAGTTTAAAATATATCTCTTATGGCTAAAACCCCATCTTCTTTTATTGTTTTTATTTTGTTAAAAAAATCATTATCATATGAGTAATAAGTATAAGTACACGCATTTACTTACAGGAAAACAGATGTTTCCCTGATCAAATTCTGTTTAATAAAGCTTTACAGCAATTGACAAAGCAAAGTTTATTGAACTGGTCAAAACATATTAACAATTAATAACAATACATTCAATATTGACATTGTTAATTCTACTGAAGATCAATAAATACGTTAATCTCGTATTATGCAAAATAATTCACAGCAACTTGAATGCGGAATTAACAATTTTGGTTCAGTTGACTTTTCACAAACCTTAAAAGAAGTGTGAAACATTTTGTTTACTATTTTATTTCTGTTTACAAATATTTGTGAACTTCAAAGGAAGGATCCAATATAAAATTTTGACCATTTACTTCATACAGCACAAAAGGCAATCAAAATATTGATGGTATTAGAAGTACTATCATGATTCAAACAAACTTTTTCAAATTGACTACGACAACTTCTGTTGCTTTTGCCTCATTGCGATTTGTCAGAGCGCTCCAGACAAAGTGTTAGATAAATCAAACTTAAATGCCAGTCTCAAGGTGATAAATCTTTGGTTAATGTCATTTATTTTTTTTAGAATTCACCAAAATGGAACCTAGAAAACAAATACACCATGATGCTAAAGTGGGATGAACAGTACTGGATCTAGTTTTCTGTCTCGAGGGGAGGGGGCACAGTCTCAAAAACTGAGCACTCTCTAAGATCAAATCCAGGATCCGCTCTCAGATGCAAGTACTGATGCCTGTCAATACTACTAATAATTTCAAATAATATCCAGACAAAGTGGTCAATACTTAAAAAACAAACTGTATTAAAAAGACTGGCAGAGCTCTTAGCTTACCAGCCGTGGCACTTATTAAGTTGTAAAGCATTTGATAACAAACCCCTTTTAAGCAACATTGGGGTTATTTAAAAGTATATATAATCAAAATTAAAAATTATTCATGGGTAATTAATGACACACCTAAAATATGACCACACAGAATCTGCGTCATTCTACAATTCAAACAAATCTTGTCTCTCTTTGTGAATCCTTGTAATATTTGAGCGACCTAAAAAAGTGAATTAAAACTATTCTCTTACACTCTTATAAATAGGAGTGCTAAGCCCTTTTGTAAAAAGTACAAGGTTTTAATTTTTAAACCCACAAAAAATGATCACTAGTACAGACAATATTCAATTCATCAACAAAATCTCAACGCAAGTTGCTTTTTCCCTTGCTGACAATGAAAAACCCTGTGGGTGATTTCACAACCATGACAATTAAGCGCAAATGGGTGATGAAGGAGTTTGAAAGGGCAAGAATGGTCTAGTGCTGTAGATATCTGCTTCTCACCTAAGAGGTCGTGGGTTCAAGCTCCACAACGGGTTACTTTTAAGTTTTTTTGGCTTTTCTAAACAGGATACCAGTCTTGGTGTCTCCCTGCCGTGTGACTTATATAAGCTTAAACACTGTCAACACAATTGGTGGGAACACAATAGGTATAAGTAAGTGACTATGAACCAGACAAAAGTCATGGTTGATGTTTAAAACAGCACAGCAGCTGCTAATGAACTCATCCAGCAGTGCAAGGCAGTGCGAGGAAGACTATTCAAAATTTGATATACACTACATGTAAGTTTGGTAATGATTGGACAAGAAATACTAAAGATAAAAAGCAAACAAGGTGAATTTCATCAAACTTTGACAAATCAAGGGCCATAACTCCATTGATCAAACTCAGTGAAGAATTTATGCACATTATAGCAAAGTTTGGAAAACATTGGATAAGACATGCTCCGGTTTGAGAGTGGATCAAGTTAATTAGGTCAAATTTTTAGATATAAAAGGGCCGTAACTCTAGATTTAATAATAAGATCTAGGTGTAGATCAAACTCAAATAAGTCCAGATTTTATGCCAATAAACATTGTTACCAAGTTTGTTATGTATTGGAAGTCAGGTATCGAGAGAGCAAGAAAAATTAATGAAAGTGTGATGTATGACCTGTTTGGACAACATTATGATCACTATGTCTGCCATGCCTCCATCATATCAAAAATTTAAATATCTTTACTACAAATTCATATTGAATTACTTGAGCTTATACGGTATAAGATATTCGCAAGATAGTGGAAATTGCGTTACACCATTATTGAATTAAGTTGTGCCCTCGTCCTCAAATGCCATACTATTGCTTTATTTAGGCAAATCCAATCCAAAGCTATCTCATCTAAGTACTTTGCAAATAAGCTACTTTTCAGTTCATTCCGACAATTCAAATTTTCTCCCGTTGAACTATTGATTATTGATCTATAGATACGAGACACTGGATTATCTATCTACATTCCTAATTCTGCATTTTGTAGGAATACGGGTTACAGATAGGCTACAAAGGATCAACAATTAAATCACTGATAATGATCTTGCAAAGTTTTATAAATGAAGTACAAATTTGATACATATTTTTAGTAAACTGCATAATAATGGTTTCATTCATGCTTTTTAAAACATTCAAGACATAACGTAACCTTTTAGAAATTCTTCTCATTTATGAAGCAGAATATTTAATGTTATTTCAGTATATTTAGTGTTTTATTTAAAACTTGAATGATATGGAATAATGTATTCAAATAGTCATTCATTCTGACTTTCATTCATAAGGGGATGATACTTTAATATCAACCAGACAAGAGATACAAGAATCTGTATTTAAAGTCGGGTATAAGCTAACAAGAAACATAAGCTCAATGAACTATTTTCTAAAAATATAGATATAATGAAAACCATTTCCATCTTTTCTAAGCTTTCACTTATCTGCAAATATAAAGCAAAATTGCCAATTTTCTTTTTGTTTTGTTTTCTCAGTAGATCAGACAAGGAAATAACTCAAGTTCACACAAATATCAAATCCAGAGTTATGGGCCTTGGTGTGCATTGTGATAATTGTCCTTGGAAACAAGTTGTCACCTAAATAAATGCATAAATAAAAATATTTAAAATAAAAGCAGCTTTTCTGTCTGCAGGTGACAAATTGTGTACCAAATTCCATTTAAATATCTTGAACAGTTTTTGAGTCATCGCCACGTTTTTGCAAAACGAAACTGACAACAATGACACCAAGCCCAGCATATATCACCTTGACATTTTTTCTGAATTTCAAACATTTAAGCTAATAAGATTTTAATAATTCTATAACAAACATGACAAATACATTAAAAGGCTTTATCTCTCAAGTTCAAAGCCTACTGTAAGTTGTTTTTGTTTGCTTAATATTTGAAATTACAAGTAAACTCAACAATATTTTTACGTTTGAAATATTGAACATCATAAGTGCCAAATCGTCAAATGTTTCCTTTAAAAATACTGGTGTTGCTCCACTTCTAAGGTGCTGTTACAGCACACAGGCCTGTGCAATCATTCTGTGTACGTATTTTTTATCTCAAGAGATGTCCTAGCTGTTCTTGGACAGGAAGCACATTAAACCTCAGACCATCATGTAAAAGCCAGAAAACCTGCAAATCTAGTTGACTGAATTAACCAGCAGTTAGAGCCGTACAATATAGATTGATGCCAAAAAATTGTATTTTTTTATTTTAATGCATTATCATGACTAACTCATTTGACTTAAATGATCAAAACAAAAATATTATTGATTTAGATATTAGCGATATTTTGGCGCTTTTTCAACTGTGGATTTTGTGGCCACCTGGCTTTCAAATAGTTTTTTATAAAGCCTAAGTATTAATTAATAATCAAAATAATTTGGCATCAACCTATATTTGTTGCCTTTGTACATAACTTTGTGACATAATTGCATACTTTGTTTATATATTTAGAGCAACATTTAGTTGCAAAAACAAACAGTCTGTATTTGTATACCAAGTTCAAGCCTTCTGACGCCTTTTGGCCAGGAGAAAACATCAAAGTATAAATCTGTTATCACAGGGGATACATATAAATGGTAAACAAACAGTTAATATTTACAATCTCTAAATCTGACCTCTGCAAATATAACCAATATCCTGGTCCACTGAAAAACTGGACAGCAAAAACAGCAGAGTCTCTGATTTGAACCAAATTATAAACAAGAAATGTGTCCATAGAACACAGATGCCCCCATAAATAAAGACGATAAATGTGCAATAAAATAGTTACCAGTTGTACAAAGAAAGGAGTTGGGACATAAAAAGGCAAAACCAAACATTCCACCTCAAAATATACCTAAGTAACAACAATATAATAACATAATTAATTTGCTTTTTATTTCAGTAACAGTGACCTTGACCCCAGATGGACAACATCACATGCAGAATTAATTAAACATCATAATGCAGACTATATATAACATCTTTGTGAAGGTTTATGACTCTAACTTAAATATTTTTAAGGTAAGTGTATCACTAAGTGCCATGCCTTGTGTGCCTAATTTCAATATGACAAGGACCATAAATCTGCTTGGCACAGCCACAAACAATAACCAAATGCACAACTTCAAGTTTCATGACAATATATGTATCATATACTTAGTGAGATAGGGTTGACACAAGTTTCCATGCTCCATATGTAAATTTTAAGAAGGCCCAGGGCTTTAACTCCACTTTTATTGGACGCAGCCAAATGCTTATCATATCTTCTTGGCTAACTTATATTCATATTCAGTTTCATGACTCTGGCTCTTATAGTATTGGAGGTTCGGGTGGCACAAGAGTGCATGCTCTTTAGGCTATACCTTCATGAAGTCAAGGGACATAACTCTATTCTTATTGAAGGCAGCCACATGCTATATCTCAGCTGCACAACTTCATTGGCTATTTAATATTCCGGAACAGTTTCATGTGACTGGCTTTTATTGTTTTAGGAGGTTCGTGTGACACAAGTTTGCATGCATGCTCTTTAGGTTTAACTTTCATAAAGACAAGGGCCATAAATCTGCCCTTACTTGGTGCATTCACACTCAGAAACCTAAGTGAACTACTTGACAGGCTGCTTAACATTCCAGTAAAGTTTCATCACTCCAGGGTTTTTTTTCTTTTGGACTTAAGTGCGACAATTTACTCAAATTTTGTGACAGTAAAACGGGACAGACACGGGCAAATTAAAATAAACTTTTTTATAAAAAATCATTTTCTTCTTTCTTCTTTATTTCATTTATTTTTATTACTTTTGGATTTAAGTTAAGGTGAAATGAAGAAAAGTCATTTCATTGTTTCAAGTAAGTGAAAATATTTTTTTTGTAGATATCTGAAACATCATTTTTACCATCGGTTTACGTAATTAACAACATACAAGTCCAATCAAAGTGCAGAAATGAAAAACAATGAACCTACACAATGACTGATGATGGGGTTCATGCAATACGGACGTTGGCTTTTTTCTGGTAATGAAGATATAAACAAGATGGACAAGAAAAATGTTACAAATGACAATATTAAACTCAACAATATGCTAAATAGAGTTATGGTTCTTATTCATTGCACAGTTCTGGTTGTGCCTCACCATTTTATGAAGTTTTTTTTTAAATTCCATCTGTGACTCCAATATACCCTTTCAAACTTTGTGGGGGAGTATAAATATGGGAATATAACCTTAAATTTATCTTGCTCAATACAGAAAAGGTAACAAAACAAAAAATGCACTCCGCAGCAAAATTATTAAGGCATTTCAATCTAATATATGGGAATAAAGCATGTCGATATTTATTTGGTATATAGAATGCTTCGATAGGCTTAATTATATTAGCCACTAAAACATGGACCCCATCCAAATTCTGTCAATTTGTATCAATAAATATGCAGATTTTTGCTTTCCCTGACGTCAATATTTGAAAAGTAAATTTTAACATGTAACTGCTAGGGGAAATAGTTATAAACTTTACAATGATTAAACTCTATGTTTACTTTACTTATATCTAGCTATTTACCTCACCCATAAAACAATGATAAAAGATGCTACATATTACGGTTCCATCGAATTCCTTATTTCTCAAGAGTGAAATAAAGATATCAACTATTTAAACACTGCCCAGGGACTAGAGAAACTTCAAAGGAATGGCATATTTTCAGACTTCAATGTATAATTATTATTTAAACTCACTTCAAATGGGAGCATTTTTTTATGAAATATAAATGAATATTAAATGTACAAATGAATATTAAATGTACGGCATTCATGGTCATGAAATATTTCAGTTTTAGACATAAGGCCAAAAAAAAAAAATATGTGTGTTTCAGGTTACATGATCAAAAAAAATAGGGACGGTAGGCAGGCTTTTTTTTTTTTTTTTTTTTTATACCGTCACACATTTGGTATCTTTGACAACTACTATATGATGCCATCAAAGATGCCATTTTTCGATGTTTTGAATATTTTATAACATTATAATAATTTAATTGGTGCACTTTCAGGACCATACATGTACAATATTTAAATGAAGACCCATACAACCAATTACAGCAAACCAAAGGAAACAAGATGCTGCACATGTTTATGTTTGTCAGTTTCAGTTAGGACGTCTGTGGAAACACCAAATTAGTACTATTATCCTGTCATTTTTCTTGCTAAAAGATCAATATTAAAAACAAACAACTTGTATTTTTATTTCTTTGTTTCTTTATTACTATCAATAAACCAACACTGTGAAATCAGAAAGGCTTATTTTATCCATTAACCCTTGACTCCATGTATGCTACATTTAAAAAAAAAATGCATTGTATTCTAATTTTGATCACTCTTGCAAATATTATCGAAAACTGAGCATTTGCTCCTGAGGAGCAAATGCTCCATTTCCCATATTATTAAATACAAAACATTCATAATAATTAATTGGAATTTTATGGGAAAAAATAAAATGCCAATTATGAATGTTTTGTATTGTGTTTTTAATGTTAAATATTATTATTAAAGGATTAAATGTAGAGTCAGTAAAATATACATTTAGCTTTCATGCAGCTTTGTCAAAGATATATAGCCCTAACTCCAGTTACTTGATAAGGCTGTGCACAGTATTTCACACTTCACAATTCCAACACAAGTATATGTTATTAATTCAAACAAAAAGGGTATGTGTTGCTTTCATACATTTAAAAAACAATGCAGCTTTCTGCAAAACAGTTAACTCCGCTTATAACCTCGCCAAATCTGCCCTATTTGGTGGCTTTGGTTTACACTTCTTAAGCATCGAATGCCCTCGTAATGGGGACATTTCTTTATGTTGAGTGACAGAATAGCAGACGCCATTATCTGCAGTGTACGAATTTCGGATTTGATTCCACTAGCCCATTCGGGCTACCAGATAGGAAATTTTACTAGCCCAAAACCAATTTCACTAGCCAAAACTTAAATATTATAAAATATCACTTGTTCATAATAATTTTTGGAAGTTTAAATACGATTCCACAACGATTTTGATCATCTAATCAAGCACATTCATACAGTTTCAATAAATGTTCCCCAATCTGAACAATGCGTCAATAATAAATTATAGTCATACATATATTAGTGTTGTCATCCAAAGTTCAGTAACTAATAAAGTTTTCAAAAAGGTGATAAAAAGAGAAAAATATTTTCTGAACATATCATTTATTAGTTTCTGAACATATCATTTATTAAATGGAAAAAATTATGCATGTACTGTAAGTTCCGTTATCCAATGCATCCTTGTCAAATCCGATATCCACCAGCAATTGTGCAATGACATTTTTCTCTTTTCAACTTTCAGTTTCACTTTGAAGTTTCGGAAGAAACAACAAAAATATATCGATGTTTATATTGCCAATATTTCTATAATTGTTCTTTAAAATAAATGGCAAAGCAATTCAAAGGTATAAAATAGAACCTTACTGTACTGTACACTGACAACGAGTACTTTATCCGACAGTTTTCCTTTCACTTTGATTAAATTTGTCAGAAGTAAACGGGCACCTGTTTTCTATGCATTTAAGACGATGTTTATAGAATGGTTATTTTGTGTTCGCATTAAAAACTTAAATATCTTTCTTTTTATTTCAGCAAATAAATAAAATATATTTAAACGAAATAAATAAAATATCAATGTTGATATTGCTATTTTAGCATTGTTGATTTGCATTGTCATCAAAGTTGTCGAAACTGCCGATGTTATCCGTTAATTTACATAATGGGCGGAGTTCTTGACGTCATAGAGTTTGGCTGCGGCTATAAATAGACACACTTACTGGTTAGAAACTGATCGATAATAACTTGTCACTTCAGGCGTTAATTAATTTTGACATGTGTTTATTATA
Organism: Mya arenaria; assembly: GCF_026914265.1. Taxonomy (NCBI): domain Eukaryota; kingdom Metazoa; phylum Mollusca; class Bivalvia; order Myida; family Myidae; genus Mya; species Mya arenaria. Next base: position 33,637,111 of record NC_069125.1, read on the forward strand.
TTCATTGATTAAATAAGCAAACATTCAGCACATGGCTTGAGCCCTGAATCGCAGAGCAATAAGCTTTTTGATCATCGTAAATTTCGGCGAATCAGACTTCGCCGTTGTCAAGGCGACTTAGTCGTTCCAGTCGCCCTGAAGAATGCGTTCTTAAATAATAAGGTTTTGCGCATTAAAAATATGATGTGTTACGCGTTTAATTGGTATGTGTTTTTTTTTTTAAATCACATTAGGAAAAAAACGGTAGCCCGGTCGGGCTAGTTTCTGTGGAAAATCGGAAGCCCCAGCTGAAATATGGTAGCCTCGGGCTATCGGGCTACCGCGAATTTCGAACACTGTATCTGTCGCCTGCTTACTCCTACTCAGTGCGCTCAGACGCTCTATCGATTTTTCCGGGATGAATAAAATACACGTTTAAAGCGTCTGACGACATTGAGGAATATTTGGGTAGGATAAAAAAATTACGGTCGGCGGGCGCGGAACAGACACGGCCGGGTAACCGGAAACACACAATTTTTTTTTTTACGCCTAATTAATATAATAACTGGCATGCAGGGTATTCTCTAAGACTTGGAGGTAGGGGCCCGTAATAAGGCCCCTTATTTTGGAGTAAAATAGTTCTTGAAATCCTATGAGGGGAATACAATTCCCTGAGGACCCAGCTTTGTAAAAAGGGGCATAACACTAACTTATTTAAGCCAGAGTTATAGGACTTACTACACATGTGTGAAATGTCACTAATAACATGTGTACTAAGTTTCATGAAAATATCTTGAATAGTTTTGAGTTATGTCAACAAGTGTGCAACAATGTCGCAGCCATGAACCATTCCTTATAGGCTGTCAAAATACTTCGATTTTTCAAGACAGAAACAGACAAGTTAAAAGGCTACTCCTCATGATAGCCATACATATCAACTTCATTAGATGTGCTGTTATCTAACATAGCATAGGACATTGATTTTGTCTTCCAGTATGACCATGACCTTAAATGACAGTCTCAAAGTGATGAGTATTTTGATAATGTTAAGATTGTTGTAAATATTCCCCAATATGGAACCTGGTTAACAAAGAAACCCTGACCAGAAGGGATGCCCACTGAATAGAAAATTTCAGGAGCAGATCCAGGAATTGACGTTAGAGGGGGCGTAACTAAAATAGGGGCACAACATTTTGACATGCACCACTCCCTAAGAACCGAAAGTAGATGGCATAAACTGTTTGCCTTGGAATTTGGGATTACTCAATCAAGAAAATTTAAACAATTTGTAAACGGAAATTATGCATTATGGACATATTTTATTATTTTTTCTCCTATATTGACATAAATATTAACTTGGCCGATGTAACCCATGCCCCCCCCCCCCATCTAAATCCGCTAGTGAAACTAGTTTTCTTTTCCGAGAGCAGCAGGTGCAGTTGTTCTAGGTTGCGCATCTACGAGATTATACCAGCACTGATGCCAGACGGCTGTCAAACTTCTAATTGTGTTTTTAACGTGCTAAATTAATATTTCATCACTGCTCATAAAAAATGCATTCACTTTTTTTAAAGTTTTTACATTTGTACAGACAATATATTAAGCATTTGTAGCGAAACCAATAATTTCATTGTTCAAATAATATATCCAATAGATTCTTTAACCCAACTTTTTTAATTGACATTTTTGGGTAACTAAACATACTTTAAGTTTTTATTTTTTACAAAGCAAATAATAGGTGCGACACATAAAGTCCGATAGCTGAATGCAAATACAATATTGAACTCGATTTTTAGGATTATTGAAGTAAATTCTTCTTCACAGAACATCAAATAGCTTCAAAATCCATTGTATCTTTCCTTTGTATTTGTACAATGAAAAATATAATATTATCATTAATTCTCAAAAACAGGCATATATGTTTCTTCAGGGTGTAATTGACATGTCATTTGAAGGGCTGAAACTTATTTGGTGATGGGAGTCAAAGTGGCTGAAGTTCCCTGCCGCAGAAGCAAAACTGGCCTTATTATAGAACTCTTGTGAGTACTCAGCAGCTGCTGACTTCGAATGGAGAGCAAACTGGAGTATCAATACTAACAACAAACACAATAATAATCAAAAGAGACCAGTTTAAGTGAATCAGCTAAAACAAATGCTTTGTTTTTGGTCCCGGGAGCCATTAAAGTTGCTACACTCACCAATCCCATAAGATTTTACTCAAGTCATATTCCTTTTACTAAATACTGCTTATCTTGATTCAAAACATAAAAAGTTGGGCTCAATTCACTGTTCTTTTGGTCAGCAACTTTATTGACTAAAAACAAATACCCTAGTGTACTAGTCCAAGGTTGCACACCACCAATGTTTTCTGACAATTTTTTATAGACTATAGACTCAGCAAAGGTGCTCAAGGGACTTGATAATGACAAGCTCAAGGTATATTAGGACAACTACGGTATTAATAGTTTTTTCAGTGACCTCCAATCAAACTGTTTAGCAGGCATAATGCCATATTTGACTTAAAATCTCTAAAAGTGTGACCAACTAACTTGTTAATAACTGAAATCCTATACAGTGTATTAATCATATAAAGCTACTCAATTAATCACGGAAACTTAACATGGCCCACTTTAAATGTTATTTGAACCAAAACATGGTACACTTTAATCAATATGCATTTATCAAAATCTGGGTGGGATGTCTCGTTGTGCATAGCCAATTGAACATGAAAACGATAAAAACAACTAATTTAACAAACTTAAACAATTCAAAAAATGCATATTAAGACCTCAACAAGAACACGTACACCCATGGGTGCCAATGCTTGTCTTTTTTTGTTCCAGTCAAAAAGGGTCATAGTTCAACAACCATTAAAGCCAGAGTTGTGGGCCTTGGTACACACATGGATGCCAATAATTGTCTTTTTTGATCCAGTTGAAAAGGGGTAAAACTCAGCAATCATTTAAGCCAAATAGAGTTATGGGCCTTGTTAAACACATGGATGCTATTATGCTTGTATGTTTTTTGTTCCAGTCAAAAAAGGGCCTTACTCAACAATCATTCAAACCAGAGTTATGGGCCTTGCTAAACATGCTTATTAAGTAAAAGTGACATAAATTTTATAACTACATTTTGCAAAGCCCTGTGGTATTAAATTTGCTATTGCCCTTCACTGCACACGTACTGCATGTGTCTACCAGCGTGTAAAAGTGGACAAGGCAAATTTAAAAAATAAATAAAATTGTGTCACATATGTTCAACATCTGAAGTGAAACATTTGCATGTATATTTTCCTAATATTTAACTTTTTATAGCCATATGATTTTTTTAATAAAAGAGCTTGTTCGTGTTAAACATAAACTTCTGTAGATATGAATTTTTTTATTGATTCATTAACATTGGAGTGGAATGCCTTTTAAAGTTTATAGTATGGCGATTTACCCCTTTTATATATTAATTCCCTATTTCTTTTGTTTTCTGTATATATAAATACACATCAACAAGCGCATTTCAAATTAAATACTTAAGGCTTAATAGAAGTTATAATTAATCACACCAAACTTTGACAGAGTTGTATGTCGATTTTTGTCTGAATTATGTCAATATCTTCATGCTATATTAATCAAAGCATTTTAAGCTTAATGTTAAACAGAGTACAGTATTTAAACTTTCACATATTTGTGAAAATATTGTGTAAAATTTTCTTTACAAATATTCTCATTCGTCTTTCAATGTGACAATATAAACCAAATTAATACTTAAATATACCAAAACCTACAATTTACGCAACAACATAACTTAATCTGCTGTAAATACAATATTACGAAAAGTGCCAATCCGAATATAAGGTAATTGTACGCAGACAATTGTGCCAATCAAAATAATATTTGTTTATTGGCGATTACTTTTGGTAATCAAATATATTTTCTATGCTTCATTATGCACTGTCACACATTTACTTGCAATTATTATTATTAATATTGACAAATTGACGCAGCGCACGAAATGAAAAATTGCAAATTTTCAAGATCAAATAAACATTTCATTGAAAGCTCAGTTTGAAGTGAATTAAAGTTCAGGCTGCATAAACAATTGCGCTTAATTTCAATTATTGCAAACACCTCAAACTTTTATCAATTCTGATTAAAAATATTTATTTCAAAAAGTGAATTTTCAATTTTAAATGTTGAAAACAATACAATCAGGACTTTGTACCATAACTGCTGACAACGAAAACTATACTTACAAATAAGTCCCTAGCTGGCTCGCTCATAGCAGACGATGACCTTTTGCTTTCCCCATTCACTCCTTTTAAGGTCAAAGGTGAAGGCCCCTCCATGTAACCTTGACCTTGGATGCCCGGTGTGATGTGACCTTGCATAGACGGTGTCATGTGACCTTGACCTGAGGGTCCAGGTGTCACGGCTGGCGAGGACAGAAGGTTGTTTATGTGGGCGTTTATTTCGTCAAACTTAAGTTCACTAGTCGTAGACACTGAGCGACTCACTGCTCGGCTAGATGCCTGACTCTGCATCATCTGTAAATCCGCTAAAAGATCATTAAATTCCATCTCGTCTAATTCATCATCCGACTCTCCTGCATGTTCACTGAGAGCTTTTTCAGCCTTCCTCAACTTTTCAAGGTTACCCATAGCAAGCTTTTTAGAATCACTTAAAATCCTCTTCATTTCACCTTCATATTCATCCTTCACTTTTGCAAATTCCTTTTCCTTTTTAGCTTCTTCAGCAAGTTTCTTCTTATATTGTTGTTCCATCTTATCTCTATCTTGTTTCAGCTTTTCAATTTCATCAACCATTTCTCTTTCCTTATCGGTCATTATTCTTTTCTCATTATCAATGGCTAATCTCAAAGCACTATCCTTTTCTTGCTTAAACTTTTTCTTCAATTCTCTTAGTTCCTCTTCTTTAAACTTTAACACATCCTGAAGTTCTCTATCTTTCTCCTCCATAATGCTATTTTTCAAGTTTTCTTCCAATTGTTTCTTTTCTTTTTCCAATTTTCTCTTCATCTTATCTTCTAGTTCATCAATTTCGACTTGTTTCCGAACTTCATATGAATCACGCATCTCTCTGAGCTCACTAGATTTCTCTTTATGAGCCTTTTTACTTTTCGCTTTTTCTAGATCCAACTCACTTTTTAGCCTAGCGATCTTACGCTTATAATCATCGACCGAGTACTTATGTTCTCGCTCCTTTTTGCGACCCTCAGATCTCGAGCTGAACTGGCTTGTTGGGGTCGAAGCTCGACTGATGTCGTTAAAATCAAAATCATAATTATTGTTTTCCCGTGAATGTCGATGGTGATGGCTTCCATGGCCGTCTTCCCTGCGTCTTTCCCTTCTTTTTGTGGCCTCCATTGTTTACAAGTTCGGAAAAATAAATATCCCTGAGAAATATCTTCCTCTCACCAGCAAAACTCCTCTTCAAGCCATCACTCTTATGCCCTCTCGATCACTGTAAGAAGTAAAACCGTAAATAAAGCAAAAAACTTTCATGAATCCTATCAGTATTTGTATATGGGAATTTCAACCTATTTTGGATCCCTGCCCAATAAATGTTTTAAAATTCCTATAATCATTACTCTAATTGATAAATGATGTGTGTGTTCAAATAGTATATTCCTGTTTAAAGGTTTTAAACTACCAATTTAAGTATCGAAAGTTTGAGGAACTATACAAGTTTAAGTTCATTACATCACTCAAGTGTGAAAGTACACGTTAATGTGCCTCTTTTATGGAGTTCTTTATATGCAGACATAAAGAAAACCGAGGTAGTCTCAGGCAATAAATCCGAAGAAATTGAAAATTCACAGTGATATTTTCTCTTTCAAAGAATGTGTATATATATATTCAAAATTGAAACATTTTCATTCCTTAGGACTCTTCCGATAATTTTCATTATTGTGAGGAGCTAAAACTGTAGGTTATAACAATATGTCTTACATCAGTAAACAATACAATGGGTGACTGTACTTTGCTTTAATTGCATGCAATTAAAGTTCTGATATTTATCTACCCTGTTATACAAAATTAACGCAAAAAATTGTCAAGTTAGTATAATTATCAATAATTACAAAAAATATTTGCTTTAAGGCTGTTTTGCTATTCATGACAATACCATTAAAAAGTTCAATACATTCCCTGAATGTTTCTTGCCAAATGGAACAGGATATATATTAACATTTGTAATGGGGCACACTATAGGATGATGCATAAAAAAATGTTTAACATTTGACTCTTATGATCAAAGAAAAAAAAGGCATACCGTATGATTTTTGTACAGATAAAACAAAATAAAATTTAGCAATATTTAGGCCTTTTTTCTGGGGATTTGAGGCCACATACCTATATTAAAAAAAACACATCTATAAAAGCTAATATTTTTTATCAGCACACAGATCATTTGCTTTTTTTGGTTTGATCATTAAAGTTTCATTAAAGACTTTTATATACATGTATACATACAAAAATGTGTAACACCCTGGCTCTCTACACTGGCTCTCCGACAAGCCAGACAGAGTTTAATTTTGGGCAGTGGGTGTGTAAGCTCATTTTTACTCACAATAGGGCAAGGTCCACTCAGCCGGACTGCTCCGATAAGATTGTTAGTAATTTTAGGTTTTTTAGAAAATAGTTCACAGACAGAATGTAACCTTGGTTAGAGCTACCCTGCACCATTGTATAGCACACCCTGGATCTTTAACGTGCACCATTGTATAGCACTGTCACACAGGACCCCCATTTAACATCCCTCACGGAAGAGGATCAGTATTTTTGTAGTCTTGCGGCAGGGAATCGAACCTGCGACCCCTGGATTGACAGTCAAGTATTACTCCTAGACTATGGATCCGCCATGAAAAAAACTGGGCATGAGGGTTCAAGGATATCTTGGTAAGTTGGTGGTCACCAAGCCAGACAGAAGGCATTCCGCAAATTACTCTCTTGAACCAACATTCTCACATATAACATCATGTCCAATAGTAAATAAAATCTGATGACTTCTAATACTAGTTAAATTACTTTCATAGTTAAATAATTCTTGCATAATATGGATATAAATAGGTTAAACAAAATCTAAACATTTTATCAAAATGAGTCACCCCAAACCATGACCATGTCATTTTAAAGCTCACAGGTTTTACAGATTGATGGGGATAATATATATATATATATATATATATATCTACATAATTTAACCATCTTGAGATTGAGATGAGAAATGACTGAAGTATTTTTGTGATACTGGCCGGGTGGACCCAGGATTTGATGTTAGACGGGGCTATACTTCGGGGGGGGGGGGGGGGGGGGGGGGGGGGGGGGCAGTGGTTACAATTGACTGGTGCATTAGGGCATGAAGTACCATCCCAAGCCCCTTAAGTTAATTTCTCTGAGCCTGAGGACCTCATAAAGAAATAACAACCTGTATCTGAATAACTTAAGCTATGGAGGACCATTCTCTTATGTTGTTTATTCATTGTGGCATAACCAAATTGTATATCAATACAAATACAAAATTATATGTTTTAATATTAACCATATCTTGTGCATGCAATTGTACAATAACGCCTGATTGAATTAAATTGTTTTCTTAAGTAACATCTCAACAATTCATAGGCCAGTTTCAAAATGATTAACTTTAAACAAAGAATAGATGATGCTTGAATTATAACGTTAACAAAGCTGACAACATGCACACGCAGGTTAATCAGAAATAACTTAAATTCCCAATTAAATATAAACCGTAAAACAATTAAAATAAACACTCCAAGTGAAACCATGTTTTACCTTCCATATATTCCAACACATTTTTGCAATAACATGCTTTTTGTCCAAGTCGGATTTCAATGGTTTGTTTATTTTCTAACTGCACACCTGAGTTGACAATCACTCGGGCGCTTGGCCAAGTCTCTAATCCATCGTCACGTGATCGCGCACCTGTCGCACTTCTGATGGCGGGAAAATTCAAAATTTACATTTATATAAAGTCTTCATTCGTTTATGTTATAAGTATGTACTGTTTAAGATATTTTTATCGTAAGGAATAAAACATGTGTGTGTATTTAAGAAATAATTCCTTATTTCAGGAATGAGATCTATCAAGAATCAAAAATACGAAATTTAAAAGTCTGCAAAAAGACATAATTATTAGATGTTTCACCCAGCGGCTTGCGTTTTAATAAACAAAAATAGAACATACTAGTAATTAAACTATGGTTACTATGGTAAAGTTTTGTTGATATGTAATTTAAAAAAGAATACAATAATAATTTTTAGTATTTAATTTTTAACGTTTGTATATAGAAGGGAGGTAACCAAAATTAGTTAAAATATAGTCCATGCTTTTGTTGCCGCCCTTGGTGGAACTTTACAATAGAACGTCAAGTCATATTGACGCATTGCCGTCAAACCAGTCTATATTATTGTGACGTCATGTTCTTCCACAGTTCTTATTGGATAAGGTGTTGTCACAAGACGCATTGCCGTCAAACCAGTCTATATAATTGTGACGTCATGCTAATTGACGTTAACAACGTTAAGTTGGCGCGAGTTAGCAACTCTGCAAACAAAACGCAAACGCTTAAAAAGCAAATAATATTTAGCTTTTATGACCTCCTAACTTGTCAGACGTGACAATGGGAAATCTGTTGTGTTGTTCTGAGTCACATCACTCAGAATCTTGTGAAATTACAGAAGCGACAGAAGAAAAACGGAACAATCCTTCCCTGAGACAGGAAGATTTGGATCAAACAGGGGATGTATATGGAGGTGTGTAATAGTATTGATAACAACGGAGATGATGATGATGATGGTGATGATGAATTGTACGCTTATTCGAATATGGTATAGGATCATAATGTGTTCTATACATTGAACCTGCCTCGACCAATTGCTATACCATGCGCATTTGGGTCAAAAAACGCTAAAAGTAGACAGTTGTTCCAAAATGGAGGTGTTCCTCTATACATGTATTTCTACTGTAAATTTTATATGCATTCTTACATTAAGAGGTGCCGGTCTAACTACAGAGTTGGACGTATATTTTCATACCATAAACTACAGGTCTCCTAGATACTAATGCACCTGTAATTAGAAATGCATACAGGTGTGGATTCAGGATTTGACGATAGAGGGGGTGTAACTTAGGGGCATAACCTCGAGGGCCTCCCTTAGAACCGAATTTATTTGGTTAAAAGTGTTGGTAGGGGCTGAGGGCGCTCCCAAATATAACAATTTCTAGTGCGAAATGATGCATTTGGAGCGTATTTTATTACCTTTTTATCCTATATGGAAATAAAAATTAAACCTGGACGATTTGGGGATCCTCAAGTACACACCTATATTATTCAGACATGCACGATGCGCCTTTTGGCGCTTTGAGGTCATGTACGACGACGACGTCATTGACGTCTCGTACGGCTCGTTTTCTGTGTGACTTTAGAAATGGCAGCGCCCATAATGTTGTAACTGTTTTTCGTCAGATACTGATGAAGCGCTATGCCTGAAATAATTACTAAACGTGTTAAAATGACTGCTATTTAATTCAATATAACTTGGTACTAAAGTTCACCATAAGAAAGGATTGCGTTTCTTAAAATACGAACTAGTTGCGATGGTCAAGGTCAATTTCAAGGCCAGTGTTGTTTCGAAAACGAATTAAGTAAAACCTGTGTACATTTACCATACGATGTGTAAGGCACAGCACACAGTTCACAATTCACACAATAAGGTCTAAGTCGCAGCCTAGGTTTAACGAGGGGCATGCAAATTCGTTAGTCTCTGGCATTTACAGGAACCTACAGTTAGGGGGCATTATACCCTACGGTATAAATGTGAAGTTGTCTTGTTAATAAATTATGTGTGTGGGGGGTTTCCACAATATAAACCGAACATTGACTTTATTTTGTAGATGAGCCTGATGTGCAAGTTACCGAGGCGGAGGGTACTGAGGCCCCGCTTACCGGTTTTAAAGATGAATTGGGGACATATGGTGTACGCGATAATGAAGATGTTTACGAACATATTGGAAACATTCCGATTGGTTATGACGATACTGAAGTTATTGAAGATCCTATTCCAACAGTGTTGTCCGTACCTTTATGTATAGTAGCTGATGAGTGTAGCGAGCGGCTAACTGATTCCGATCAAAGTGCAACCGAAGATACATGTGAGAGCACACAGTCCGAATATAATGAGCCTGAAGATAACTCGACCGAATGTTTTAAACCTATCAATGGCAATGAAAACGATACAGTTGTTTCTGATTTACATGATACCACATGTACTGATATGACAAATGGTGTTCTTGATGAATACGCATCCTTTGATGAATATGAAGCGAAGTCTCTTACCAATACAACGAACCCTATGAAACAAAATGAGACCATGTTTGAAGCGGACATACCTGACCACGATGTTCCTAAGACCATTGACAGTGCAGTAGAAATATTTGAAGACACGCGTTCCGTCGTAAATGATAAGGGTTTGTGCAAAGAAAACGTTGATGGTGGTCAAGGTACATGTGCAGATTCATTAAATGCAAGAGATCGTATGAGCTTAAAACTAGCAGATCTTATCAATGAGAATAAAGAACTGTTAGATAAAATAAGGAATCTGATAATAGTCGAACCAGTACATACTGAAGATGGAGAAAATCAACAGAGATGCAATGGCAGCTTAAGACCATCTTATTTACCTAGATGTCCGTCCCCTTTAGTGATTTCTGGCATTCCCTCATTGGCACAAATCTATCAGCCTTCATATAATCGGGAAGAAGACATTCAATCAAAACCGGAAAGACCGAGCGAAGAAATCATTAGACAATTAAACAAAGAAAAACTTCAAGAATGTTATAGAAATAGGACAAAACCACAGTTGACAATAATAGAAGAATTAAAGAGATATTATCTTCCTTGGCCAACCCCAAAAGAAAAGGCGACTAATAAGAAATATAATCATGGGTCCCTTGTTCTCTTGAAAAAGAAGAGACATAGAGCTTACAACAAAATGATGCAGCAACATATGAAGCGTGAAGGTTTCCTGAAAGCGATGAAGAAACACAAGGAGAGAATGTCATTAGATGTTTGTGAAGATACAAAAAGACTGGTGTCACAAGTGTTGCCAAGTAAAACAACGAATCTGACACAGAACAAAGACCAGACCACAAGTTACCAAAGTGCTGGAGGCAGGAGGTTCACAAAAGAGGAGAAAGGTCATCACGAGAAGCGCGAGTTGGACGGGAAAGACGAAGAGCGACGTTGTATGTCACATACCATGGATTCTGAGAGAAAAGTGGTAAGATCTAGCCATCTTTCTGACAAAACAATCCTTAAATTAAGCAATACTTAAAGCTGTACTCTCACGGTTTTGACACTTAATTTTTGTCTCAGAATCGGCTTATTGTGGAATCAATGCTTTCAAATCAGTCATATTAGATAACTCACAATTTAAACTTTTGTGACGCTTTGAGCCATACTGAAACATCATTTATTTTTAACGTAAATGGGACAATCTGCGATCTGATCTTTTGTCAACAGCCTTACATGTCATCTATTGCCAGACATTTACGCAAAATTGGCTCATTCAACGACAAAAAATGATTACGAATGTAACATAATTAATATATATTAAATCTCTAAGATTGAAATTAAATTTTTATATATTTAATCATTTGAAGCGTGTAATATCTGCATGACATCTTTGTGATATTTGACTTTTTGGGTAATAATACTTAATTTGAATGTTATCTATTAACGTTCGTTGCCCCATGATACCCTCATATTAAAAGCTGTACTCTCACATATTGAGAGTTTTAACATTTTAAACTTTTTTTTTAGTTTTTGTCTCAGTTGTTGATTTTGGTATCAACGCCTTTAATTCAGTGATATAAAAATAACTCACAATAGAACAGATATCACTTGTTTAGAAAACTGCTTAAAAATCACTTAAATCGTTAGTAACGCTTTACTGTATAAAACATCACTTTTCAAACGTAAATATGAAAAACTGATCTGATCTTTTTTTCAGCAGTCTAGTATCACTGGTTTCCAGACATTAACGCAAAAATTGGCTGATTCCAGGACAAAATATAAAAATGCAATAGTTAAAACGGTCAATCTGCGAGAATGTAGCTTTAAAATAAATGGTCAAACATTTTCAATGCAACTTTTGCAGGAGAACGAAATGGAAGAGAACAGTGAAAGATGGCCACCTCCTGCATCCATGTTTGAAAAACTCAAACAAAGACGTCTCATTGAGGAGGTGGAGAGTTTCAAGAAAGTAACCGAACCCTGCAAGATAATAAGCGAGCCTGAAAACATCTCCCCTACTCCAATACAACGTCACTTCTCTTTTTTGCCAATGGATCAAAGGTCAGACATTTTTGATGCAAGTGGCTCAACTGACCATGCAAGGAGCGAGGAGAACAGTTTCGTACCAATCAAACGTCATTTATCATTTATACCACGCGATGACAACTCGGGTATCTCAACATCGGAGCATACCAATCTTGGGTCTTCCTCAAGGTATGTCTGCAACACGCCCAGTGTAGAATCCCTTCCGCAAATCCAGACTGACAGAGATGCGTGCATATCTTCAATCAGCAACCAATCATTGACAACACTGTGTAAAGTTAACGTTTCTCGTTCTTTATGTGAGTGGTCCGAAAGGGGTAAGAACTTCGTTGCTAGTTCATCAAAACCATTTGATTACAAGAAGGAACTGCCGTCCATCAGTACTACTAATAAATACGGACAGACACAACGTGACAGTTCCCCGACGATTGATCTACCATCTTTGTCAAATGGAAGCAGAAGCAGGCAACCATTTTCATTTAGCAACCATTTGTCAAATGCAGCGTTACGAGACACCTTACTAGAAGCCACAAGAAGGCTGAAAGACGCAGGTACGAAAGTGACTGCATGCGATTTAAAGAGACTTGAGCATCCAAGCCATTCTACAAATGATAGGCAGACTTTACCGGATATTAAGGACAGGAAAGACACAGTGACTATAGTTAGAAATACAGCTTTATCAAAGCATACATCTCACATGAATTTAGACAAGATATGAGAAACGTTTCTCATTATTAAATGAATTTTGATCAGAATTCGGTATAGCCATTGACAAGATTTAAATTAAACTTTGACTTTGTGTCTTTCGCATTCATGCAATACATGTACATGTATATATATTCAATAAAGCTGTTGCACTCAGTTATATTCTCATTTCACACATCCTGCAATAATATTTGTTAATATAATCGCTTATTAGAACCTGGGACGTTAATTCTAGCCCCCGGAAACCGCCCCGATAGTTCAGGAGAAGAGCGCCAGTTTCGGGCGAGGAAGGTCCGTGGTTTAATCCCCGCCCGCGTTATACCAAAATAAAGTTGGTCCGTGTTTCGGGGTAAAACCCAAGAGGTATATTCGAAAAGAGCAAGAGTATCGCGCCGTATCTCCATGTATTTCACTCTTATTCTTTACTCTTTCTATTATCTGTCACTTCTACCTTTTGTATTTTAAATACACTTTAGTCGTTATTACACGCGACGGAATGCAGCCGATGGACAATTATACAATGCGGTCGACATGGTGAAGCCATGGACATGGACAGACACAAAGAAACACTTTAGGACATGGCGATCGCTTATATTAAATATAGACATCTAATAGTTACCAGAGACTGCATGACCGTAGAATGGATAATTTTTGCATAGATATACATGCAAATGTCGAATTAATGTATTGTTATTCGAGATGATAGATTTTGAGTATCCCTTCAAAACCATTAATTGCATTGTAATTCAACATGTGACCTCAACACTTTGAGAGTTCTTCATAACGGTCTAACTGGACTTGTTAAAATCCCAAATGTGAGAATTAATACGTTGTCCGAAACTTTTCCCTAGCAGTGGTCATCTACTATAATGTGGGATGGACTGACGCTGTAAAAGCAAAAATACTACTGGTTGACGGTACATTTCCGAACAGGATCCAATCCCGAACACCGGCTAAAACAGTAGGGGTAAGAACTACTGCTTCACTTTTATCATTAAAAAATAGTTTACAGTAACCCAAAACAAAGTCCTTGCAAATGAAAATGTAACCCTTTCCGGTCTTTTCACCGGAAGTCTCTCACCATGGCAGAACAGGTAAATATTGGCAACTTTTTCTACAGATTTTCACTTTACTTTTTCACCTTCTAAATACCGTCTACACGATGAGGTAGAAGTTAATAATTGTGTGTGTCAGGGTTTTATTGCATTGTCCTATATATATCTGGAAAAAGTATTTTCTTGAAATGTAATGTTATTTCGCGACCTCTGTCAAGCATTTTATTACTGAAAACTTAGTAAATCACGTTGTTAATTGTCGAGTTATATTTAAAGTTAATGAGTTTCTAAAGACTGTATTTTAAGAAATCTTTTTGAACTTGTCATTGTTAAAGAAATATCTATTACTGTTTTCGTAAACTACACAGATTTTCATGTTGCATGGAATGACAGTGCACAGATCGTACACACAGACTTGAAAGTAAGATGCAGATCCCAACAGCTGCACTGGCTTTCTTTAAATTTTTGCCTGATGGCTCAGTTGGGTAAAACCAGTCTAAACCCTGGAAATAAAAAAACACATTTTATATGCTGCTTATCACATCATGGGACACAATACCACTATTTATTGTAGTGTGTGTGGGTTAGAACCAGCCGCCCGGTTAGCTCAGTTGGTGAGAGCGCTGTGCTAGTGTTCCAGCAGTCGTGGGTTCGAGCCCCACACCGGGCGCACTTTTTCTCCTAGGTTTATTTTACTGGTGGCAGCGGTAAACGGCAGGAGTGCCTCCATCGGCCTAAAAGGTTAATGGGGGGAGGAGTGTAGTGTGTGGGGGTTAGAACCAGCCGCCCGGTTAGCTCAGTTGGTTAGAGCGCCGTGCTAGTGTTCCGGCGGTCGTGGGTTCGAGCCCCACACCGGGCGCGCTTTTCCTCCTAGGTTTACTTTATTATCAAGATTTGTCGACGATATTTCAACATATTCTAAAAGCTAAAAATCCTCTAGGGTTATATAATTGACAAGAAAAGAAACATTCAGTTCTGGCATGAATTTTATAGCTAATATACCAATCCTTAATATATCACTGTGTTCTGAACAAAGATTAAACATTTTTACATCAAAACGACAAGAGCAATCTTACTGGTTATTCCAAATCGTGGATGAAATCTGTTTAAATATACACACTAACAACTAAATTTTGCCATTATACAGGTCTTTTCGATTAATTCTGCTGTTACCAGCGCCTGAAATTATTCCGATGATTAGATGATACCATCAGGATCATTTCAGACGCTCATGGCAGCAGTAGAGTTAATTGAAAACACCAATGTAATGGCGAAATTTAGCCGATAGTGTGTATATTTTTTAAATAGATTTCTGCTACAATTAGGAATAACTGATAAGATTGTTGTCATTTCGATGTAAACATGATTATTCTTTGATTGTGTTGGCCGCAATAGCAAAAATCCGCGAAGGGAAACGGAAAGTGGGCCTAACTCGTTGAGTGTACTGTGAGCAAGGGGCAGCTGTTGGGATCTGCATCTTACTTTCAAGTCCCTGTGAATGTACACACAGGACATTAATTCATTTGCTCCTAAGTCAAGGCATTTCTTATCCAATTTTAACTACCCATACTTTTATTATTTTTAAAGCTAGACACATGCAACTTTTAAACAAAAGAATACCAAACTTAGTAATGCAGTGAATGTCGATAGGCTTATCATCTTGATCATGTTAAACATTCTTGATTGTACCAGTCACTCTGTAATTATGGAACTTGATTTTCCAAATTATCATTTTTAGCTCATTCTTTTATCTCAGTCTTTACCAAACTTTATGATCATGTTCTTTGTCAGAGTAGGCTGTCTAGTCCGATCTCACTATTCAATTTAGGAGTCTTCATGACCAAATTGACCTCTTCTGTCCGATGAAAATTTCCTATTTAACATACATGTATTGGATAAACATTTCTTATGGAATATGTAACACACGTATACCATATATGTACGTACCATTGAATAACAATACTCAATGGTTTTTGAAGGAGTAACAAACTCTGTTACAATTTCAATATTCACATTATCTATGCACGTTGTTCATTTAGCAGGCGATATTAATTATTGTTTACTGGTCTAATTTATTATTTAACTTTATAAGTAGATAATCACTTTGGTTAAAACTTAAATTGGATGCTTTTATTCTCTGTAGCAAAATAGTCTAATGGCTTTCGTCTATTTATTTTCAGACTGAGAGATCGTTTCAGAAACAGCCAACTGTTTTTCTGAACAAAAAGTCAGATGTTCTTTCTACAAAGAAAAAGAGCAACAGATATGTCAAGAATGTAGGACTTGGATTCAAGACACCAAGAGAGGTAAATTGTTTTAAAATTAAAACAGTTGTGATATATGATCAATTTGTATTTCTGAAATCATCCTAAATAATAAGAAATTGAGTCCTGTAAGAGAGTTAGTCTAAATTGTGAAAAGTATAATAATTATGATATATAACCAATCAGTATTTCATCAGAGTGATACTTTTACAACAATTTGAGTGCCACAATTGTCCACTTGTTTTGGTAGAAACCTTGGAAATGTCAAAGCATTTTGATCACAGATGATGTTTTTCACGATGGTCTTCATAGTGACAGCACAATGTTGAAAAAGCCTTTTGGCAATGCTGATGTGATTTCTCTTGACCATATTAATGTAACAACGTTTACAAAATTAACTGTAACTGGTTGAATTATTATTCCTAACTTTTCATTTTGCTGATGCATCTTTAATTAACATGAAATGACATCTGTATTCATCTATCTTTTAGGCTACAGAAGGTCACTATGTTGACAAAAAGTGCCCATTCACCGGCAATGTTAGCATCCGTGGCCGTATTCTGACTGGAGTGGTTACCAAGATGAAGATGCAGAGAACCATTGTTATCCGCAGAGACTACTTGCACTTTGTAAAGAAGTACCAGAGATTTGAGAAGAGGCACAAGAACATGTCAGTTCATCTTAGCCCAGCTTTCAGGTACATATTGATTTTGCACCAGTGTCTTGCCCGAGTTGTCTTTCCTCCAACTATGGTAGGCTGATGTATGTCTACCATACAGGCATATTTCATTGTATAGTCGCTGCTTTGTCCTGGCAGTATCTCAGGCAGCTTAATTCCATTAAATTAAAATCTTGTGTTTGTAGAACATTTGGTAATGTCAATGCATTTTGATCACAGATGATGTTTTTCACGATGGTCTTCATAGTGGTTGTACAATGTTGAAAAAGCCTATTGGCATTGCTGATGTGATCATAGCACCATAAAAATAGATATTTGTATGAAGAACTAGTATCATGTGACAAAAAAACAACACAGTTTTCTATTTGTTGACCACGAAATGTAACTAATTATGTGAGATGTTAACTAATTGAGATGTTACTTGGTAATTTGACTTGCCTGTAACGACTGTTAAGCTGCAGGATTCCATGTTTTCAAAACCTTGAACTGAAAGACAACCAACATAGTGTTACTTATTGCTTCATCATTTCCATATTGACACTAATGTTATTAGTTTTGAGTTTTGGACAGAGAAATTATAATCATTACAACATTATTTCTCTAGTATTTCTTCTCTGCTGATGGGGCAGTCTCATATACCAAACACCAAAATTTGTGTTTATACGTTAATATGTCCCTTAATACATACCCATGTTTAATTTGCCGCTTTCCAGAGATGTAGCCAACGGTGATGTTGTGACAGTGGGAGAGTGCCGACCCCTGAGCAAGACTGTCCGTTTCAACGTTCTCAAGGTCACCAAGGCCGCAGGGGCCAAGAAAGGCTTCAAGAAATTCTAAATGTTCTGTACATAACAAATAAAGAGAAAAAACAATTCTGAGTGTCCTACCATTCCTAAAGTATCATTGAAACTGTTTGCTCGCAATGATTTTCATTCATCGCACAGCTGCTTGGAGCTTATATCTTGATTTGGATATAGTGGTATCATGTCATAAGTACAGTGAAGTGTTCTTTTGGTAAGCGTGTCTTAGTTTGGAAGTAAATATTGAGGTAATCATATCATAGCTTTAATGGTGTGTCAAACTCAGTCTAATGTCTGGCAAGCATGCCTTACTTTCTGCTGCATAATTTGGGAGGCCAGTGATTTTTATTTTTTATTATTTTTACCGCCTGTGCCTTGCAAATTTGGTAAAAAGTCGACTGGGGAAAATACAAAATCAGGCCAGAACAGCTAATATAATGGCAAATTACATGTTTTAACTTTTTTATGCATTCATTATGCTGTGAAAGAGTAAGTCTTGTCAAAATTTTGTTTATATTTCAAGAAATTCATTGCTTTTTTATTCATTAGCGTAATCGGCATTTATCAAATTGGGAAAAAATTATAAAATTTGGGAAAAAGGGTTTTTCAAAGGTGCTAACAGCCTTTAGAAGGCAGTAAATTGTACCAAATAAAAATCACTGCGGGTAATTGAATGATTTGGTTCTTGATCTCATCATGTTTACCAAATAGGCTGTGCATATTCTTTGTGTGTTTGGGTTGTACGAGTGGGTTTTTTTTGTAACATAAGAAAAAGAAGTACAGAGCTTCAATGAAGAATTTGAATCTTTAAAGAACTCCTTGGTCAGTCGGGGGCTTTCCCCAAAGAAATCGGGATCAACTTTTGCAATCTGGAAACTTTAACTGGAAACTTTTGTCACTATTAAAGGATGTTTTTCCTGATGTCCAACTTTGTTGAAAGAGTAATAATTTGTAACTATTACTTTCAAATTCACAAATTTCCAATCAGAGACTCTCACTTCAAAGGTACAAGATACAAGAATCTTTAATTTTTTTAGAGATACAAGATACTTAACTTTTGGAAGTTAAAGCCTAATTTTAAGACTTAATATAATTGGTAGCATCCAAACTTCCTTGAATGCAAGCCCTTAAAAGAATAATAAAATTGGTCTTTACAAAACGATAAGAAGCAAGTTTCCGAGCTGTGTATGGTTTCAATCTTTGACTTATTGAGCTTGGACCTGTTATCAAGTATGTATTGGCGTGCATGCTATTGTGTCCAATAATGGAAGGTCCGCACTTGTCCATGCAAGATTTTAAAATCCGCCATGTATTCTATGATAAGCGACTGCAAACGGAGAGGTTTTGAGTTTCCTGATCGAATATTAACACATTTGATTGTATATTTCACGAAAAAAGCTCTAGTTTCTGTCTCTGAAAAGGGGTTTGGAAATAATTTGTAGCTTAAAATAAAAGAAAATTGCAATCCGTTAAGCTGCGTCTGCGTTTTACAAGTTGGTCAATGTCTACATTGCAACAGTTGTCGAGTTCGGACTAAAATACATCACATTCCCATGAATGGAATTTCAAATGACAGTTGGAGAGTCTTGATATTAGCAACATAAGTTTTCAAACTGCACAATTTTGTTCCACCTTAGAAGGTTGGTGACTCTTGAAGTGGAGCAAAACCTTGTGCAGACAATAACCAAGTATTTATTATCCAATCATGAAGGACCTTGGTGACAATGTTTGCCTCTGTCAACTTTGATTATTGAGTAAAGCAAGAGGTAAAAGGCCCCTTTTACCCTCAAAAGCAGTGTTATATCTGGTGTGACATTTACCAGTACTTATTCCCCAATCATGATGGAACTTGGTGATGACAATGTTTGTAGACCTAATATCTTGGTTTGATTGTGTGATGAAGCACATCCAATTCTGCCAATTTCTAGTGTGTTTCTTTTGTTTATGAAGGTGTGCCTTTGCCCATTGGCTTCATTATAGCCTGACCCTGCCATGGCAATACCACCACTTAAAAATTGTATTTAAATGCCATAAGTGACACAAGTTAGAAGTGACCTCAATATCCAGTGACATCCAGATATTGGAAGAATTGAAGGAACATAGCGAGATACCAGGAGATACAAGTGCGTTCAATTACACAGAGACCTCTTTTGCAGCTTAAATAAAAAAATGAAAGCTTTGTAATATTTTATTAGAATGTATGTTGCAATTATAAACAGCAAGTCAATATTGCTATAGCCAAAACAAAAATCTTCCATCATATAATGCAGACTCATTCTTCATACGACATTCACAAACAAGTTATTGTTTTTTGAAGTAATTATTGTTTAAATATTATTTAATATGAAACATTTTTTTACATAATGACTAATATTATATGAACACATGTTATATGAAACATCAAAGCGACAAACCATTTCATTCATACACCAATGTACGCCACAAAAATATCCCTGAGAAAAATCAAAATAATGACCAAAGTTACATTTTACAGTTATGTTTTCAAGCAACATTTTTAGCACTGCACTTACCGGGTATAGTGTATTTTCACCATTTAGGGAATTGGGCCGGGGCACTTCAGTATGGGAAAAATGGATCATTTTGACAAATTGAAAATTCCAACTTTGCCTAGAAATAAACGAAAGTGCTTTAAGAAAAGATACAATAATGTGATAAGTTTGTAAATCAACTCTTTCAAACAAAAACAGTTATGGGGTTCATTTTTGTTTTAAAACATAAAATTGGCCAATTTATTGTCAAAACTGCAAAAGAAAGTTGATGTATATCTGCATAAGCATTTGGAATGGGGCCAAAGTTCTGCCCCAAATTTATTAAAATAAACAACACTGCCTTTTCACATAATGCGCTAAAATACAATCTACCCAATGGCATGTTAGGGGAGAGCAGCATCTATGTCTATCTATAAATTTTGATTCATGTTGTAGCTTTTGGTTCGGATGGCTTTAACAAAGCGCGATAGGGAAGTCTCACATTACAGTGAGAAACATAAAGAAGTACCTTAAAATGAATCAAATTAAATCAACCTTTGAAACGATTTCAAAAGGGGTCTAAGCCCCTCAACCCAGCTATGGGCATAAATCCCTCGTACTTAAATGGACACCCCCACTCCCAGCTATTTTCCAGTATCAACAAAAATCAGCTGTAAGTCCCTCTGGTTAAGTGGTCATTTATCGTGCTTAAAGAGGCACAATATTGGTTGACACCAAAAAATGTTTTTAAAGAATACACATTAAACTAGACACATGTCCTTTGGTTATTTTTCAATGGCAAAATAACACATGAATTTCAATATAGGATATAACTCGTATGAATTTCCTCTTTTCGATGTTGTGCCAGGCTATGTATTTTACATTGGCAGAGTCGAGGCTATTTGATTTTAAATTATAAATGAACAGACACCACTTCTTTTATTGGAAATCCAGCTTACTGATTGGACAATAATCACAGGACAACATTAAAGTTCTCAAATCTAATTCTGCACAGACGTTTGAAGATCAATATACATTTTAATAGTTAAACAAATGTCATGCATCACTTATTGAAATATATGATTTATTTAAAAAAACACAATCTGAGCTTAACATGTACACAACATTTTGGTAAATATAAAATTAATCTCATGAAATAAAATGTGGACACTAAAAATGACTTGCGTTAAGTATCGGATTCACAAACTCTGGCTAAAATGTTTTGTAATATTTACTACTGACCCATAGAACAAAACCTAGTTTCGAAGGGGGTTTATAGGAGTGACTGTCTGTCTGTCTGTATGAGTGCATATTACCAAAATTTCACTAAACCTACACATCACCATCATTATGAACCTTCACGGCATTTGTTTTGAAAATCCTATAATGCATGATTAAGAAACAGCCCAGATGATGATCATTTCAACCTTTGAACTTTGGTTTGTGTATGACATACCATCTCATCATGGTGCACCTTCATGGCAAGTTTTTTAAAAATCCTATAATGCGTGTTCAAGATACAGCTTCAGTCCAGACAGACAAACTGACGCATGCACCAGCATACATGGAACATCTATTGTGCCTAGCTTAGTTATTGTTATATTTGAAAGTATATAAAATATCCACACAGCTTTTAATTAACATCCCTTTTAATTATCAAGTTATCAACCTTAAAATGATAAAAAATACATATAAAGTAATTGTGTGCTCCGTAAGTCATTTAAATATGAATAATAAGTGTATGAATTATGGAATGATATTAATAAATTTGATAGTTTTATCAAGGAAAAAAACACAAAATAATACTTCAATGGTTTGCTTTGACACATTGGATAAATGTAAAACATTTTACAGACAATTTGAAAACAAAAACCAATGACAACACAACATCTTAAAGCTGCACTAGCACAGATTTACCATTTTTATAAAAAAAATATTTTTTGTCTTGGAAAGAGTAAATTTTTGCGTTAATATCTGCAAACCAATGATATAAGATTGCTGACAAAAAATCAGATCGTAGATTTTCATATTTCCATTCGAAAATTAATGTTTTATGGCCTAAACCGTAGCTAACGGTTTAAGAAAAATGCATAAAACATCAATTTTTGAACTTAAATATAAATTCTGCGATTTATTTTCTGGTCAGCAGTCTTATATAAATGGATTCCATGGATTTTCACAAAAATTGGCTCGTTCAAAGACAAAAAATAAAAAAAGTTGTCAAAACGTTCAATCTGTGAGAGTGCAGCTTTAACAACATAAAATAAATAGTAAAGATACATGTACATTGAAATAACATGCATCTATTACATGAAACAAAAAAAATCAACTTACAATTTATGTTTGTGGTTCTGTCTAAAAAACAATGAGACAACCCTGGCATTTTTTCACGAACATTTTTTCATGTAATACATAAACATAAAAAATAAAGACAATAAACATTAGAAAACAAAATATCACTAAATATCAGATTCAGGTGACTTTTCATAATTTTCTGCTAAGAACGGCACATCAGGAGAATGACCGTCTGAATAATTGGCAGTGGAGCATTCGGGTTTGTTCACAGGCTGTATGACTGTTTTGTCCCGCCCGACGTAGAAAACTTTATTGGCCATTTCCTTCAGTTTCTGATGTTCTTTCCGGCGCCTACGTGAGAAAACGAAAATAATACAGACATAGTACAAGAATAGGTGAAATTACACATGTTTATAGATAATTACTTAAAACAAGATTATAAGTATCTTCCATGGCCGAGAGGGTAAGATAGGTTCATTCCAACCCGAGCTTAGGGTGTTTTGCGGAAATGAGGTTTACCGAGTTTCCGCAAAACACCCTGCGCGAGGGTCGGGATGAACCTATCTTACACGAGCGGCTATGGTAGATGCTTTTTCTCTCAACTCAGTTAAACAAAATTAAGTAAAAATGTATTTTTTTGCCGGAACTCTTTTGTGCTTAGTGAAAATAATTGCGTACGGATATGCAATAATTCATGGTTGTCATGGATATTCATGCAGTGATTCAGAGTATGTAAATGGTCTGAACGTTTTTAAATAGTTCTAAGAAGAGTGAAGCATTATTTCTTGAAAGGTGCGTGAAAACGGTTTTCTGGTGACATTTGAAGTGAGAAAAAATTAACTCGCGTTCTAAATATTGCCACAAGACAAGGTTTCCATGATGCGCTACAGACGACAGTCTTCAACAAGGGAGGTAATTACAATGTGGTAACCATTAAAAGAAGTTCCATACAGGCATTTTATCTTCGCCCGTGGGCAAGATATGAATTTCTAGCATGGTTAAATTAATGGATCTACTTATCTGAGGAGGGAGAAAATTAATGTCAAGTGATTGGCCTATTCACTGTCACTCCCAGGTTGCAATAAATTTGTTTTCTTTCTAAAACAGGAGCAATAACTTGTACTTAATGATGAAAAATTTATCTCAAATGTTTTATACGCCTTCTACAATTAACTCTACTTCAAAGAGCAAAAACAAAAGTACAGTCGAAACCCGTTGGCTCGATTTACCAAAATACTTTTAGCCTCGCTTATATCGAGCCAAGCGGGAACGCTTACATAGAGTAATGCCACTAAAAATTTAACAACATATATTTCATATATGTCCATACTTTTTCTTAACTGCTATGACTGAAAACACAACAATGGTGAGTAGAAGAATTATGCCACAGGCAATTCCAGCGTACACGCCCCCTGACATCTTATCCTCCTCTTCTGTAGATGGCTTTTGTAATTGCGAGGACTTCAAATATAGTGGGTCAACTGAAATGTACCATAAAAAGCATAATGTAATAATTCCAAACTTTATTTATAGAGAACAAATGTGTTTGTGGTGAATTTAGAATCTTTATTATATAATTAATTTATGGTAGTATAATATATTTATATGATTCTTTTTTAATAAAATTTTGTAATTTTCAGCATTTTCCTACGATAAAAAGATGAAGTCATTCAACAAGCAATAAAATCAGCTAAGAATACCGCTAGAATAAGTACATGGTCGGTAAAGAAAACAAAATATGCAACTAAAATTGTTTTGAAATAAAAACAACACATATAGTTGCTCATTCATTGAATTTACATAAACTAGCTAAAATCATCCGCAAGGAAAACAGCACTGGGCAGAAGATTCATTTACATCTTGGGTCCAAGTTTGGGACTCAACACAAATTATTTACCCCAAAAATGTTTTTGTACAGGTATTTGTTTCACTATTATTATATAATTTTGAATATTTAACAAGAGTGCTGCTGAGGGAACACCAACACTTAGTCAATAAGGGGAATAACTCAACACTTAACAAGGTCATAGTTATGGACCTTGCTACACATGTGTCCATTCTCAATGGTAATATGTAAACAATATGAATAACTTGAATGGTTTTTAATCTATGACCAAGTTTAAGTCTTTGCATGATTTTTTTAAACTATCAAGGGGCACAACTTTTATATAGACAGAGTTATCGGCCTTGCTACACATGTGCATTTTGTTTCTTGCAACAAGTGTTCAAAATTTCATTGGAATATCCTGACTGGCTTGAAGTTATAGCAAAGGTTAAAGTATTTGCACAATGACACGGACAATGCAGTCACCACTAGGGCTATGCCAAAATTATTTTCTTTTTTACAAAATAAAGACAAGCAAGTGTTTTTTTTTAATCATGACCTCAAACACAGACTTATGAAAATGGACCCTTTGCAGAAGGATCATTTTCAAATGGATATAATTGACTGTTAAAGAATATCAGTGAGCTGGCTTCAAACCTGTGGAGAGTTTTGATGAATCCGGCTTTGGTATTTCATACCGGACACCCGGGAGCTTGCCTGTAACACATCAACAACAACACATGCAACAACACAACAATAGTATGATACAGACAAAAATCAAGTGTGTGACACTGATTAATTGTTACCATCCCCTAAGGCTGTTTCATCAAGATTCATTGAGCAAATTTGTTCTAAGAAGAGAATTTAAACAGCCATACTGGGTGCTGTTTTATCAAGAATGCTAGGAGCAAATTTGTCTTTAGGAGAGTATTTCTACAGCAATACTGGGGGCAGTTTCATAAGGATCTTGGGAGCAAATCTGTACTTAGGAGATAATTTTAACAGAAATACTCGGGGCAGTTTCATTTAGAAGCCTAGGAGCAAAACTGTACTTATAAGAGAATTTCAACAGCTATCCTGGGGGCTTTTTCAAGAAACCTAAGAGCCATTTTGTTCTTAGGCGAGATTTTCTGCAGTGTAGTAATGATGTTGAAAATATCTCCTATTTATTTAAGGAATGTATTGCGGTATGAACGCAATTGGGCTGGTCTAATTGTGTGGAGTACGAAGGACTCCACGCATACTTTGACCACCCCAATTGCGTTCATATCCCCGATAATGACATCAACCCCGCAATTCATTCCTTATCTTTACACCAATAGTTCATTATTTTATTCAAGAAACATTAAAAAAATACTTCATTTCCTTTCGGATTACCTTTCAGTAATCCTTTCTAACCCATTCTGTAAATAGGATGACCCGACTGTTACCAGAAACATTTTTTTTCAAATGACGTCACAATAACACGGGAAAAGATCAACCACTTGAAATCACTTTTAAACGTTAAATTGAAACACTTTTGGTAACAACACTTTTAAAATATAATAACTTAACACTTCCTAAAATGTTGATTTATACTTTACGGGACCTGCTGACACAATACAAACAATAACAAGATCAATAGTTTTTATGTTTATTGTTATGCGATGAATTGCTATCTGAACATATCCGATGGCAGTTCATTTAAGGAATGGAAGTTGAGGTGTTAATATGTATGTATGAAACTGCTCACTAGGAATCTTGATGAAACCATATTATACTGCAGAAAATCTTTCCTAGTTATGAAATTGAACCTAGGATTCTTGATGAAGTGGCCCCTGTTCTGCTGACAATCTCTTCTAGGCATGAAATTGATTCTAAGGTTCGTGATGCGCTGCAGAAAATCTCAACTAGTTATGAAATTGAACCTAGAATTATTGATGAAGTGGCCCCTGTTCTGCTGACAATCTCTCCTAGGCATGAAATTGATCCTAGGGTTCATGATGAAACAGCCTCTAAGCTACAGAAAATCTCTCCAAGGTACAAAATTTATCCTAGGATACTTGATGATACAGTTGCTTGTATTTTAAACTTATGTTTTTCACTTTGATCAATTTAAAACATCATATTCAAAAGACCATGTACACAGTGTCACACACTAATTGCCTGATAGAAAGAATAAGGATATTGCATGTCAGAAGTATGATAAAAAAGATAATTTCAAACAAAACACGAAAGTGTACAGTAAGTGAGTATGTGTGCTGACGATAATAAAAGGTATTCTAACACTAATAGAGAGACATATGCAGTTTCATTATATATTTACTTACGTAGACAGGAACCATTCTTGGCTGTGTAAAAACCTTCACAACACTCCGTCACAATGAAGTAAGTTGTGAGTGTTTGGTTTACTTTCTTATCACAGTAAGTAGTGCTGAAAGTAAGAAAGTAATGTTTTATGTTTTTCTTAATAAATATTCAACAGGTTTCCTTACTCTGAGGAAGAATCAAATTACAATAATACGAAATTCAGGCTTATAAGTTGTAAAGTTCTTGGGCATCAATCATTAGATATCAAAAACTTCAATTTTGTACTGGGGTATGAACATGTTTTTATTCTTTTCTACACAATTCATTCAGACGATTTCAACTTTGGACCAACAGGTCCTTATTCCCTATGACTTAAAAATAATTTATCATTGACTTGTACAAAAAAATGTAACTTTGTAAGTGATATTGAAATGCTCACTCTCATGCACGTAGGGAGAGATTGGTCTATTAATAAATGTGTAAAGGTATCCACCTCCCTGGCTTTAAAGGGGCTAGACACCAGATGGTCCAAAAATCGACAAATACAGTATTTCCTCAAAACAAGCCTAGAATTGTTGTTTCAAACTAGTAGGAGGCCGATTATACATCACTTTACATGGTTAAAATAATAAACGCAATAATCATGTTGCTGTCTCATCTGTGTTTCCCCATATAAAATGGCGCATTATGGTTTCCCAGTTTAAATCATATCGGTTTATAGGTACAGATAGATTTACCAATGCTATTTTTAATCTTAAGTGGTTTTTATGTGGTAGATAACCCTAGTAACTTTCGAATTGGAAAAATGAGCATAAACTGCAAAAGATGCATGTGTCAAAAGCGATGTGATACATCAGTCTGATTCACTGTGTACAAAACGATGTTGATTTTATGTAAGTTTCTGACAATTTTCTTTTTTTCTCTTAAATTGTATCATCTGGTGTCTAGCTCCTTTAAAAATTCAGCCCAAAGCAACTTAAATCTCACTGGTAAAAAGTGCAGTAGTTAAGGCTTAACCATCCACATCTGGCTGTGTACTGCTGAATACATGGCTCCTTCTTCACCACCTCTTTAATATCGTTGCGACTGTGTACATTGGTGCATTTACTGGCACTGAAAGAAATTGACAAAAAATGCTTTAAATTAAATAAATACCATTTATATACAAGACACTCATGTCACAATGACTTTGTTTTCATTTTCTTTGAACTTTAATTTTACAATTACAGATGTCACACCAACAGACCAAGTTTTCAGAATTGTAACGTCCAAATTGGGAAATACACCCTAGACCAATTGAGTTAATTTGCAAGACGAAGTTGTAAAACTCTTTAGTCAATACTTTGAATAAAATACCTGCCATTTTTAATTTTGCGAGTCATGTAATAATTGACTATAGTTGGGATAAACATCATCAACAAAATTGCCAATTTGTAAATGCATCTAAAATGGTAGTCTAAAATAATAGATGTGTTAAATGGGATTCTTCCAATCCCTGACGTCTAAACGGGAATGTGCAAAAAAAACAGGGATGTTTTAAAAATATTGAAATTGTTTTAAGTGAAGTATTTTATGGTTGAAATTGATCATAAAAAGTTGTATTCATATTTTACCATGTAAGTGAAATGTTATTTTGCACTAAACAAGCATTTAATGCATTAAAACAAGTTGTTTACCTTTCCAATAAAACGAAAGTTGACTGACACAGACAACAATTATGCGAAGGGGAACAACTCGATACAATCGTAATAACTCGGCCTCCTCCGACAAAGCTTTGAGATAGACCTTGTTATACAATCGTAACAACTCGGCCATGGCCGAAATGTTCCGGGCGATTTAAAACTGTGCCCTGAAGCATCGCAGGTGCCCTTCATGTATATATCGTTATGTTTTGACAGAATGTAACGAAGAAAAGCCGTCAAACTCATAATTATAAGTTGGATATTTATTTTTTGTGTACGGAACTAATATAAAATAACATTATCTGGTAATATTTCTTGTTTTTACGATATTTTATAGACGCTATCTGCTTTAACCCGGAATCCTGATCGGAACAACTATCCACTTTTGATACTAAACAATTTGTATGTGAAGGATTTGCCATATCAAAAATCTAAAAAAAATCCGTCAACGTACAATTATTTGGACTACTAAAATGGTAAATGAAGTAATTTACTGAAATAATTGTTCCAGCGCTGAAACGCCGCGCTTACAATAATGTGCACTGTGTTAGTTGAGAAGCCAGGCTTTTCATCTCAATTTTTTATTTGATCAAAATATACATATTGGAAATGGGTTAACATTCTGAACCGTGGTGTTAGATAGACAGAAAATTGACTGACGGTGGCCGCGCTATGGGGGTTTAAAAAAATGTATACAAGAAACTATTTGCATGCTCTAGTTATCATCGAACACCTCATTTGAAGCAAATCTTTGTTAATGGTAAAATGTAGTCCGCCCTCTGAATTTTTCTTACCTACAGCTGGACAAAAGCATCTCAAATATTACAGCTGTCAATGCACCAATAAGGAATGATTTCAGCCATTTAGCCATTTCTAATGTTATTGCCACTTATCTGTCTTATGATTAAGATGACAAGCTTACATTCATATCTTACAAAACCTATAAAACTAGTCAAAAAGACAAGATTTATGAATTTTCAACGTCTAATATGAACTTTGGTCATCATGTTTACTTTTGCGTTTCATGTGAACTTCACCTCGACTGGTTTAAATATTTGTAAAATATAACGCAGGTTTTTGGTAGAATTTATTATAATTGGAGACCAGTCAAATCAATGGCTGCGCCCATGTGTCAGATTTTGTTGAAAACTAGGTACTGTTTTCTTTAAATAAAAGCTCTCATCATGGCTGACAACAACTTCAAGTTTAGCGAAAAACCAAGTTTGGAAGAAATGTAAGGGTTGTTTACATAAACATTAATATATGTCCCTGGTTAACTGTTAAGGAAATTGTTTGCGTTTCGTACTCATCTTTATTCGAAACTAGACATTTCGCACATCTGTGAGTGGTGATGTTTTTTTCTGTTGTTGTTGTGAAAACTGTTAATTCCAGAAAATACAATCCAATGCAGCTGTTCATGAAGCCAAGTTCATAAAACATGTCTTTAACAACAGTGTAAAGGAAGAGACATGGCATTTTTCAGATTTACTACAATATTCAGTAGAAACTCACTAAACCAGACAAGGTCTGGACTGGGCAAAATTTCCGGTTTAGTGAGGATTCCGGTTTAGTGAGGATTTGATGTACTGAGTAAGGTTACTCAAAATATTAACTGAGGGATTTTCTCAGAATCTCAGATCTCTAATGAGATTCATTTGGTTCTCTAAGAACAGTTCAATTCTTCGACGTTTAGATGGAGGTTGAGATATGATTAAAGCACATGCAAAAGTGATAAAGTGATAAACATAATTAAACATTTCTGCGTTTTTATAATCATCTTTTTTTCCAAGTCTTAAAATAAAACAACTCACGAAAATGACCACTTCATCACCAATCAAATTTCTTGATTTGAGTAACAAACAAACTGTAATTTAATGCTTGTTAAGTATGTTTGATAGTTTAATTAACCACCGCTCTAATTTGATTCAATCATAGAAATCTTTGATTATCATGCAGCAGTCAATCCACAGCACAATCATCATTATCGATTATTGAGTTAACACAACATCACAGGTGCAATATTTAATGACGCACCGGCTGTCAAAACAAAGTGACATGCGATTCGCGAATTCCTAGTACACAAAATCATTTTGACATGTTGGAACAAATATATGTCCGTTTTTGTGAGGTAAAATTACGTTGACAACTTACCAATTTTCTCGATTTTTTGTCCGGTATCCGGAATTCCTGGGTTCTGGTTTTGTAGGGATTTTTTTACATTGGAAATAGAAGGGAAAAGCCGGGACTCTGAAAAAAGTCTGGTATTCCGAGGATTCCGGTTTTGTGGAGTTCCGGTTTAGTGAGTTTGCACTGTACAAGCAACTTCCAAAAAAATTAATACCTGTGTTTCCAGTTACATGGCGAAAAAAATAGGGTTGGTCTGTCTGATTTTTTTTTTCAGTTTCAATTTCAGATAAAAGGATTATGCAATATTCTGTTGCATCAGATCAACTATCTAATATCTAAGCGTTTCATAATTCACAAACAGTCAGAAAAAAACAGCATTGTTAAATGTCTGAAATTTGCCAGTTAGAAGATATCGAACAGGATGAAATTTTCGCTGAACTCATCAATTCCAGGGTCCACAAGGAACAGATTAAACCATTATATTATAAGACAATCCCATTTTCATTAGATATAATGACCTTATGGGTTATACATTAATAAAACATTACTATTTGCCAAACACCATTAATTTTCATATGGCTAGACTTATCTCATTAAAGGAATACCTGTTACCAATAATAATTTATTTCATAATTTAAGGGTATTATGATAATCATTCATGTTTTTAAAAGATGGTAGTAATTCTAAACAAGAATAGGTATAATATTAGGCTACACCAAATTAATAAGTTGTTCATCAGATTTCCCGCACCATTTCTTTAGAAAAGCAAAAAAAATTTTTTTTATTTTTTTATCACTTGCGCCCGCACCATCTAAAAAAAATAGTGTTTTTTTTTATGAGCGCTAATTTGTTTAGTAGAATGTAGCCTTTTCCCTTATAACTGTGTTTTTAGATCTTAACAATTATCAAAGCACTGGCTATACTCAAAACAATTATCAAAGCACTGGCTAGACTCAATCATGCAACCACTCTAATTAGAGTCAATAAACGATATAGACCCAGATACAAGCATCTAGATGAATGAGACTAAATTGGCAACATGAAAACATTTATTTCACTTCCTGATTCTTGAAAATTACCTGAACAAATGACAATTCTACCACCATTTAAAGTTTGGTTAAATTTTGGACAAATGTGTTTGTTTTAATTTGGCTTCCACTTAAAGTAAACGTATATATACTAGGCAAGAAGTGCTGAATTTCATCGTGAATGACAGTCATTATCCAAAGTTTGAATTTGGTTTCGACATGTTTGACGGGAATTCGGATGACCGTTACCTTGAAAACCAGGTAAAAACTTCAGGTGTGTATTTTAACTTCTTTGTTGTTAGCAAATATGTAGGCCATATAAACAGCCGCTTCAGAGTCTTTGACAATTTTTGTGTTGGCGACAGGGAACACAATAAATATCCAAATGTTAGAAAACATTCCCTATACACGCATTATTGTGGCTAGCAAATATGATGTATTTTTTTGTATTATTATTATTTGTTGCCTTCAAAAATATACATTTAATGATTTATGCATGTTTCTTCTTATTTTGCTACAGATCAGAGTATAGTGTTTATTTAATTCATATTCAATGCATGTACAGTAATAGAAAAATAAAGTTTGGCCAAGAAACGAGCACCACTTTTCTTGTGTTATCATCAAACTGTTTCAGTAATGCATACTAAATTATACTACATTACTACAATGAACATTTATGTATAATATTGCTTATTAAAATTTCAGATTCCTCCGATGCAGCGGATCATGAAATTCCTGTCCCCATGAGGCAACGAGGGCGTGCTCGTGTTGAAGGCCTTGGTCGCCGATGAGTCAATGTTTGTGGACAGTAGGATGACGCTAAAAATTAACCTGACTGATATTCCTATGTGCTTTATGCAATCCCATGAGTTTTACCATTCACAAAAACACATCAAAGAAGCCGGATTGTGTATATTTTGTGAATATTAGTCAGAAAGGATAAAAAAAATAATGTCAGACTGTGTGATTGGAAAAAGTTATTAATCACACTTTGTGTTGCAAATAAATGTTTGTAGATTTTTTAGATGTTCATTTGTATATTTAAACTATATATGGAAATCATTCAAGTGTTAAATATTTATGCTGGTTGGTTTTTGTCTATGAAAAAATATTGCATATTCTTGTATTTTCTTGAAATATTTTTTTGCTATATAAGAATATTGACACAATCAGTATTTTGCAGTACAAAAGAAGTAAAAGTGTCTTTTGTTTTTCTATTACTTGTCTAAATTTGAACAAGATATCTAAAAAAAAATGAGAAAAATCTGCAAGTTTAAAAAAGATAGGCGTTAAATTCTGAGAAAGCCTAAAATCAATCTGGCGCTGGCTGGAATTTTCTGTGACATATTTGATGCTGAAATGGTTGACAATACGGTGTAGGATTTTTGTAAATTCTCTTCCAGAACTCAGATGGCTACTAGGCCAATCGTGTAGTCATTGCAAGAGTGATAGCTTTAGTTTATATTTGATTACAAATGTCTATATTTATTTTGTGAGTTATTTTTCAAGTCGCCTTGTCTAGTCATTTCCATGGCATCAGATATGACAATGTATTTAGAGAATTATTTTTAACCAAGTTTTCCTAAGGAAAAGTGGAAAACCTAGTTAATAGATTTGGATATGCCATTGGGCTGTGACCATTGGCGCTTGTGTCCAGGCTTAAACTTAGCCATGCATAGGGTATTTTGAAAGACAAAAAATTCAAAAAGGTTTTAAAAAACTGGAAAACTGGTTTTGAGTTCTCTCATATATTAAATATTTTAAAGAAATACATTTGCTTGATATCAAATAGCATTTGTTTGATCTCAAAACTAATATTTGTATAAAATTATCTTTTAGTGTTATCATTCTTTCACTGGATGTTATCCTTGTACTGTTTACAATATCATTGTTTAGTTAATAAGTGAATAAAATGGGAGCAAAAGTGAGTTAAATGACTATATATATTTGTTTGCTCTTCTCTCGCTCCTCTTTTTTGGTAAATGCAAAACAAATATTTTTATTATTATTTCGCTCGCACGCCCCATTATTTTTTGGAAAAAATCCGATGAACAAGTTATCAATTTGGTGTGGCCTTACTAAACTTGTGGCATTTACAATATACCTTGTTTCAACAAAGGAATGTCTAATCTATTTCTTAATTGCAGATTTAAAACTTGGTTGTGGTAAGCCCAGTATTCTACGCACATTTCGATTTTTTATGATATTTTCTGACTACGTAAAGCACCAGTCAATTGTAACAACGCCCCCAGCCCCCCCCCCCCCCCAAGTCCGGGGGGATAGCCGGGTAAATGGGCAGCATTTTACCTTTCAGGTGGCCCCGCAGTGCTGGGTGAATGCGGTGGTTTGGGCTTTGCGCAAAATATAGCGGGGAATGGGCGTTACCTAGGCTCCCTAGGGCCGGGGGCATTTGGCGGGGATTTGACCATCAGTTCATTTCCGCAGGGCGGGGATTTTACCCGGGGTTGACTTGACCGAAAGTCCCCGCTATTCCCGGACCTGGGAGGGGGCATGGTTACAATTGACTGGTGCATAAAATAAACAAAGTCTTAGATGCAATGCATTTTAATCATGTGAAGCTTTTCGATACAAATTTTCTGGAAGTAAAATTAAAACCTGATATTTTTTTTTATTAGTGAGAAAGATAGTCCATCTGGTACGCTTCTTAGATACGGCTCCAATCATGTCTTAGACTGATGCTTTTTGAAACTCAACATATCCGTGCCTGATTTTGTGCCTTTGCTGGTAATTTTAGTAAACCTAATATTTTTGGTCAAAAAACACTTTCACTGGAAAGATTTCATAAGTACTGTATTTAAAGATAATCATCATATGTTCCTTTAAATATTTTTGACAAATTGCAGTCGCCAGAAACAGCAGGAGTTTGCACAGGAGCGAAATTGGGACCAGTATCACACACCTCGTAACCTGCTCATGGCCCTTGTTGGCGAAGTTGGAGAACTTGCTGAAATATTGTGCGTGATTTATTTTTTGTCAGAATTTCAAATTCAATTTTAAAGCTTATGACTCTAAGTTTTGAACTTTTTTTTTACCTATCCGGTAATTTGTAACGTTGCTTACAAATAAAAATGGTTTGTTACCTTACCGGTAGTTGTTACGAATTTCTTAAGCATACATGTATATGTATGATTATACATGTTTCACTATAATGTATAATTGAGATATAATAGTAATTTGTTGTTATCATATTCATAAAAGATTAGTATCAGAACAACATTTTTATACAGTTATATAATATACATCTCTAGGTAAGTGCTTTAATTATGCAGCTAACTGAGTATTATTAACGTTTTTACTATTTTATTATGTGACATTGTTTTGTTTACTTACATTTCAGCCAGTGGAAAGGAGAGGTTAAAGAAGGACTTCCAGGTAAATTACATAGACTTACGTATATGTATTTGACGTCAGTATCATGAAATAACAGTAAAATAGTATTTTTTTTATACAAAGCTAGTGACATCTTAAATTAAGAGTGTTGTGTTACATTGTGATGTTTTATGCATTTAGTGCTATAAGTCAGCAAACTAATTTTATGAAATAAAAAGAATGTCTTAGTCAGGGTAATTATATACAAAATTTATTAAACATTTACCAAAAATAAAGAAAAATACTTGTCAAGGCTTGTTATGAGTTTACGCCAATTCTACTAAATAAGTTATGTATTCTCTTCTTTACCTTAAATATTTTTAAAACAATATTGTAGGATTAAATGTTTGAAAAGGCAACATTTAGGCGTCAGTGGTGGGGTCGGGGCCTCAGCAATACCTTGTGTGGACAATAAATGTAGTATTTATTATCCAATCATGATGAAACTTGGTGGCATAATTTTCAGTTAAATTTTGTTGTGCCATTCATTTAGTAAATCTTGAGTTGCAAGTTTTAAAAAAAATTATGTCTTGTAAAGGCAATAACTGAAAAATTAATTATCAAATCATGGTGAAACTTGATGACAGTGTTTGTTGGCATTATTTCTTGAACAAGGTCCATCTCAAAGTTATTCTCCATTTACATTTAAAAATTGCCAGACAATACCTGAAGTATTTATTATCTAATCATGATTAAACTTAGTGACAGTGCTTGTTGGCATAAATTGGCATGGTTTCTTAGTCACATTTGATTGTGGGTGGGGTGAATCACCTCAGTTTCTCAGTTAACTACAAACCTTGGCTCCTTTTACATTTAAATTTGTTTTATGATTGGTTTGACTTTGATTGGTCTCCAAAACAGGCAAACACATCCAATAACTCAAAATTCTAGTATAAGTACATGAATTCAATCAGTGCAGTCCTTGCTGTTAAATTCTATGCAATAACATTTTTATATATTTTTTTTTAAACTAGAATGAAGACTTTCTACAAAGATGACTGTTTCGTCACCATTTCAATGTAACATAAAGCAGTCTATGCCTTTTTCGGTCTTGTTCCAGAGTTTGAGAGTTTAGTTTCCAAAAATACTTCAACAAACCTTTACACAAAATCGCCATCTAATGGAGCACTGTCAAAACATTATTTAGGAAACAGGTTTGTCGAAGTGTTGGAGGAAGGTAAACACCAAATCAAACTCCAGCATCAAGTTGAAGGCGGGGTTCTTTAAGCGGTATACACTGCCCTTTGTTTCATTTAAAATGATGAAGAAAATAAAGAGTTAGAGTTATCTTTTTTCTAAGTCTTTATTTGAAACAAAGTATTGCCTTCCGACGTAGCATTTATTATATTTTTTACATCACATGGTATACACATACTGATGATAAACTAAATAATTTGTTTATTTTCATTTTAGTTTCACTTAATGCACAGTAAATTGATTTCAGATTTTGGTATTAAAGAGCGTGATCACGTGGGACAGGAGCTAGCGGACGTGTTCCTTTATCTGGTACGACTATCGGAGAAATGTCACATTGACCTTCCTTCTGCTGTGTGGCAGAAAATACAGAAAAATGCCCAGAAATATCCAGCCGGTGTTGTTTATGGGAAGAGTGATAAATATACAGAGTATGTGCAGAATGGAACAATATCTTCAGCTGCGGATGGTGGGGGAAATCAGTCTCAAGAAATTGACAGTAATAACGATGGTGCAGAAAACAGATAATTACTCCAGACTGAAAGTTTTGTTTTTATTTGTGAACTTATTTGGTTTTACATCACATAAAAACAATCATTTTGTGTTCATAGAAAATTATTGACTTAACAACTCATTTAATTGTTGTTTCCTTGTATGTTTGTCAGTTTTTTACATGTACATATAGTTTTAGATATGTTTTCCTAAAATATTTTTATGTTTAAAATATTTTTCTTTGATTATTGTAATTTTATTTTCCAGTTTTGACAGGGCACTGTTGTTGTAAGTTTTTGCATTATACATGTATGCTAATGATTGTGGATCCACAATAAACACATGATTTTACTGTGTATCCATGTTGAATATCGTAAAGGCGCAGTGGCTGTGGTATTGTAGGAATTAAAATTAGTTAAAGAAAATGAAAAGAAATACCTTGATAAGCATGAAAGTAAGAAATAAAAAAATGCTAAAAGGCTAAAAATAACAAAAAAAAGTTCAAACAAAACAGTTCAGATCAGTATCAGGGATCGACTTCTTTATTTGCTGGATGAGATCTTTACTGCTGGACCACTGAGGCATTGATTTGAACAGGACCTCATGTCATGGTGTACTGTCAATACAGGTGTTATGGTACACTATCAATACAGGTGTTACGATATACTATCTATGTGGGTGTTATGGTACACTATCAATACAGGTGTTATGGTATACTATCTATGTGGGTGTTATGGTACACTATCAATACAGGTGTTATGGTACATTATCAATGCAGGTGTTTTGGTACACTATCAATACAGGTGTTATTGTCTATCAATACAGGTGTTGTGGTACACTATCAATACAGGTGTTGTGGTACACTATCAATACAGGTGTTATGGTACACTATCAATACAGGTGTTATGGTACACTATCAATACAGGTGTTATGGTACACTATCAATACAGGTGTTATGGTACACTAACAATACAGGTGTTGTGGTACACTATCAATACAGGTGTTATGGTCTATCAATACAGGTGTTGTGGTACACTATCAATACAGGTGTTATGGTACACTATCAATACAGGTGTTATGGTACACTATCAATACAGGTGTTATGGTACACTATCAATACAGGTGTTATGGTACACTATCAATACAGGTGTTATGGTACATTATCAATGCAGGTGTTTTGGTACACTATCAATACAGGTGTTATGGTCTATCAATACAGGTGTTGTGGTACACTATCAATACAGGTCAATACAAGTGTTATGGTACACTATCAATACAGGTGTTATGGTACACTATCAATACAGGTGTTGTGGTAAACTATCAATACAGGTGTTATGGTAAACTATCAATACAGGTGTTATGGTACACTATCAATACAGGTGTTATGGTACACTAATAATACAGGTGTTGTGGTACACTATCAATACAGGTGTTATGGTACACTATCAATACAGGTGCTATGGTACACTATCAATACAGGTGTTATGGTACACTATCTGTGCAGGTGTTATGGTATACTATAAATACAGGTGTTATGGAACACTATCTATGCAGGTGTTATGGTACCCAATATATGCAGGTGTTATTGTACACAATCAATACAGGTGTTATGGTACACTATCAATTCAGGTGTTCTGGTATAATATCAATACAGGTGTTATGGTATACTATCAAAATAGGTATTGTGGTATACTATCAATTCAGCTGTAATGGTACACATTCTATGCAGGTGTTATGGTACACTATCAATACAGGTGTTATGGTACACATTCTATGCAGGTGTTATGGTACACAATCAATACAGGTGTTATGGTACACTATCAATGCAGGTGTTATGGTACACTATCAATGTAGTTGTTATGGTACACTATCTATGCAGGTGTTATGGTACACAATAAATACAGGTGTTATGGTACACAATCAATACAGGTGTTATGGTACACAATCTATGCAGGTGTTATGGTACACAATCAATACAGGTGTTATGGTACACTATCAATTCAGGTGTTATGGTATAATATCAATACAGGTTATGGTATACTATCAATATAGGTATTGTGGTACACTATCAATTCAGCTGTAATGGTACACATTCTATGCAGGTGTTATGGTACACTATCAATACAGGTGTTATGGTATAATATCAATACATGTGTTATGGTATACTATCAATATAAGTATTGTGGTACACTATCAATTCAACTGTAATGGTAAACTATCAATGCAGGTGTTATGGTATACTATCAATACATATGCTATGTTGTATACTATCAATACAGGTGTTGTGGTATACTATCAATGCAGGTGTTGTGGTATACTATCAATACAGGTGTTGTGGTATACTATCAATGCAGGTGTTATGGTATACTATCAATACATATGCTATGTCGTATACTATCAATACAGGTGTTGTGGTATACTATCAATGCAGGTGTTGTGTTATACTATCAATGCAGGTGTTGTGGTATACTATCAATGCAGGTGTTATGGTATACTATCAATACATATGCTATGTCGTATACTATCAATACAGGTGTTGTGGTATACTATCAATACAGGTGTTGTGGTATACTATCAATACATATGCTATGTCGTATACTATCAATACAGGTGTTGTGGTATACTATCAATACAGGTGTTGTGGTATACTATCAATACAGGTGTTGTGGTATACTATCAATGCAGGTGTTATTGTACACTATCAATGCAGGTGTTGTGTTATACTATCAATACACGTGTTATGGTACACTATCAATGCAGGTGTTGTGTTATACTATCAATACACGTGTTATGGTACACTATCTATGCAGGTTTATGGTACACTATCAATACATGTGTTATTGTTCAACTATCAATACAGGTGTTATGGTATACTATCAATACAGGTGTTACGGTACACTATCAATACAGATGTTATGGTATCCTATCAATACAGGTGTTATGGTATACTAATAATACAGGTGTTATGGTACACTATCAATACATCTCTTATGGTTTCCTATTAATACTGTTCTGCTATGGATGTCCATATCATGCGCCACCAGTATCGCCACCAGTATATATTTTTATCCCTTATGCTGTTCGAAGCATTTCAGGCATATCTATGACTAAAAACAATATTTTTAACAAGATACTTAGGTCTTATGCATTCATGGATGCGTCAGTTTTTCCGTTTATAATAGTATATGTTGTTGTTGTTTTTTTAACGAACTTCACATAGGTAGACGCATTTATTAGTTTGTATGGTTGTATGTAACCTTTTTCTTCCCGGCATATTTTCGTTCGAGTCAAATCAATGGTCGCTTACATCGTTTCGGTATGTAAATAAGGAAAACAAAAATGTCGGAAACAAAACCTAAAACTGGCAAAGGAAAACTGCCTCCAATTGATCCAAATGCCACAGCAGATGATGCAGATAAACCCAAAAAGAAAGTTGTGAAAAAGAAGAAGAAGCCTGTCGAGGAAACAGCAGCGGAGGGTGTCGAACCACCAAAACGTACTCCACGAAAGAAGAAAGCAGCAAGTGCAGACTCGACTGCTGGGGAAGGCGCGGAGACAACTGCTCCTAAAAAGAAGAAACGGGTGCCTAAAAAGACAGATAAAGAAGGGGATCCATCTTCAGCCAGAAGTGCTACAAGTCAGGGAGAGGTATATCAATATTCATTGGACTAATGGAATTTTTTTTATGCCAATCTAAGGCACAATATACAGCCGTATCATGTCAGAAATCTGTCCTGATAGTTTTCAAAGATTGGCTGTAACATTTTTGTTAATTATCAGTTTTGCAAGAGGTGATGAAAAAAATAAAATTCACTTACGCACCAGGCAATTGTAACCACAGCCCCTCCTAGGTCCCGTAGGTGTACCGGGGAAAATGGACCATGTTTTTCCTTCCGGGTTGCCCCCCCAGTGAATGCATTCTTAGTCGGTTATAAAAGCTCATCAGAGCTCATGTCGTCTGTATATCTGTCTTGCCCACTTTAGATAAATCTTATCTTATTTTTTTTAGTGGTTTTGTTTTTGCGCTGATAATAACAGGGAATGGACTTCAAGCTGTCCCTGGGGTGCAGGGGATTTGGCCGTGATTTTACCAGCAGTTTATGCTCGCAATGCGGGGATTTTACCCGGGATTGGCTGGACCAAAAGTCTCCGCTATTCTCCGGACCCTGGTTACAATTGACTGGTGCATTGAATTAAAAAGAAATGCTATTTTCAAAGACTGGCTGCGTATATCATTTCATCATTTTATATAGCCCTTGGTAATTTAACAAAGATTTTTTTTAATGAATCAAATCCTTTTTTTATTGATAGAATCGCCAGTCTTTTTTCCGTCAGTATTTCAAAATCAATGTCTGAAGCATAAGATCTTAAGTCATTTTAAGTACATAACTCAATTTAGCCTTGTTAGGATATGTCGTAAGCAGAATGAGTAAATTAAACTTCTGAGGGTGAGACTTGAAGCCTCAGATGTATACTGTAGGCCCTGTGACTTCATATTTTTTGACAAAGGTATTCATAACCTCATTCATGAGTACATGGTATTGCCAAGCCAAAAGCTATCATTCTTTGTTTACTTCTTAAGATTATCAACTTTTTTAAGGATGGTTTTCAAAGGAAATGTTAAAACCATAAATCATAATGAAAGATTAAAAAATGGCTCTGTGAGCATCATATTGTATGGCACAACTTCAACATATTAAGTACATGTACGGGTATATTTATGTACAGTATGAACAAGTGTTTCTTATTGCTTCTCAAAATTACATGCATGCTAGTAATAATATAACTGATCATAATTTTTCAATAGGATGTGAATGGAAGTAAAGCAAGCTTGATAAAGTCACCAAAAGATGGAACACCCAGGAAGAAAAAAACAAAAAAGAAGGATAAGAAAGCTGAGCGTGGGGAAACAGAGGCTGGGTTTGACAATACCCTGACAGCTGAGCTAACAGACCTTCAGGATGACATAATACCTCACGATGCTAAGCGAGATGAGGAGGAAGAAGAGGAATATAAGAAACCGTATGCAACAGGATCGCATGCTGTACGCTCACAACCAACAGAGAAATTCTATATTGAAACTGATGGTATGAGTTATGTTTGATGTTTAATGCTTGTGTATAACCTGTAAAGGTAAAATAGCATGGGCTGTTTTATGTAAAATTCAATGGTTAATTTCATTATGACTAATCATAAAGTTTTTTTTGTTGAATGAAAACATTGTACGGTAATGAGTACTTCTGTTACCCATTTTCCATTTTGGCTGTTTTGTATTCAATTCTAGATGAACTTGTATATATGAGCTGTGACTTGTATATAGCAGAATTTCTAGTTTTACATCTATTATTCTATTTTCTGTTTCATTTAAAAGGGTTTTATAATGACACAGGAGGCTGGTAAAATCCTGGCACTGCCATCTTTCCCACTGACTACTTTTTTTTCTGCTCCTTTGAACTTAACCTGACCCAGCTTCTTACAGAAACTTACCCTGTGTCTATCAAGCAAAATGGTTGTCCAGTTAGCACAGTGGTTAGCGCACTCGCTTTTCACCACTGGGTTCGATTCCCGGCCTGGGCGCATGTGATTTTGGTAAGTGGTCACTAAGCCGTACAAGTGGGTTTTCTCCAGGTACTCTGGTTCTTCCCAGAACACAAGACCACACTCTTGCGCAAGATCATGCCAATGAGAGTGACTTAGTATAAGTTATCACAACTTCCTTCACAATCGTTGTAAAATATGTAATGTTTAAACTAAGCATAATGGAACTCCTTCATATGAAACTCTTTCAAATATAACATTTTTTTCACAATTTCAGGAGGATTTAAGGGTGAAAACAAGAACAGGTTTGCGAAAAGACAATTAGAAGAAGCTAAAGAAAAGGCCATAGTTCATGAAGAACCCAAAAATACAACCATGGAATTTGCTCTCACAACACAGAAAGTTATACGGACATTTAGCTTATTTTGTCATGGACTTCTAGCAGGTTTATCTGTATGGCATATTGTTATGGCATACGTATTGTTAGACTTTCCGCTCCAAGATTTTATACTACATTATGGAAAACTAGCACTTCCAGTTCAGTGTATATTCTTCATATTACTGCTCATATGTACAGTATCAGCTCTTGACAGGTAAGTCCACATAATTTTTATAAGCTTGTCTGTACTTCAGAGAAAAATGTTCAGGTATTATGATGGCCTTGGTGTTGTTTTGGGCGAGCAAATTTGTAGGCTTTAGCAAAACTTTAATAAAAATGTGGTAGATATTTGTATAAAACTCAGATCATATGTTTCCAGAGACCAGAAGCATACGTGTGCCAAGGCCAATAATTCTGGTTTAAATTCTTGTTCAGTTATGCCTGTTTTGACAAATCCCTAAAACTATTTTTTATTGACCCCAGATTTAAAAAAATGGGCCTTTTAGTTCTTGTTGTCCTTACAAATTGAGTCGATCAATATCGTCGATATTGTATTGTTGGAAAACTTGAGAAATACCAATAATTAAGGAAGAGAAACCATTAAACCTTTTCACAAATTATTTTTATGTTAATCGGACTTTAGTTGGTAATTCTAAATCATAGGAACATAACTGTAAACTTGTTTAAAATGCAGGAAATTGCACCATTTTGGATACGAATTTAAAAAAAAATCGACGTCGGGAGGGGACACCCCTTCCGACATGCCTTATAAAATTCCTGGCGGAAACCCTGCTTACAATCCAGTTGTATTGATTATTATTTTAAAAAAAAACAAGTATTAATCAATCGATACACAGTATACTGAAATGTCATGATAAGCATTGGGGATTTGTTTTGCTGTTTTGATTGACCCTACTCTACCAAGCATTTTTGAGACTGTTGCCCTAAATTCAGATGAAAAAGGACCTGTTAAGGTTCATTCATTCATTCTGAATACATGATCTTAATACAAAATCATCATAACAACGTTATAATTTTACAGGTTTGATGTAGCTAATCCACGAGGAGGGTTTGTGTTAAAGGCGCTCACACTTCAGAATGGGACGGTCTCGGTGGTCTTCTATTTTGCTGCCCTTCTTGTGAGCCTATCCAACGCTGCCTTAGAAGACAAGATACACCTGTATGACCAGCAGTTACGCAATCTTACAGTCAATGAGGTACCTACCCCAAATTTATGCTTTAATATAAGTACAAAAAGAAAACATGTTAACGTCTTTTGAAGATTTTAAGAAAATTGTCATCCAAAACTATTTAACATACACAGTATGAACTTCAGTTTCATATTGACCAATCAATACAATTTTGGCTTACTAACTAAACCAAAGAATTAACCAGTTTTTTACTATTGGCTGCAGGAACCACCTATATTGTCCTTTTACTAGCTTTTAGGTTAAATTTAAAAAAAAGGCATATGAGGGTATTTATAAGATAGCCAGAGATATTATTATGAAAAAGAGTGAAAAACAAATATATAAGTATACACAATATATACAAGTACATTTTTCTGGTTAATCTAATAATAAAAGCACTTGAGCAATGTATGTTGCATAGTATGAGGTTGTTTGATTTGTCAAAGAAAACAAATTGTGATATCGTCATTGCCCTTTTGTTGTTGTTGACGTCATCAACGAGCAAAAACTTTTACTTTTGCCATTGCTCGAAAAGTCTAGCTTTAATAATTATTCAATTATGCTGCTTTTTAAATAAAAAAACCCATTTGGCATCTGCTCAGTGGCGCTCATGTTTAATCTTGGTTTGGTGATACATACATACATACATTCAGTGTTCTCATTAAGGACCGTTCAAAATGGACGATTCAAATGACAATTGTGCTGGTTCAAATTTGAAGAAAATAAGAGAATTGTAAGTAGAATAAGTAGCCGCTTGTCAGTTTCTTACTATTTGAGACGGTTCAACCAATACTTATTTAGACCCCTGACATTGCACAGGCACCATTTATCAAATTTTCTTCTTTCTGCAGGAGTTGCTGACGTTGGGTGATGACGAGGTGCAGCTTTGGCGGAACCTGAACACATCTCGGAATGTCCTGAGCGTCATTGGCTGGTTTGTTATCTCTCTTACACCGCTCACAGATCGCCTCACAGATAACCTCAAACACACAGACGAAGATGATCTGCTTGGAGTGGAAGTGGAAACGAACAAGTCTGCTATTGCTTAAGATGCAAATTATTTATTAGTGTTTGACAAATATATTCTCGTTCACTAGAGTGATGATGCTGTGCGTACAACATTTATCGTGATCGAACCTCTGATGAATGAGAAAGGACAAATGAGACGCAG
The DNA here is from genome assembly GCF_026914265.1 of Mya arenaria. Lineage (NCBI taxonomy): Eukaryota > Metazoa > Mollusca > Bivalvia > Myida > Myidae > Mya > Mya arenaria. The sequence goes on from NC_069125.1 coordinate 33,682,051, forward strand.
AGGAAATATAGTGTCATATTAAATAATTTGTTTTACATATCATAGTTTTACATATCAGATTTTATACTGAAAATAATAGATCTGAATTTGAAAATATTAATAATCAATACTTGTACTGTTTACTGTTTAGAATATCAATTTCTTAGGTACTAGCTTCGTGTGAATGGTTTGTGTATTAATAATAGTGGAACTTGGGGGATTTCCTTACATGGGCCACCATGACTCTTATTTCATAGATTATGAACCTCTTGAATTTCTTCGATCTTAATTCCAGTGCATGGACATATCAGAACAGATAAGTGAATGATATGCTTTTTGCTATTAAAATAACATGTTTGTGATTTTTATGTATTCCGTCCATATTATGGAAGTTAACTTCCTGTTGCCCAATTATAGTTTGTTTTAAAAACAATTGTTTGGTTTGTGATTAGTTAAATGTAAAATCAATTCAATCAATGAATTATTAAGACACATAAATTATGCATAACATGTAGGCTGTGAATGTCTCTTGTATATGTTTTTATGGCAGCAGATGTTTACTTACTACATTTATTATTTAACTTCATTTAACAATCTCTTAAGCATTGTGTACCTTTTAAAGTGTTGGAGAGTTTTGAATTTTGAGTTGACCCAGTCGGACATCCCTTTTAGCATTTTTTAGCTAAAATAGTTCATTGTATAGATTTAAAGGTTGTGCATTTTTATACAATGTAGTTATTATGGATTTTAAATGTAAAAACTATAAATAAATAAAACATAAGAAAACTATCTTTTGTTTTTGAATTGCCTCCCCTTGTATAACTCCCAGTAGTTGAATAATTTGGACAAAAGTGATTGTTTCCCTTAGATTAAAAATAGTTAGGCTATCACGTACTATGGTGTACTTTTTGCGTCAAAGTGCCAATCGGAACACCTCGGCCAGTATCCAACAGGAAGTCTATCTCGAAGCTTGCCGAGTTGTTACGATTGTCAAAGTGCAACAAAATTCTCTTTAAACTAAAGTACAGATTTTATTGGCATATGGACAAATTTGTTGTCAACAGTAATCGTTTAAACACAAATAATGTAATTTTCTACGCCACATGTTATTTTTAAAATATGTTATCAAGAAGCAGTTGATTTATGTACTTTTTTCTGCATTTGTTAATTTCATAGCAAAGTAAACACATTTTTCAAGTTTGACGTATTTTGTACATTGTAAGTTGTCATGATTAGATATAAATTGATGTGTTTGTATTAATATTGTACTACTCACTTGTTCAGACACAAACAGAGATGAACTACTCTTAAAGGCCTAGTTTAAGGAATGTTTGGCATGATATTCCCCTGTGCATCTCCTGCTAATTGCACTGGTGTCACAGTAGGGGCCAATTTCCTGTGTATTCGTTCATTGGCTCAGGGCCATATAGGGTCCATTTCTATAATAAAACTTCTAAAACTGCACAACAGGATACCCAGATCGGAGATCTGATAAGAGGGGTGAAGGCAAGTAGATTAAGATCAATAAACGGAGGCTGTGTACTATAAACAGGTGTTTTTTTGGTGTGTTTTTTGGGGGGGAGGGGGGGCGGGGTCACATATAGAAGGCTTGAACTAGGCCTTTAACAATGTGTAATGGTCATGGATATCGCGTAAAAGCACTTTGTGAATGCTCCCTCCCTTTTTACTTAGTGAATGCTTTGCTAAATACTTAGGATAGTAGTAGCTACTGACCTTTTTCTTTTTTGGTGACAAATTCTATAGACATCTTGTCAAACACATAATGTTTTACTTAATACTGTTTCGCGTGATAATCCTTGGATTACTATAACTATACAATATATACAGTTTTTAGACTGAACACCTTGATGACCAGTTTGAATGACCACTGGTCAGTTTGATTTTGCACAATTCTGCGCCTTGACAAAAACATGTTGAATAACTTAGACCAGACCCATGTCGGTGCGTTGGTACGTCGAAGTTATTTTATAAAGGTAGTAACTAAACAATGACTAAAAAGAAGTGTTTTACATACATGTACATAGGACGGTAAATCGGTGCAAGGCCGAACGGCGATCGCTCGAATATTTCGGATAGGTCGAGGCTCTAAAACCAAACGGCCAAAAAAAATATTCTGAAGCACTACGGATGAACGTTACCTGTGTGTATATTTGCTAATGGTCTGTGTTACGTTGACGTTCCGCTGACCAGCAGAGTTATCCAACAGTTTTACTGGATTCGTTTTTTCCTCGCCCGCAACTGCTGATCATTCTTTGACATTTCACCGTGCTATTACTCTAATTGAAGACGACACTACATTAAAATCTGTGACGTTTTAGTCGTTTCTTGAGACAAAGAAACATCCAATAATGTTATGTCTCGCCAGTGTTTTTATTGAAGACGCAAAATTACTCGAAGACAAACCAGAAAACAGGAACCAATATTTCCCTGAGCAGCGACTTAAATTTTCTCAAGAGCATAACGAGCCTTGTCGAGCTTGTTTGGAAATTGTCTTTAAATTGATTTAGTCGTGCAAATCCTATTGGGGATGGACTCTAATGAAATGGAAATCCAGGAGGGATGTAATCATTAGTAATAATCAAATCGTGTCCCGATTATTCGCTTGGCGAAGCTCTCGCAATTGGATTCCTTGGCGTTAGCGCTACATGTTTTGACAGTTTCGAATCTTATAAATAGAAATGGAAATATATTCCGACCCCGTGCCGTTCGACCAGAAATGGAAATTCATGGAGTAGAATTCATTTTCTTGTCTAGAATGTATTTTCTGTCATGTTTGAAACAAGCCGGGGATGGTAGGGCTCATTAGAGGGTCAACTTCTATTCAGAACAAAACCCGTTCGACCGACCAGCCAATTTTCACAGAATCGAAACCGTCTCAAGAGCCGGTCTGGATCGACCCCGGTAGCCGTGTAATTTGCATTTATATCTACCTCGCATTCGATTTGTCTAAAAACTGTCCAGTCCATCTTTTTTGGTCGGCTCATCGTTGTCCAAAGCGATTTAAATATCTGTAAAAGATCCGGAGAGACCAACCTCTGTATTGAAGAAATTTACCATTCTTTCTTCCGCCTCAGTGCCTGTATTGAGAACTCTCTAGAGCAAATAAGTGTATTCCATGGCCGAGAGTGTATGATAGGTTCATCCGAACAAAAGCGTAGGATGGCTTGCGGAAACGAGGCTTCCCGAGTTTTCGTAGAACACCCTGCGCAAAGGCTGGGATGAACCTATCTTACACGAGCGATAAAAGTAGATGTCTTTTCTCCCACCTCAGTTAAACAAAAAAAGGGTTAAAACTGTATTTTAATACATTTTTTACACACGGATACTCTTTTTATCCTTGCCCGTGAGCAATGTATGGATTTCCAGCATGGCCAAATATTTGGATCTACCGATATGGGGTGGGAGAATCATTTTCCGTACATATGATTTAATAAATCATATATATGTATGTATTGATATAATGCATTGTCATTCTTCTTGAGGAAGCGACTTTTTTTAAACCATTTGAAACATAGGTTGGTTGTCGAAAATTGAATTTTAACCAACACAACGTTATGAATAATATGTATTGCGCGATTAAAGTACACTATCGGATCCGGGTGCGCCCTTAAAGCACCATTTCGGACTAGAAATTGTTAAAATGATCTTGGGTGAGTATCCCCAAACATCCTCATGCCAACACTTTAAACCAAATGAACTAAGGTTCTGAGGGACGGGCGCCAGTCAAAAGCTTACACCCTAAATTACGCACCCTCTAACGTAATATCCGTGATCCACCCCTGTAGTACATACTTGTAGAAGATACTTACAAACTCAATGAAGGTAAAAGTTTTCTGTCAGTGGATAAGCGCATTTCTTGTTTATTACTACCACACATTTTGCATTTACAGTTTAAAGACGAGCAAAGTACGCTAAAGAAAGCAAAATAGTAAATCAGACTCAGTCAATACTTATACTGAAAATGAGCTTAATTTGGTTTATTAACACCAAGTTATATTAGCTCGATTGTGAAGACAGCTTGAATCAGTATCGAGTCCGTTCCAGGGCAGAAACCAGTTCTGTGTCCTTTTTGAGACATCTGAGAAAGTATGCCTACGGTGCGGCTCGAAGCCACGACCTGTTGGTGGAGAGGTGCTTATAGGACACATTCTAGAGCATTGTCACCATGAACTAAATTTAATGTATATATCTTAATATTTTTATAACAAAATGAAGATCATAGAAATTATGCCCTATTAAATTATAGTAGCTGGTAGGCTTCTGCGATTTTAAAACAACGATTGCAGAGAAGTCCTCCAACTAATTGTGTAAACGACTTAAACGTGGTTAATTCTTCTAGTTTTGTCAAATTTAGCCAAAAAGTTAATTGATTGGTCAATATTTTATCCAAAAATAATATTAACCAATCAAAGCATTTAAATGTACAAACTATCCAAACGATAACCAGTGGCAGCTTAACCAAGTGTTATACAATGGCTGCTGATGGCTTGTCCTCAAAACTACACTCATTTTCTTGGCGTCAACCATGCTCCTCCTCCACTTGAAGGTCCTGCAAACAATAATATGCAATTTCAACGACAGAGTGGGACAAGATACAAGCAAGTTTTTGTTATATCATTGCTCTTCAGAATGTCATTAAATTCTCCACAAACAAGCACTTAAGGGATTATCGCTAACATGATTGAGCCTCTTATACCAGATTAAGGCCAGAACTAAATTCCAGTGGTCCTTCTACGTGGACAATGGCTACAGTGGTCAGTTAAGCTGGGAGGAGACAGTATGTCGCCTGTACGTGTTATAAACCACGGACAAGCGGCGAAACAATACAATAGTTTCTATTTCTGTTTTTCTTCTAAAACCAATCCAGCAAATTTTATAATCGTTTCTGCTAGGTTGACCGCTGACCAAAGAACAATCAAGTTAACCTTGTGTTTATTTTGCGGACATTATTCTAAAATAATGACTTTGATATGAATATCTGGATCTAATCTACTGAAATAATACTCCGCTAAGTGACTTATAGTAATGTGTATCAAAGCCTGCAAAGAAACACCAAAACGTATTAGAAAGTAGCTATTATCGCATCTTCTGCAAATAGCAGAGATTAGCGGCAATGTCCGAACGCACAAATGTGTATGATTACATTTGTACGCCGGAGTAGGCACTATGATTTCTGAAACAGATCCTGTGGCCTGATTGTACAAAATCTGTCTACTCACATGTCGGATTGACCGTGGTGGCCGCAAGACAATAGGATTATGCCTTCAGATATTCATCTCCTGATGGCAAGAGCAAAGAGCTTCCAGACGCCCTAACCAACTCCTGTCTTCGGGCATAAACAAATATGCTTTGGATAAATAGCAAATGCAAAGATGTTTAATACAATTCGGCATTTTAATGCAACGGAAAATGCTGCGGCAACACCTATCATGGTCAAATAAAATGACACAAAGATAAATATCCAAACGACTTACAAACAAGAAACACACAAAAATGCACACAGGAACCCGCGGCTGACCTTTTCCGTTGTTATCATTGATGAATGGGAGTTAACGGTATGTGTCAGTGGTAGGTGTCCGACGATGACAGATATCATCGGTATCACTAATACCAATCAATCATGTCTCAATTAATGTTGCTGCCACCACCAAGCAGTTGCAGCATAATGTTTTCGATTTATTTTGTGTGTTTACATTGATTACTTGTGTATCATGTCCTTTGAATTCACCTCAAACTTATTCCAGGAACAATAGTAAATTAGATAGGTAACTCTTTATTCCAGGAACAAAATAACATTAAATAGTTTACTCTCTATTCCTGGAACAATATTACATTTGATGGTTTAATCTCAATTTCTGGAACAATGCCATATTATATACGTTACCATCTATTCCAGGAACAACATAACATTTAATAGTTTACTTTCTATTCCAGAATCTAAATGCCTCTGAACGATATTACACTGGATAAATCACTCTCCATTGCATGACAAATATTATATTATATTGAATACTCTCCATTTTAGGAACAATAAGGCTATATCCCAGGAACAATATTACACTGTATAGTTTACCCTCTATTCCAGGAACAATTTACATTTGATGGTTTTACTCACTATTTCAGGAACAATATTACATTTGATGGTTTGCTCTCCATTTCAGGAACAATATTACATTTGATGGTTTGCTCTCTAATTCAGCAACAACATAACATTATACGGTGTACTCCCTCTTCCAGGAACAATATTACATTTGATGGTTTCCTTTCTATTCCAGGAACAATTTACATTTGATGATATGCCCTCTATTCCAGGAACAATATTACATTTGATGGTTTGCTCGCTATTCCAGGAACAATATTACATTCGATGGTTTGCTCTCTATTTCAGGAACAATATTATATTTGATGGTTTTACTCTCTATTTCAGGAACAATATTATATTTGATGGTTTGCTCTTTATTTCAGGAACAATATTACATTAAATAATTTACTCTCTATTCTAGGAACAATATAACAGTTGATGGTTTGCTCATAATTCCAAGAACAATATTACATTTGATTATTTACTCTCTGTTCCAGGAACAATACTACATTTGATGGTTTACTCTCTATTTCAGGAACAACATTACACTATACAGTTTACTCTCTATTCCAGGAACAATACTACATTTGATGGTGTACTCTCTATTTCAGGAACAACATTACACTATACAGTTTACTCTCTATTCCAGGAACAATAATACTACATTTGATGGTTTACTCTCTATTTCAGGAACAACATTACACTATACAGTTTACTCTCTATTCCAGGAACAATACTACATTTGATGGTGTACTCTCTATGCTAGTCTCTGATAGTTACCCACAGTTTAATAACTCTACATTTCTATAAGGCTCTTACAGACTAGGTCTAATCGCCATAATCAGATTTCTCTTAAGGAGTTATTCAAGCAGTCTTGAGAAGGACTCGAGGTGGCGGCGTGGGGAAATCAAGTGGTTATAAGTATATCAAATTATTACAGGTTATTTCAATTATGATTTAGCCGGAGAACCGCTAATGAAGTACGTTTGGGTGGAAAACATGATTACTTGTGCTTAGTTAGACAGCTGTTGTTAATTTCTGAAATCGCAGACAGTAGCATATAACAATGTGTGTATACTGTATCTTTGCAAGCATGATGCTCAGTAATTTAATCTCCAGACAGCTCTACAACGTGTGTATGTCTGGAAACTTGCATTGTCTTCTGTTTGTAGCACGAAGATGTGTAATTCCGACTCCAGACAGCTCTACGTACAAATGTGTGCATGTCTTGAAATTTGCCTTGTCTTTTTGTTTGTATTACGATGCTGTGTTATGTAGCCTTCAGACAAATCTACAATGCGTGCATGCTTTGAAACTTGCCTTGTCTCTTTGTTTGTATTACGATGCTGTGTAATTCAGTCTTCAGACAGCTCTACAATATGTGCTTGCTTGGAAACTTGCCTTGTCTTTTTGTTTGTAGCTTGATGCTGTGTAATTCAGTCTCCAGACACCTCTAAATGGGTGTATGCTTGGAAACCTGCCTTGTCTTTTTGTTTGTAGCTTGATGCTGTGTAATTCAGTCTCCAGACAACTCTAAATGGGTGTAAGCTTGGAAACCTGCCTTGTCTTTTTGTTTGTAGCTTGATGCTGTGTAATTCAGTCTCCAGACAACTCTAAATGGGTGTATGCTTGGAAACCTGTCTTGTCTTTTTGTTTGTAGCTTGATGCTGTGTAATTCAGTCTCCAGACAACTCTAAATGGGTGTAAGCTTGGAAACCTGCCTTGTCTTTTTGTTTGTAGCTTGATGCTGTGTAATTCAGTCTCCAGACAACTCTAAATGGGTGTATGCTTGGAAACCTGCCTTGTCTTTTTGTTTGTAGCTTGATGCTGTGTAATTCAGTCTCCAGACAGCTCTAAATGGGTGTATGCTTGGAAACTTGCCTTGTCTTTTTGTTTGTAGCTTGATGCTGTGTAATTCAGTCTCCAGACAGCTCTAAATGGGTGTATGCTTGGAAACTTGCCTTGTCTTTTTGTTTGTAGCTTGATGCTGTGTAATTCAGTCTCCAGACAGCTCTAAATGGGTGTATGCTTGGAAACTTGCCTTGTCTTTTTGTTTGTAGCTTGATGCTGTGTAATTCAGTCTCCAGACAACTCTAAATGGGTGTATGCTTGGAAACCTGCCTTGTCTTTTTTGTAGCACGATGCTGTGAATTTCAATCTCCAGACAGCTCTTATGAATATTGGTTTCACAGATGTGTTTTTTTGTTTTGTTAACTGGTCTCGGAATATCGGTCACAAATGTTGGCCTCAAAGTAAGGTACTGGTCCACATAACTGTCCAGGAATTATTGCCGCATACAGACGGATTGACGGACGCGCAGACAGACTAGGTGGTCAAGTGAACATGCTCTTTAATCATGTTTGTTCTTTTTTAATTGGGTCATATTTGCCGACTATTTTTTTTTCAAACATTTCACTTTCATAACCAAGAAAAAACATTATTTTTCAGTATATACGAAAATTAAAAATGTAAACGACTGTCTATGATTACCAATTCCATATGTCATCTTGTTGAGGTTTGACTGAGGCTGACTTGTCTGAGATAACCTTTTGGAAACAGAATAGACACATGTGTCAAGACAAGTTGAAATTCAATCAGTCGAATATTTCGTACCAAAAATGCCACCGAACCGAAAAAATACTTTAAGGTAAGATAATTTTTCCTGGAAGCATTCCTATTTTATTTCAATTTTATGACAAAATCGCCTACTTTTCCACATTTTTCAAAAAGGGATGCTTGACTTAAAGGGGCTGTACTCCGTGTGATAAAATAGCGAAAAAAAGAAGAGAAAATTGTCGAAAACTGACATAAACTTGGCATCGATGTGTACAATGCATTGAAACTTACTAACTGAAGTACCACATAGTTTACAATATATTTAAGTTTAGCAGTTATTTCGTATTTTTTCATTAAAAAAGATTACTGGGTATGTCTACCAGGTATAATTCATTCCTTACGCATGATTGGCTAGTCGGTGTTATCACGTGATATTACCGAGGTTGGTGTATAGCTTAATTATGTCACCCAATTAAGGTTTGCCGTCGTAGCTCAGTGGATACGACGCTGGACTGCAATTTTGGAGACGTGGTGGCCGCAAGACAATAGGATTATGCCTTCAGATATTCATCTCCTGATGGCAAGAGCAAAGAGCTTCCAGACGCCCTAACCAACTCCTGTCTTCGGGCATAAACAAATATGCTTTGGATAAATAGCAAATGCAAAGATGTTTAATACAATTCGGCATTTTAATGCAACGGAAAATGCTGCGGCAACACCTATCATGGTCAAATAAAATGACACAAAGATAAATATCCAAACGACTTACAAACAAGAAACACACAAAAATGCACACAGGAACCCGCGGCTGACCTTTTCCGTTGTTATCATTGATGAATGGGAGTTAACGGTATGTGTCAGTGGTAGGTGTCCGACGATGACAGATATCATCGGTATCACTAATACCAATCAATCATGTCTCAATTAATGTTGCTGCCACCACCAAGCAGTTGCAGCATAATGTTTTCGATTTATTTTGTGTGTTTACATTGATTACTTGTGTATCATGTCCTTTGAATTCACCTCAAACTTATTCCAGGAACAATAGTAAATTAGATAGGTAACTCTTTATTCCAGGAACAAAATAACATTAAATAGTTTACTCTCTATTCCTGGAACAATATTACATTTGATGGTTTAATCTCAATTTCTGGAACAATGCCATATTATATACGTTACCATCTATTCCAGGAACAACATAACATTTAATAGTTTACTTTCTATTCCAGAATCTAAATGCCTCTGAACGATATTACACTGGATAAATCACTCTCCATTGCATGACAAATATTATATTATATTGAATACTCTCCATTTTAGGAACAATAAGGCTATATCCCAGGAACAATATTACACTGTATAGTTTACCCTCTATTCCAGGAACAATTTACATTTGATGGTTTTACTCACTATTTCAGGAACAATATTACATTTGATGGTTTGCTCTCCATTTCAGGAACAATATTACATTTGATGGTTTGCTCTCTAATTCAGCAACAACATAACATTATACGGTGTACTCCCTCTTCCAGGAACAATATTACATTTGATGGTTTCCTTTCTATTCCAGGAACAATTTACATTTGATGATATGCCCTCTATTCCAGGAACAATATTACATTTGATGGTTTGCTCTCTATTCCAGGAACAATTTACATTTGATGATTTGCCCTCTATTCCAGGAACAATATTACATTTGATGGTTTGCTCGCTATTCCAGGAACAATATTACATTCGATGGTTTGCTCTCTATTTCAGGAACAATATTATATTTGATGGTTTTACTCTCTATTTCAGGAACAATATTATATTTGATGGTTTGCTCTTTATTTCAGGAACAATATTACATTAAATAATTTACTCTCTATTCTAGGAACAATATAACAGTTGATGGTTTGCTCATAATTCCAAGAACAATATTACATTTGATTATTTACTCTCTGTTCCAGGAACAATACTACATTTGATGGTTTACTCTCTATTTCAGGAACAACATTACACTATACAGTTTACTCTCTATTCCAGGAACAATACTACATTTGATGGTGTACTCTCTATTTCAGGAACAACATTACACTATACAGTTTACTCTCTATTCCAGGAACAATAATACTACATTTGATGGTTTACTCTCTATTTCAGGAACAACATTACACTATACAGTTTACTCTCTATTCCAGGAACAATACTACATTTGATGGTGTACTCTCTATGCTAGTCTCTGATAGTTACCCACAGTTTAATAACTCTACATTTCTATAAGGCTCTTACAGACTAGGTCTAATCGCCATAATCAGATTTCTCTTAAGGAGTTATTCAAGCAGTCTTGAGAAGGACTCGAGGTGGCGGCGTGGGGAAATCAAGTGGTTATAAGTATATCAAATTATTACAGGTTATTTCAATTATGATTTAGCCGGAGAACCGCTAATGAAGTACGTTTGGGTGGAAAACATGATTACTTGTGCTTAGTTAGACAGCTGTTGTTAATTTCTGAAATCGCAGACAGTAGCATATAACAATGTGTGTATACTGTATCTTTGCAAGCATGATGCTCAGTAATTTAATCTCCAGACAGCTCTACAACGTGTGTATGTCTGGAAACTTGCATTGTCTTCTGTTTGTAGCACGAAGATGTGTAATTCCGACTCCAGACAGCTCTACGTACAAATGTGTGCATGTCTTGAAATTTGCCTTGTCTTTTTGTTTGTATTACGATGCTGTGTTATGTAGCCTTCAGACAAATCTACAATGCGTGCATGCTTTGAAACTTGCCTTGTCTCTTTGTTTGTATTACGATGCTGTGTAATTCAGTCTTCAGACAGCTCTACAATATGTGCTTGCTTGGAAACTTGCCTTGTCTTTTTGTTTGTAGCTTGATGCTGTGTAATTCAGTCTCCAGACACCTCTAAATGGGTGTATGCTTGGAAACCTGCCTTGTCTTTTTGTTTGTAGCTTGATGCTGTGTAATTCAGTCTCCAGACAACTCTAAATGGGTGTAAGCTTGGAAACCTGCCTTGTCTTTTTGTTTGTAGCTTGATGCTGTGTAATTCAGTCTCCAGACAACTCTAAATGGGTGTATGCTTGGAAACCTGTCTTGTCTTTTTGTTTGTAGCTTGATGCTGTGTAATTCAGTCTCCAGACAACTCTAAATGGGTGTAAGCTTGGAAACCTGCCTTGTCTTTTTGTTTGTAGCTTGATGCTGTGTAATTCAGTCTCCAGACAACTCTAAATGGGTGTATGCTTGGAAACCTGCCTTGTCTTTTTGTTTGTAGCTTGATGCTGTGTAATTCAGTCTCCAGACAGCTCTAAATGGGTGTATGCTTGGAAACTTGCCTTGTCTTTTTGTTTGTAGCTTGATGCTGTGTAATTCAGTCTCCAGACAGCTCTAAATGGGTGTATGCTTGGAAACTTGCCTTGTCTTTTTGTTTGTAGCTTGATGCTGTGTAATTCAGTCTCCAGACAGCTCTAAATGGGTGTATGCTTGGAAACTTGCCTTGTCTTTTTGTTTGTAGCTTGATGCTGTGTAATTCAGTCTCCAGACAACTCTAAATGGGTGTATGCTTGGAAACCTGCCTTGTCTTTTTTGTAGCACGATGCTGTGAATTTCAATCTCCAGACAGCTCTTATGAATATTGGTTTCACAGATGTGTTTTTTTGTTTTGTTAACTGGTCTCGGAATATCGGTCACAAATGTTGGCCTCAAAGTAAGGTACTGGTCCACATAACTGTCCAGGAATTATTGCCGCATACAGACGGATTGACGGACGCGCAGACAGACTAGGTGGTCAAGTGAACATGCTCTTTAATCATGTTTGTTCTTTTTTAATTGGGTCATATTTGCCGACTATTTTTTTTTCAAACATTTCACTTTCATAACCAAGAAAAAACATTATTTTTCAGTATATACGAAAATTAAAAATGTAAACGACTGTCTATGATTACCAATTCCATATGTCATCTTGTTGAGGTTTGACTGAGGCTGACTTGTCTGAGATAACCTTTTGGAAACAGAATAGACACATGTGTCAAGACAAGTTGAAATTCAATCAGTCGAATATTTCGTACCAAAAATGCCACCGAACCGAAAAAATACTTTAAGGTAAGATAATTTTTCCTGGAAGCATTCCTATTTTATTTCAATTTTATGACAAAATCGCCTACTTTTCCACATTTTTCAAAAAGGGATGCTTGACTTAAAGGGGCTGTACTCCGTGTGATAAAATAGCGAAAAAAAGAAGAGAAAATTGTCGAAAACTGACATAAACTTGGCATCGATGTGTACAATGCATTGAAACTTACTAACTGAAGTACCACATAGTTTACAATATATTTAAGTTTAGCAGTTATTTCGTATTTTTTCATTAAAAAAGATTACTGGGTATGTCTACCAGGTATAATTCATTCCTTACGCATGATTGGCTAGTCGGTGTTATCACGTGATATTACCGAGGTTGGTGTATAGCTTAATTATGTCACCCAATTAAGGTTTGCCGTCGTAGCTCAGTGGATACGACGCTGGACTGCAATTTTGGAGACATGGGTTCATACCCGGTCTCCGTCACATTATTTTTTACATTTTGGTACTTTTTTTTACAATTTTGATATCAAAGCGAAACACATTCTATTAGATAATTGTCCTGAGATTCGTTACAGAAAAAAACTTTTTTGGTGCAAATCTGGTGTACAGTCCCTTTAACGCTGTTCATGTCAATATGGTGCATGTGTCACAGTTATTGCAATTTGAAATAAAAATACAAGTAGCTCTTCTCCAATATGTATCTCAAATAACACAATTAAGTATTTTTTTATTAAATATAAATTGAACATGATTTTAGGTTGTCCGGTAAGCCCAGTGGCAAGCACACTCGCTTCTCAATAAGGCGACCCTGGATCAATTCCCAGGCTGGGCACATATGAGTTTGGTTCGTTGTCACCAAGCCGGACAAGTGTTGTTGTTTTCCGGGTACTTCTGTTTTTCCTCGCAGCACATGACCACACTCTCGTGACTTAGTATAAGTTATCATATCTTTCTTCACAGTCGTTGTAAAATATTATTATGATGTTTAAACTAAATTGAACAGGAAATATACATGTAGAGCAAACACTCTGGTTTAATATATGTGACGAAAGATGTTGAAAAGTTTGTATTATTTTATTGATAATATTGTTTATATTCAAGGCGATGTCCATTTAAATCGTCTAAATACACAAGCCAAATACTGTGACTTCCAATACTTGTTATTTAAATTACATAAGATTTTGCTATTGGCCGGCTGATCATTTGGCTGTGTATTGGTCAAATCCAAGCGGCGCCTTGTAGTCTCGGACCGGAATTAATCTCGGCTGGAGACTCTATAAATTTCGTTAAGTCACACAATAGATATTCCTAACACCGTCAATGTTTTGTAAGCTTTCGCGTGAAAATCCTTTAACTATAAGTACAAATGACCACGGGATACTGGTAGTCCAGTAATGGTGTTACCAGACACTGGTCAGTTGCATGGACTGACCAAATTGCTGTTTTGCCGATAAAACATTATTCAGAACTTTGTTAAAGTTAACAACGTTGTTGACGTCATAATTGTTAACTTTTAAGTACGAAATATTTTATATTGTGATGATATATTTAAGTAAAACAAGCGTAGCTGAAATATTTGTCTCAATACAATGTGCTTGTGTAATGTAGATAAAATGTGTGTCCATAAAACTTTCAGAGTATAATGTTTCTGAAAGTTAACAACGATCCAGTTAACAACGCTGTTAACTTTAACAATCTTCTGAACAATTGACCCACTGGCTGCTTAATACTTTAAGTGCGAATGGTGTTCTAGATTACAAATGCGTAAGCTGCAGTTGCCATAGTTATTTTTGTGAGATATATCTTGTCAGAATCTGTGTTATTTGCTTTTGCAACTCTAGGCGGGAACATGTGTAAATAACTTAGGTATACATGAATAAGCTAATAAGCAAACCCCTGTCTTGAACAGTGTCGTAATTTGCGGCACTTCGTCAAAGAGATTAAAAAGAGGAATAATGCTAATTAATAGAAAGAGCGCTTGTAAAAGGTGCACCAATAAAGCCATGACAAGTTGTATCATTTGCCAAACGAATTTTCGAAAAAAAAAATCTCACTTGAACGAGGGTTTGGTTTGATCCAAGACATATTATGCATTTATTTAAGGTGTGATTAAACTCATGGCGGGAATCAAATTAACAATCCCCAAGTTTTATTAATACAACAAAACCCTTAACAAACACTTACACAATATCTTATCGTAAAATATGCTCTTAGTTGAGAAAATATACATTCTGGGGTTTTTAATAACAAAATATATATTGTATATAAATTATTTTCTTAACCATTAATAAACTTTTATGAGCCACCTTTAAATGGGAATCGAAAAGAATGGTATCGCAAGCTCAGTTCAAACACCTATTCCGATACATTTACTGTGTCAAAACTACAAAAGTCCGGGTCCATATTCACGGATGCGAAACAGTGGCTCCAGCATTTTTAGGAGCTGTGTATAAAAAGAACCAATAATACCTTTAATAATGATGTCCGCTTTTTTTTGCTATAGCTCGGAATGTCCGCTTTTTTGCTATAGCTCGGAATGTCCGCTTTTTTGCTATAGCTCGGAATGTCCGCTTTTTTGCTATAGCTCGGAATGTCCGCTTTTTTGCTATAGCTCGGAATGTCCGCTTTTTTGCTATAGCTCGGAATGTCCGCTTTTTTGCTATAGCTCGGAATGTCCGCTTTTTTGCTATAGCTCGGAATGTCCGCTTTTTTTGCTATAGCTCGGAATGTCCGCTTTTTTGCTATAGCTCGGAATGTCCGCTTTTTTGCTATAGCTCGGAATGTCCGCTTTTTTGCTATAGCTCGGAATGTCCGCTTTTTTGCTATAGCTCGGAATGTCCGCTTTTTTTGCTATAGCTCGGAATAGTCATTGGCTATTTTTATATACAGCTCATTAAAGAGCTGGAACCACTCCTGTGTTTGTGTCTGAGGCTCAAAAAAACTAAATTTTTCAATGTTACAAAATATCTATAATATAACTGTATCTATAATATAACTAATTTCGGCAGAAGATTTGTGGCTTAATGTAGAATAGATTATGTGTTATTTGTAATAGCATTTTTACCATCTTTGCTCCTGTTTTAACATTTTTACAACACATTTGAAATTTTGCATTTCTGAGTCTGAGTCTCAAATTCAGACTCAAGACTTTAGTGAATATGGGCCCTGAGACTTCCACAAAGCCAGGTAGTGTGGCTATTGGAGAATATATTAATATTTTAACATACTTTTGTGAATGTGAAATAGTTTTACCTCGGTCGACTTTTGCCATTCCCGATTTGTAATCTTGATATTAATTAAAATGTATGTTGGATGAAACGATTCCAATCAGTTTTATTGCTTGGAAAAAGTTTTAGCGCCATTGACGTGTGTAGGCCTACAATGATCTTGGATTTGTTATGTTTGAATAAACGCACTGACGTCTGTTCACTCCGGTTTGCATTTCTTTAACCGTTACTTCTTTAGCCTCGCATTCTGGCACTGATTCTGCTCCATTCGTGCCGTGCCCTATTTCAAATGAACGCTATAGCTGTCTTCTGCACAATATTTAATAGTACCATGAATCGCCAATGTCATGCATGCATACTGTGTACGTTACATAGACAGGGTTTATAAAAGTTACGGGCCGATTGTGCAGAACTTTGTTTAAAGGAATGAATTGCGGGCTTGATGTCATTATCGGGGTATGAACGCAATTGGGCTGGTCAAAGTGTGTGGAGTCCGAAGGACTCCACGAGTACTTTGACCAGCCCAATTGCGTTCATATCCCCGATAATGACATCAAGCCCGCAATTCATTACTTATATTTACACCAAAAGTTCATTATTTCATTCGAGAATTGTTAAAAAAACTTAATTTCATTTAAAAAAAACTTTCAGTAACCCATTCCAATAGAACGAGCCGACTCTAACCGGAAACATTTTTTAATGACGTCACAATATCGCGGGAAAATATCAACCACTTGAAATCACTTTTAAACGTAAAATTCAAACAGTTATGGCAACTACACATTTAAAATTTAAAAAAACCTAACACTTTCTAAAATGTTGATTTATATTTTACGGGACCTTCTGACACAATACAAACAATAACAAGATCAATATTTTTCATGTTTATTGTTATGCAATGAATTGCGATCCGAACATATCCGAAGCTGTTGCGTTCATCGATTGATGAACGCAATTGCTGAAATGACGTTCGTTAGAGGAATGGAAGTTGAGGTGTTTTGTTAAAGACAACAACGTGATTAACGACGGCGTTGTTAACTTTTAAACGTGAAATATTTGATGACGTGCTCATAGATTTTAATGAAACAAGTACAGATAAACAGTGGTCTCAAATCTTGTAGGAAATACTGCAGAGCACTTGTGCATCCAATGAACTTTCAGAGCAGTTAAGAATTGAAAGTTAACACCGATGATCTAAGCAACGTTGCTTACGTTAACAAAGTTCTGACCAATCGGCCCATTGACTTAAATTTACTTGTGTCTATGTTCATTACACAATATGCATGATATTGGTGATACATGGGACTACCACACATTTTTTGTGTAGAAGAAAGCTATAGTGTTCAGTTTAACAGTCGGCCCATTGTCAAAGAAACACATACACTCTCAAAAACGAGATATAAGCAAAACTGCGAGCCTACACTACACCAAGTTGTACAGTGTCACTTTTGCATTTGAAAGCTAAATCTAAATCTAATGTTAAATAGAATTATCGTTATGCATCGAATAAAACACAGCTTTGATACAAAAAAACGGATGTTTCTTGAGCTTTTGCTCATTTTTTTGTGCTGTTGCTCAAAACGTTGTTTCAGTTAGAAATATCAGTCATAATGTGAATCATGGTGATGCTGGTTGTTACTTTAACGGAATAATAATAATAATAATAATAATTAAAATGCCATTATCAGACACAAACCCATTTTACATTTATATTTGTCATACAATTAAGAATGATTATTAGTCAATATTTCATGCAATCAATGAATATATCAAGCTCTTTTCCATTAAGAGTCAGAAAGAGTCACCAACGGAGAGTAAAGAATTCGCATCGTATCCGTACCAACCGCAAAACGCATCGTATACAGTTAACATGGATGGGCATTCATGTTAAAATTGTGGTGTACTGTCGATTGAGTCACGACTTTATCTCAACGAGACGTCACCCAGAGCAATTTTCTGGACGTATCTCGGAATCTGGAATTTTGTGGGTTTCCATCATTAAACCCTGAAAATGCTTCACAATATCCTGGAGCAAATACCAGTAATTCGAAAACTCATGACGGCGCATGATATGTTTTAAGCCAAGGATATTTTTAAGACTAACTGTTTACGACAATTTCCTTCTGGTTTTTATTAGAACAGAATGCTTTACGTAAAACAATTTCGTCGCCGCATTAATTGAACATGGAAATTTGATGGACAATTTTTCATCAGAATGGTTTCCTTAATGCTTCGAAAGCAATAAAATTCTGTCCTGTAAATTGGTGAAACTCACCGTAAATCATTGCGCAACAACATTTCCCGGACTCTTTTGGAGAGCGGCGTTTTAAGAAACGCTTAATATCTGACGGTAGGAGAGGAATTGGCCTTTTGCCCTCTTCAATTAACACTGCTAGTGACAAGATAATCCTTAGTTATGGATAAAATGTGAGCGACTAATCGACTTTTTCTCTAAGGACATCATTTCCAAGCTTTAGAAAAAAACAAAAAAAAAACGGTGGAGTTTGTTTTATCTAAAGAGGTTGAAGTGCTTTTTCAGAGCAAAAGAGTTCCTACCGCTGCTAATTTACAAGGGTTGATCCAAAATAACGCATACATTTTTATACAGAACAGACAGAACATATAATAGAATGTTCGACACGCCATTATAAACACAACACACAAAATTGTATGCATGAAAGAAACTATAAATATTTACTCAGTATATTATTTACAATCATGTTGTACAAAATAAGGAAAACTATAGATAATATGATCATATTTTTTTTATAGATTCTCAATTTTTTAACAAATATTTTTGTGGAAATTATAGGCTGTAGGATCGACCCAATTTAGAACGTGGAAAAGGATCTATATGTGTATTGCATTTTTTAACAAATACACTATTTTTCCATATCAACATTAGTTTAAACGTGAGAAAATGTGCGTATCTCAGCTAGTTTTTACAACAAAGTTCTTATTTAATTGAAATCTAGATTGTAATCAATTCATGAAAAACTTGACTTTTATCTACACTGTCACACATCAAGCTTACTTTTCTCATTGGTATCATGGGTCCATTTTTCAAACCTTTCACCAAGGTAACCGTTAACAGTCAAAACGCATTGAAAACTGCAAAATTATGCACGCAAAAAACAATTTGAGATCTCTAAATTGATAGATTTCAATAAAACTGCCACGTCCTAACGTTAATATGGTAATTACTACTTGATAAAGTGGTCAGATTTGACGCCTCGGATGTCCAGTGTCGACATCGCTTGTAATCATGGGGAAAATTACGTTAAACTGACCGGAAAACCACAAAAGCATCTTCATCTCTGGTCTAGTGACTCTTTTATATGAAAGGGAGATAATTTTGAATGGAGAACACACCCGATTTCCGTAGAAGAATCGGATCGTTCGGATGCTTTCGGGTTTTATGGTTGACAGTAGGGTGTCCGTCACAAACCGAGGCTCGTGATGAATATATATTAAACTTCCATTGGAGCACCTTTCTTGTTATTATTCGTAGGCACATGCAATTATTCTCATACTGTTATTTATCAAACAGAGCCAGCTTCAAATATTTTGTTAAAGAGTATTTTGGCGCAAAAAACGCAATCTACAATTTAAATGTAATATTTGACCATACGACCAAAATTTGCAAAGCAAGACAAGATTGTTCTGTCGTCCTCAGAAAGTCTAAGTTGCGATTTTGTGCCCGAGTAGACAACAGAACGGTTCTGCTGTTAATCGTTTGTGAAACATTTCCTAATTGAGCGCACTTATCCGGCCTAATATCTGGAAGAAAGGCGTGTGCTCTTGGTTAACCATGCTCCTCTTTGCGAATAATTTGTTAAATGAAACAGTGCTATTTACCGTTCACTTAGAAGTCATATTTACATAGGACATTGGAATATTCAAGAACAACTTTAAGGCCGAAGATTTGATATAGATAATGAATCTAACCTTAGATGCTAGGAGTTATTTTGCATGCACATTTTTGATGATGGTTTTATTTACTTACATTTTACTTCCAAGTTTTGCTTTCATGGTTTGTTTATGATGAAAATGGACAAGATTTAACCTTAGAATGATAGTTGTTTTCTAATGTGTGTCCTCACAAAAGAGGTAATGGATCCGAGCTCCAACATGGACGCATTATTTTGGCATCTCAAAAAGAACACCACTGTTAGTTTCTACGAAGGAAACGGGCTCGAGAGATGTTCATTACGGTTTCACAATCGAGTTATTTAAAAAAAGATTACACTCGAACCCCTTTGGCTCGAACTCGCTTTTCTCGAATTCCTTGTTTGCTCGAATTAGTTGCAAAGAACCGATTTTTTTTATAGTAAGGGTAAACAATCCCGCTTGTCTCGAAGTTTCAGAGGTTCGAGGTATTTTCGCCGGTCCCTGGGAATTCGAGACAACGGGGTTCGACTGTAATATGAACAAGGATAGAAACAAAGCAACTATATTTCAATGAGTGTCAGTGTAAATGTTGATCATGTTTAATAAAGTCTCAAATAATAAAAGCACGCGTGCTGGGTCGTCAGCATTCCGTTGAGATTCGTTGGGTTGTTTGTTTGTTTTTTCAACAAAAACGGATACATTTCCAATGAAATACTTCTGATGGCATTTCATTGGAAAAGAGGGAAGTCACAGTGCATCATGGTATATTACTATGGTTTTATAACAAAGCCTTTTTGCGCCAAAGGTCTTCATTCATTGTAACCGTTGTCGATGGTTACTTCGTTAAAAGAAAATCTACTGTATCTGACAGTCCCTAGCAGATAATGTCGTGATGCTCCCGCCAGGAATGCTGTTAACAACTTGATCCCACATAAACCCCTAATTAATCGCCCTATAACAGTGTCCCCATCCCATTGTCGTCGTTGTTTCTTGCAGGTCAAGCCGTTGGCTAAAGGGGTAACACTTGCAAACGAGCAAATCCTCCTTGATAGAGTACTTTAGCGATCATGTTAGTATCGTCACAAACGCGGAAGATGGGCAAATAATTTGAATTTATGGCATTGCAGCTTGTTTCCAAGGCCATAAATGCGCACTTTGTAGAGGAGACCGTCAATTTCTTGGGATAATGAGCAGAACATTGTCGTGCTGAAGAATATATCGTATGCAAATTGATGCTTGAGTTTTTTTAAAATGTTAAAATAGGTTATAGTGGATATATTGCATAAACATATATGTGGCTTACTTTTTTATCACATGGTATATAAAACAACAGCCCTTATAGTAAAATATATTTTCCTTATTTTAAAATTTTGGAGACAAATAAATGAATGGATGAATGCATGAATTAATTAATTTATGAATGAATGAAAATGAATGAAAATGAATGAAAATGAATAAATGAATGAATGAATGAATGAATGAATGGATGAATGGATGAATGGATGAATGAATGAATGAATGAATGAATGATTGAATGAATGAGCGAGCGAGCGATAGAACGGACGGACGGACGGACGAACGGACGGACGAACGAACGAACGAACGAACGAACGAATGAATTAATTAACTTATGAATGAAAGAATGAATGAGTGATTTAATTAATAATATATTACTTTATTAATTAAATATATGAACGAACGAATGGACGGACGGACGGACGGACGAACGAACGAACGAACGAACGAATGAATGACATAAATATATAAATAAATAAATAGGTAAATAGGTAAATAAATAAACAAGTTTTCCTGCACAGTGCCTTCAAAATCCTATCTCAAAACATACACGATGCGTCTAATCCAGGATTATGACGCTTTGACGCTGTCCTTTGACCCCCTAACAAAGACATTGCACCCCTTCAAAGATGGACAAGGGCAGAGGTGTGACGCCGAGACCTCGCGGACAAGTACGACACACATTTACTTTCTAATCCGAGAAAGAATTCTTCTGCTTCATTTTCCTTGACCGGAGGAGCAGAAAAAATCTATGATAGGTTTAGCGCATTGGTTGAAGAAAAGTCAAGTTTTTGGTTTTGGGCACATAGAACTGTTACAGGGTTTCGGTTCATGATTGCTGGACAAAGGAGCCAATGTGCACATCCACTTTACAAGCGGAATTAAGAAACTGTGCATGCAAATATACGAGTTCTAAAATAACCCCACAAAATAGCCATGTTTAAAGATGACTTAGTTTTTAAAATTGTCAAAGGCTTTGAGGTAACATATCTGTTCCACAGTTACATTATCATTCATTTTTCATATAAGTTCAGTTTACACCTTCTAATTATCGAAAGACTTCATGTTATTTAAGACATATTTCTTAAAGTGACACCCTTATTCAAAATCAATACATACACAGTCATGTATAACAAACATACATTTTGAGTGATAAATATTTAACTACTTACTGTAAAATGCATTTATGGAAAATACTAATAACTGATAACTAGATTTTAACCGTGTATTTATAATAGCTGAAAACGCAAAACTATTAAATGATTGGTAAGTGCTAAAAGATTTACTGATCTACTATCGTCTCATAAGGTAGAAATATCGTGTTTTCTGCACATTTCTTCCGAATTAAACTCGGTATCCCTTATAAGAGCCATTGTTTTCAACATTTATTCATCCTTTTGGTATATGAAAACAATTGAATTGATTGTGAAAAATCTTATTTGGGAAAAAGAGTGCATCTTTATATGCATTATTTCTTTTCCACGGTAGTATATATTGAATAATATTTAACACATCGACCCTTTGATGTAAATTTTAACAAGTGTTTGGCACCCTGATGCTGATAAAATTCCCAATTAGTGACGATTTGTCATTTAGCCATGTCAGCGCACGTCAACTGCTTAGTACATTAATTGATTTTAACGGTTCAAATCTTATCAGGTGCAAACATTTTATGCCCTTAGGTATTTCAAACTTTATATCGTATCGATCTTGATGTGTTATTTAGGAATTTTTGAAATGTAACATTTGCAAGCGTATGTTTTCAGACTCTAATATATACGAATGATGCAAACGTGCAATGGAAATAAGTATTACTTTGACTAATACCTATTTTAAAATGCTTTACTTTTTTGTTTTAACATCAACGTTATGATAAATTAATGATGAATAAATTTGTATTATTATCCTCAACAAGTAGTATATATAATGTATTGTTAATAAGTCAATTTAAACTTCAGTTCTGTTCTGTTCATATTTTCCCACAAAATATCCTATTTATTACAAACTCGTTAGAGAATTTCCTACTGGCGGATCCAGGTGTAAGGGACTCATCCGGCACTGCACTAAAGTTGACTTTTTATTCCAACATATGAGAAACCAGGGGATAAAGTACGCATAAAATGCACCATTTCTGACTAGAAAGTGTTAACATTGTCTTTTGGGAGTACCCCCAACCCCCATGACAAAATTTTAAACCAAATAAATTTCGGTTCTAAAAGAGGGGCACACGTCAAAAACGTCCCTTCTTGTGTCAAAGCCTTGATTCGCCCTTGTTACCTACCACATTGCATGGAATGCGCTTTCTATGAATTGAATTTTCATATACAAAATCGGCTTTTAACCTTGCGGAGGGTATCATAAAGCAAAATAATCCAGCCCCGGGACTTTTGTATGCGTTTTCAAATACCGATGTATCGCATTTCGGACCATTATCACATTTAACCTCCATGCTGTGTAATCACAGGGCGTGTACCGCTTTTCTTTGGAACTGGAACGGAATTATATCACCTGCCGGCTTATACACGAGCCGTTGAAGATGGCGACGAGCACAAGTTGACAAGAATTATGAAAATAACTTGTAATTCAGCTAAGCCTGACAAAACTGGTACTTAATAGTATCCGCCAATTGACAACAATTACAAGACGTTTGCTAAATAATTATGTGTTAGCCTGTAATTCGCCCTTCCTGTACTGGCTGGGGGTTTAAACATTCGGAACATCTCGGCCGTTTTTCATCGAAAACAACCTCGGTTGTATGCCGGTTCATCAGTAGAACTAGTTCGTGAAATTTTAAATAATAGTATTAATCAATTGTATTGTTTTAACGTGTAATTTGTAATAATAAGTTCAAACTCATTCCATTGAAGTGTATAATTCCATAAATAGTTAAGATTCTCAAGAGTAAAGTCATTGGGTTTAATTGCTAAAATGAAATTACTACGCGATCTTTTGCAGCTTAGTTAAATGTAAAGATTTCTGATATTGTAAACCATCCATATACATCCAAGGTTGTTTCAGATGAAAAGTGGCCGAGGTGTTCCGACTGGGGTTTCAAAAAGCCGGACAGGAGAATATTTTGTAAACTTCATGTTGGAGCTTGCCAGTAGATGGGGGTACCATCTTAATGGTTAATAAAATAATTGTAATGGAATAAAAATCATATTGTCCAATACTAATATCCGAACAATTTATTTGTTTTCTTTACATATCTGTTTTGTAAATATTACCATTCCGATATGTTAATTACTTCAGCAAACAGTTTTACCGATCAATTGCTGTTAATTCCACCAATGTCATTGTTAAGAAAATATCAAGTCTGTTTATTGTATTTTAGAAGCGGATCTTATCTTTTCTGCAAACATTTTCAAGTGAATAAATCTTTTAATTCACTTCTTTTCTGCCTTCTTGAATTTTCAATATGAACTATCAATGACAAATTTGTTTTAACAATTTTCTGCCAAGTTGATTACAAGTCCTTCCAAAACAAACAATTAACAGGGATGACTTCGAAATTATCCTTTTTACGAAATCGATTCGTTCGCTGATCTGTTAGTCAGGCGAACATCTTGAGCCTAATTTACAATGTCTTACCAGCTTTAGATATTAATAGTTTGGCCATAAATAACAACTTTGAAAATTTAAAGGTTTGGTAGGTTCCATATTTAAGTAATAATTAATATTAAGATCAATTGTAGAACGAAATACTAACAACCAGTTTCATATTATCAGTATCATGTCATTGTGTTGACATGGAAGTGTATACCTATGTTATATATACATTACCGGCAAACTTATACATTGATAAAATACATGTACGTTTAAATACAAACCAAAAGGGTGAGAGTGGCTGAGCCTCTCACCAAAGAGGTGTTTGGTTCGATCTTTAAGCAGAGGTACTTTTCATGGCCCCCAGAAAGGACACAGTACTGGTTTCTACCTAGGAAACGTACGTGAGAGTGATTTATGTCAGCTTTCAGCTGTCTTCAAAATTGAGCAAAAATGAATTTGTATACATTAAATATAACCTTGATAAAAAAATATGAAGCTATATGTATACGTATGGAAATTCCTTTTACTCATGTTGTGGGAATAGAGTGGTCAGTTTGCCCTGTTTTATCTTGATTAAAGAATTACAGTAGTTAAAATATTTTCGCAGACGTAACAATTGTATCAGTTAATCAAAGTGCCGAACTACATGGCTCATTTCCTGTGCTTTGTTCCTTACGCAAACTCGGTCACTTTAGAATAAAACACGAACTAAACATCATTATCGTTCCCATAGAAAGCGACTGTTGATATAAATTAAAATGTCATTGGTCACATAAATTTCGCTGGCCAGATTCCATCAAAGTATGTCAGGTATTGCGCAAAGCAAAAAAGCAGGGGCGTGTTGCTAATTTGGGGCTACAATGGACAGTAATTTCCTGTCACCTGAGCTTGTACAAAGCAGCAACAAGGGGTATAGAGTTGCTTATGACCATCATACTATTACATAATCATACACAAACACTATTAGGGGGTAAATAACTCCATCTGAAACCACAACTGCCCTGTCCTTCTTGGCTGACCACAGCTATGTGTGATATTTAAATGTTTAAATGATTTAAACCTCTTCAAATGACCAGGGAGGGTCTGTTTAGCTTAAAAGTAACTGACCAATTAAAGAGTGTTAGACGAGTGTGATTTAAGTTTCACTACATACAATATGTGTTTTTTCTTTGATAAAAATGACTTTAAAAGCAATGACTTGCCAGTAGGCATGAGAACTAACATGATTCTACAACTTACCCATGAATAATAAATGGTATACTTATATAATGTAATGGAAACTACAAGAACAGGTTCAGCACCCACAAACCTACCCTGATACGGGATCAAAGGCTAGAATCAAAACAGACCACCGAACAAAAGACGTACAATATATTGCAGACAGTTCACATGCACATATATCAATGAACCATTGGGTAACTCGTGAATATCTGGGTAACCGCTTTTGAGGATTCACTTTAATATGTCTTCTAGTCAAATGTACGAGTAGTACGCAAAGAAATCATACGGCGATGTAACTACAGGGACTAGCACAGAAGCCGAACAATGGCTTATCACCTGGACCCAATTTCTCGAAACTTCTTAAGCTTTACAGGCTTAAGTTGCTTATTTCATTGAGCCAAAATACGTACTTAAATTGGATTTTGATCAATATTTAATGGTTTATTGTGCTTATCATAAAAATCATTTCTACCTAAAGTATTAAAAATATTAAGAAGTTGATATTACGCAAATTATTGAAAACAAAATTAGTGAGCTTAGCTTAATCCTGTTATAAGTTTCGAGAACATGTGGCCTGGTGTTTATGGGTACGCGGCTAAAGGCGGAACAGTCACTCAATGAGACACACACTATGGCGCAGATAACATACACATTAAAGAATTGTTACTGATGCTTGTTGGGGGTAACCGCCCTGGAACGGTAAACGAAACAGAAGTTAACTGGGGAAGGGGAGGGGGTGGCGGTTTCCCGCTTAAGGAATACACAACCTTTCAACATTTATTAACAAAGTGTTTATATGTACGGTTAAACCGTCAGGCACGAATACATCACAATCATGACCACGTAAGACAATGGAAAACAATAAATACGATTGATTAATGTTTCGTATTAATGAAGCAAGCTATCTATTACTAACTTTTGGAGCACCAACTTCGAAGAGTCAATGAACATACTAAGGATCAAGGCCTAAAACAAAGTTCCCAATCACACACATTTACTCTTCCATTTGGTTGAAAATGGGTGATTTGTTTGTCACTGCATTCGCAACTCGTAGATTAATATTCGAATTTAACCCACTTTTAACAATTAATATTTTTTTATACTAATTTAGATTTGCCTAATTGTCAAGACACCTGACACGAACACCTTCGAGGCCGCTTCCTGAAAAAATGGATTGGTATTCAATATGGAACTAAGGCAATATTATGGCCATACATCATAGACTTCATTTACTTTATAGGTCCGTTATTTAACAGACAAAGTCCGATTAGCTACATTGTTCGTAGATCTAATAAGAGATCAATTTTGAATACCACCCCAGACCCATGTATATGAACGATCTCAAGTCTGACTTTTCACTCATAATCACATAAGTGAAGGTTTTAAATGTTGAAGTATATAAATATCAGTGAAATACGGGCAATCTGTACAGCGATGTTCACTACCAATGCTCTGTAAGACGGAAATAAATTTAAGATTCGCAGATTTTAGCCTTTAGTAAATAGGGACTGAAGACCGCTCGTAAATTTGGTCCCTTGTGTCCCTTTGAAACGCAAAGAGAACGTGTCCCTGAAATGGCCCGAACATACGACCTCTGAGATTAGAGGACACAATTTGCACTTTTCTATTCACGTTTATTTTGTTTTGTCTTGTATAAGTCCGTATATGTCACTTATTTGACTTATGGTCCTTGTCCAAATTAACAAGATCATTTAAGGTCTTTGACTCCTGGTCTTGTTGACGAAAAGGGTTGTTTAACACCCCCCGTTAATTTACATTTTACTGACCGTTCCAAGGCGGGACCTAACAATCCTTGATAAACATACCTAGTTCTTTATATATAGTATGTATGCACTGTGCTGTTTGTGGAATTTTGTGCTGTTCTTCCATGTTTCTTGTCTGTGACTTTTTGTTTTTGTGTTCTATGTCTTTGGCGTTTACCCAGTGCCATTAAACCGGGTTTATGTTTAAACTGTTTGCTACGGAGCTTGTTTCTGTTGTTTTTCACATAAGTATTGTCCCTCTAAATAATGTAATATTGCATCATCAACTTTCCGACTTCGTTTTACATGCCGTAGTTTGTTTTTTAAATAAAATAAATAAAGGAAATATGGTGTCTAGTCTTATAATGAAACACATGCATTTCCACATACTGGCAATATGAATAGATTTGTATTGGCTTTATGACTTTAAGTTTATCTATAAGGATATCATATTAATTGGCTATATACATGAATATCCATGGTTTGAAGAGATGGAAACCCTACCTCAAATTGTAGTCGAAATTACGACAATGTCAAAGTGGCCATGCACCCAGTGAAAATCTTTAAACGTTCCGCATTGTCATCGTGCAGGGACCCATACAGTCATACCAGTTGAACCCAGCTCTGGAATCCCCAACCTGAACATGGTAAACAACTCCTTGTCTCTCTTTGTTTTCCAGTTGTGTGGCCATATCATAATGTGTGCTCACAAACTTCAGATGTGGGGGATTGGTAGAGGAAAATGGGAAGGTATGTAAATTTATATATTATTTCAACTTACTAACCATCTGATAATTGTACAGAGTTATTATTTGATTAAGATTAATTATGCTATGTTCAGTCATAATGCTGAGTCAATGTTTTGTCTCAATGTGGGCGGAGGCCATCTAATGGACTTTAGAAGGCGGGTATTTCTCAAAAGGCAGGATTTGACCGCCTACTACGAAATATACTTTGACATATTACCCTCCTCCAGGAGTTGGATTTAGACAACAACATATACTGTTTATGTAAATTACCATGGTGTGCTATACCTACCATTGTAAAATAAACAACTGGTTTCTAACTGCGGATTAATGAATAATTGGTCAGGCGATTGTTCGTTCTGCTGAGGATCCATGTGCCATTTAATATGTAACATTTTTTTATTATTTGGTTTTGGATGCAGTATCCAGTGCGTCATGATTATTTTAATGAAATGTCTAAAACATAAATGAATTGATATATTTCTTTCATAACGTTAAAGTAATTTGAGTAAGGTAGCTACCAATAGAGATGTTATTTCATATATCCGAAACAATAGCACAGCACTGCAATGTATAATCAGAATAAATATCATGTTTGTAATTTATGTTTAAAAAGGTATTTTAAATAGTTCGATCTATACTGGTAACTATATGAAAGCACTGTTAATCATTAAAGCCTCCAAATTAAGGGACAATAATATTGACATAGTGCAATAGATTATATGTGGTGTAAATATATGCTCTACTTTTTTATTTAAATATATGTGACATTGTATGCATTTTCAAGCTACTTAATTTTATTAAATGTATATGTATTTCATGCCAGTCTGTGTGTAACATATATAATTACATGCATGCATATGAAAAAAGCTGTTTATACTTAATTCTTAGTTAAATATATTGTATGCATAGTTTTAGATAGTTTGATTTTCAACAGAGGACATTACATAACACACCGCATCACATAACAATACACAACATCATATATATATACTGGTATACATTTTACTTCGAAAGGAAAACATAATCAAACATATACTTTTAACCAGATTAAAACACCAAAGATGATTTGTTTATTTGGAAGTAGTTGTTTAAGTTATTCTTAAGTTGCAAACACGACTTGCTACTTAGCGACCCTGGTTCTCTATAGAGCCCAAGGTTATTTACGAATTGTATTGAATCTTTGTAAAGTTTAAATATTAGGACCGTGCGTGTTTTTATTCAGTATTTATATTCTGTATATTAAAAACTATACCTGTGTGTACTATATATTAATGCAATGAAACTAAGACAATAGTAATAGTGTTTAACGACACAAAATTAATATAAAACAAATAAAACAAACAAAATTAAATACAATAGAAATCGGATTCAAGGCCCTTCAGCATCTTCCATTCACTTCGATAAGGGAATACAAAATTATATGTAAACACATTATGGGAGACATTTGAATAAGATTTATATTAATATTAAACTCTGGAACCATGGTATTTATTTAAGGGAATACAAAATTATATGTAAACATATTATGGGAGACATTTGAATAAGATTTATATTAATATTAAACTCTGGAACCATGGTAATTATTTAAGGGAATACAAAATTATATGTAAACATATTATGGGAGACATTTGGATAAGATTTATATTAATATTAAACTCTGGAACCATGGTAATTATTTATGTGAAAACAAAATTGTATGTTTGATTTTGCGTATATTGTTTTTCATGTAATTTTGATCTTACACTTTTAACTTTTAATTATGATCTGTCATTCGGTCTTCTATAAAAAAACAACTTTAAATGGTGAAGACGTACACGTATAGAAATATTTTAATCCAAACGTATTAACATGGCTAGTAATGTTGAACAAATTATTACATATAAACAATAATGCAAACCCTTTTAAGTTTTGTATGAAGTGCAAGTAATTTTCATATCAAAATGGGCCGACTTTGATATAGGAAATTATACTCCATATTCCGCCGATATATAGGTGTCTTATAAGCCCGATGGGCCGGGTGTAAATGTAAAACTATTCATTATACAATATTATTATACTATGTTCACATGTCATTATAATAAACAACTTATTTACTTAATTACTAACTTATAGGAATTTGATTCGCGACTTCTGATTTATATGCATCAACATTCCAAGCACAATATAAAAAGTAAAAAAGGCAACATTATTAAGTATTTTAATATTACAATGAAAACAACACCGAAGCTTTTTACCCGAAAATGCATGCAAAGATCAGAGTCTACTGGACACGTCGAAAGACACAACGTCACAAAACAACAGACGCACATTACATAAATATTGAAATTTCGTTTTATAGCAATACATGTTGGGGAAACCGCCTTGGAAGAGTCAGTTAAAAAAATGAATCCACTAGATGACGTCTTTATATTTTATAATGCTTACAGTAAAAACAAACATTTTCAGATATTTGAGGAGCGTATTTTGGAGACTGTGTTGTCTCCTGATAGTTTTGTGTTGACTGTCGGGCATGCCACTATAGTTCCTGTTGTATTATGAAGCAAGGTGTTAGAAATATATAAAAAAAACAACTGTTTTCGACTCTCAATGAAAATTTGTTGTCCGGTAAGCGCAGTGATTAGCGAATTCACTTCTCACTAAGGGCTCCAGGTTCGATTCCCGACCTGGGCGCATGTAAGTTTGATTTGTGGTCACCGAGCTGAACAAATGGATTTCTTCCGGGTAATCCGGTTTCGACAACAGCACAATACCTCACTCTCGCGTAACATTGTGCCAACAAGAGTGATTGATACAATGTGCGACGGCAAACTAGTCCAACAAATCCCTTCAGAGAAAAGCATGCTCGACCCTGAAGGGGTCCGCTGGCCATGTTTGACGTCGCGCGTTACAAATGGTGGCAGCGGTGGGATGTTGACAACTGCCGAATTGGAGCTGCCTTACCCACGAGTTTCCAAGGCCAAGAGGGGGAAAGTAATGTAACGGCCCGCTGTAGGCGGCGGATGTGCGTTCATAGTATAGCATTCCGTTATAGACGGAAGTACGTTCAAAGTGCGTATGTTTACTTGGTTGGTAATATGGAAATTAGCAAAGCCCGGGCTGTATGTAGATTGAGAATATACTGTATATAAAAACCAGTTCAACTCTTCAGGGTCGATCATGTTTTTCTCTTAAGGGATCTGCTGACCTTCTTGACGTCGCACGTTACACTTGTTTCACAATCGTTGTAAAACAAAGACGTTTAAACTAATGAAGATTTTGAGATTCCTGGAGACACACACCTTAAGCCTCGAATCGTTCAGTGGATAATGATGAATATTCTTATAAATTAGGGCAAGTCATTGTTAAATTAATTAATGAAAAACTAAAGGGATAAGCCCAGTAGCCTAAAGGCCCGGTCACACCGCCCGAACTTTGTTGGAGCGTTCCTTGAACGGTAGGGAGAGGGGACCGAATTTCGACAACGCTCGTCACCGCGCACAAAATGGGAAAAAAATCGAAAACAAGGGCGTTGCCTTAGCGGTGAACCGCTGAAGCCGGCGTTGCTATAGCGTTGGCTTGACGGTAGCGAGCGGTAGCGAGCGTTGGTTTATTCTGGTCCCGCTCCGACACCTCCATACCAACGGCAAACCAAAGTTCATCACCGCAATGGATCGCTGCTTCAACGCCCGACACCGTTCTAGCAATCCCGTGTCCGCTCGTAAAACCCTTACAACCGCTCCACCAAAGTTTGTGCAACGTTTAATCACCGCCCGGGCAAAGCTGGCGAAGCGGTGGTCCAGCGTTTAAGATTTCTGCGTTGGTCTAGCGGACCCAAGCGTCCACGAACTTGCGTCTAGCGGTGCCAAACTTTGACTGGGCGTTGTTGGAACGGTGGTGAACTTTGCCGGAGCGGAAAATTGCCCGCTCCTCACCGCTCGCAATATTTTGTGCAGCTCAAAACTTTCGGAGCGGTAGGAAGGACCATAAGCGGTGGCCGAGCGTATACGGCGTTGCCTAAACGGGGGCCAACTTCTGGTGAACGGTAACGAGCGGTGATGATTTTTTTTCACCGCTCCAGGAACGCTCCAGCAAAGTTCTTGCGGTGTGACCGGGCCTTTACGTTTAAACAATTTCCTGTTTAAAATCACATGTAGGGGCCTCACAAAAGACACGGCGCTACAAGACAACACACGTTACATAACTATCATAATGTCATCAGTGATAAATCAAAATTATATAACAAGGAAAAAGTGAGTCTTTATTTAAAATATAATTGAAATACACGAACGTCAACTTGCGCAAAGGAATATGCTAAAAATACATTCACTCGATCTAGAAGAATGTGATATTTCCTCTGCGTAGAAAAACAACAATAATTTAAAAGTCCGATCTGATTTGCGACTTATTTTGATCTGCATGAATTGGGAATTTCGATGATTCCTCTAGTTCAGTACATTCAATTTAATTTGATTTAATACATGCCACATGCATTTGAAGGTTAGTTTGCTAGAACCAGCTAGTGCCATGTGTTTTCTATCGGTTTTGTAGATATTTTTAGGCAACATTTGTTACCATGTGCGATGTTTTATGTTCTGACGTGTGTTTATCTTCTAACATCACATGCGAAGGTTTATATATTTTTTTCCATGTGATCACATATGCATGTTTAAAAACAACAACAATAACATCAGCAATATTGGTTGAAATAAGAAACATTGGAGTCAATTTAATTGCGATACTGGTTATGAAAAGCACGACTATATTTGACTACTTGATATGTGTAATTATTTCATACCAGTAGTATTTCATTTTAATACTGCATGATTAAGACATAAAACATGGAAACTTGAACAAAAATCCTTTTGAAACACACTTTTTCTGATACCGTATCACAGAGTAGACTAATGCGCATGCGCAAAACCACTTCCGCAGTACTACGCGAAAAAAAAATAAATAGGACGCTTGTCGTGGAACTGAATTGCTTTCGTAAAGGAAACTATTATTACTATTTTTATCAAAATAAAAGGACTACTTTGTCAGTCTGTTTTTCTGTGAGAATGTATCACTACAGTTGCTTGCGTAAAGATACATCGCACTCAACCTTCGGTCACTTGTGAAATGAACTTTACGCTTGACTAAAATAGTACTCCCTTTATCCTTACTTAAAGAGAATATCGTTTGAGCTACAGTCAGACATGCTGTCGATATTTTTATATAATGAATGTATGAATACAGTCATTTTATACCAATCGATAGTTCATATAATAAAATATGCAAAAGTGTAAATCTGCCAATACATATATATACATTTAATGTTTTGATAATTTTTATATATCACAATTTGGCATTCCTGTTTACAGTAAACTTATATGGATAGATGAGGTTAAAAATAGAATCAACCATTTTTGTATTTTATAATAGCATAAATCCGTCCCAACCTCAAGGAATAATGCCGTTTATTTAAAAGATGCTTACATAACTTGGACACCGATAAATTTAATAGCAACACAACCATATCAACATCTCTCATACAATTGACATAGACCAACCTTTTCCCAAATCGACACGGTTTTTGCCAAATCAAGATATAACACCATCGACAAAACAACAGGCAGGCATTGCAAACACGATGTAACATATGGAATATCGTAGGAGTACAAATAAATAATTCATGAAGTGTTTGTGTCAGAGGATATCACAGGGGTTTTATATTATAATATCTTGTAATTCACATTTCTGTTCATTGATCGTTCATGGTCCTTGAACCTTGCTGTATTAGCACTGAAATGCTCATATACATTGCTAATTGTCTGAACCTTTTTCTCCCACTGGATTCCAAAATTTAAGGTATACTTCTTCTGGTACATTTGATACAGTAAAACCGTCTACAACAGTTTTGTTTTATTAAACCTGCTAAGACAACTACTTTGCTCACCTTGTTGCTGGGTGACAAATGTGTTGTGAAGAGTAACCTTGAAAGCATGACATAAATACATGCATACAATAAAATAGCAGTGAAAGTTTCAATAAGACTTTTCACTGACAGTAATCATTTTTTTAATTTAGGCCCGCACCGCCACCCCCGCCTTAAGTGGCCCAAGTTAACTGTTTTATGTCAATTTTGTGAAACAAAAACAACAAAAATAAACTTTCCATCTAATCCTCATAAAGTTCGGTTATGAGGGACCGGGTGCACGTCCAAAGTGGCCACCCGAAATCTCGCCCTCTCTAGAGCAATATCTTGGACCGCCCCTGGTAATTGTTATGGTAATCTATGTGCATGCTGACCGCAGTCGACTTCCGCAGTCGTGTTTTATAATGTAAACGATATTCCAATATCCGCGAAAATATGACAAAACATGAACAAATAAGTAGAATTTTTATCTGATAATCATTTTATATTTCAATAGTCGAAATTAATTTTTCGGAAAGAAATCTTAAAATTGGCTTGATTAAAATATTTCATTTCCATGTAGAAAAACGTTCAAATAGAAACAATATCAATTTAAAAGTTTCATTCTCCGTATGTTTTGCTGTATGACAATGTTTTTTCTGCCTTTTAGTTCATTATTTGATTTATAAAATAGAGTTTTGATATTCCGCACCCGCGTCTGCCGGCGACTTGAATAGTGTTGGGTCCACTACATGTGTCCGCACCAAATTATATCCGCTCAAATCGCACAGTATTCAATTTTAGTGGACGCGGACGCATAAGGGAAACAATGGCAAAAGTTCTCGGGTCTGACGCAGATCGGATGCGCATGCGCATGCAGAAACATGGACTAAGCCTAAAAGTATTTAAGCGGACAACGGATGCGGACAGTTGAAGCGGACAGCGTGCACATGGAATACCGACCTTATTTTAACAGTGCCGAC
Source organism: Mya arenaria (assembly GCF_026914265.1). NCBI lineage: Eukaryota > Metazoa > Mollusca > Bivalvia > Myida > Myidae > Mya > Mya arenaria. Next base: position 33,717,318 of record NC_069125.1, read on the forward strand.
CTTTCCCGACAACGGCTTCAAAAGTATTATTTTTTTCAAGAGTCGCTACGATTATTGTCATAATCACGAAGTACAAGAAAGTAAAGACACTGTGGACAAAACACGGGTCGACATTTTACATAATACACACATCACTTAAGCAAACACTCTTGCATATAAATAATTTCCCGAAAAGTCGCGTTTCGGAAGCGCAAACTCAACACCAGTCCGCATTTTTGATTCTCGGTCCGATTCAATCGGAACTCCTCGGCTAGTATCTCGAAGCTTGCCGGAGATGGCCGAGTTGTTACGATTGGGTCCGATTAAGACGGTAAACTGCTCTATGAAACTATGTCAACTACAGGGACAAGGTCGGTATCCTCAATTTAACCAAGATCCTGTTAAGAGGCACAGAGATCAAGGCCAAGCAAACATCAATCAAGAGACAAAACTCGTTACGACATTCTTCCCGTATATGCATTTATATTGTGTCGACAAGGCGTCGATAAGTTTAATCATATGTTATCACAGGGAACTTGTTTTCATGGTTGAGATATATTGTTCCAATATATGTTTTTGTCACTAAACGGAAAAATCTTTTCACAATTCTTCACCACTTAAATTTCCCATGAAAGTTTCGTTCTCAATAACCCTCTCACCCCCTATTGCTTTTGTCTTATGCAGCTGATTATTTTTAAACACATATTCATGTATAATACATGCTCTTTTTGGCATTATACGAATTTATTGTGTATTACGTAGACGCATTTTGTCTAATATTCACAGATCGTGTTTGACATTACGAACATACGTTTTTGTCCAATATACACTGATAGCGTTGGTACTACGTAGATGCATTTTGTCAAATACACTGATCGTGTTTGCATGACGAAGAAGCTATTTGTCATTTATATATACACTGATCGTGTTGACATTACGTAGATGCGAATTGTCCTGTATACATTAATATTGTTCGCATTACGTTGATGCGAATTATCCTGTATACACTAATCTTGTTTGCATTACGTAGATGCATTTTGTCCTGTATACACTGATCGTGTTGGCATTACGTAGATGCGTTATTACATATACACACTGATCGTGTAGGCATTACGTAGATGCGTTATTATATATACACACTGATCGTGTTGGCATTACGTAGATGCGTTATTACATATACACACTGATCGTGTTGGCATTACGTAGATGCGTAATTACATATACACACTGATCGTGTTGGCATTACGTAGATGCGTTATTACATATACACACTGATCGTGTAGGCATTACGTAGATGCGTTATTACATATACACACTGATCGTGTAGGCATTACGTAGATGCGTTATTACATATACACACTGATCGTGTAGGCATTACGTAGATGCGTTATTACATATACACACTGATCGTGTTGGCATTACGTAGATGCGTAATTACATATACACACTGATCGTGTTGGCATTACGTAGATGCGTTATTACATATACACACTGATCGTGTTGGCATTACGTATATGCGTTATTACATATACACACTGATCGTGTAGGCATTACGTAGATGCGTAATTACATATACACACTGATCGTGTTGGCATTACGTAGATGCGTTATTACATATACACACTGATCGTGTAGGCATTACGTAGATGCGTTATTACATATACACACTGATCGTGTAGGCATTACGTAGATGCGTTATTACATATACACACTGATCGTGTAGGCATATCGTAGATGCGTTATTACATATACACACTGATCGTGTTGGCATTACGTAGATGCGTTATTACATATACACACTGATCGTGTAGGCATTACGTAGATGCGTTATTACATATACACACTAATCGTGTAGGCATTACGTAGATGCGTAATTACCTAAATAAACTGATCGTGTAGGCATTTCGAAGATGCGTTTTAACCTATATACACTGTTCGTGTAGGCATAACGTTGATGCTTTTTAACATATATACACTGATCATGTTGGCATTTCGAAGATGCGTTTTAACTTTTAACCTATATACACTGATTGTGCAGGCATTACGTAGATGCGTTATTACCTATATACACTGATCGTGTATGCATTACGTAGATGTGTTATTACCTATGCACACTGATCGTGTAGTTATTACGAAGATGCGTTATTACCTAAATACACTGATTGTGTAGGCATTACATAGATGCGTTATTACCTATATACACTGATCGTGTAGGCATTACGTAGATGCGTTATTACCTATGCACACTGATCGTGTATGCATTACGTAGATGGGGGTCGCAGGTTCGATTCCTGGCCGCACCACTAAAATACTTACTTAATCGTCTTCCGAGGGACGTTAAATTACGAAACATTTTGACCGATACATTTTGATCTCGTTTGCATGGAATACATGCATTTCGTCCCATATATTTTAATCTCGTGGGCATAATATTGTTGCATATTATCAAATATACACTTACCTCGCTGCCATTACGTATATTCATTTGGTCCCATATAATCTTATCTTCTTCTTATATCGTGTAGTCATCACTTAGGTGCATTTGGTCCCATACACTCTTATCGTGTTGCCATTACCTTGGTACATTTGGTCCCATACACTCTTATCGTGTTGCCATTACCTTGGTGCATTTGGTCCCACACATTCTTATCGTGTTGTCATCACCTAGGTGCATTTTGTCCAATACATTTTTATGTTGTTGGCATTACATACATGCTCCATTGAGTTTGATGTTATTGACATTAAGATTGTGCATTTTTGCCCGATTTTGTGTTTCTTCTGTTAACATTACGTCGACTAATTCTGATATTTTTTTTTAATTTACTTTAGCATTGCGGATCAATTTTATCAGTTAGCTGATGTAAATGCATTTTGCCCTCTATATTATGACAGTGTTGACATTACGTAGATGCATTTTGTCCCATATACACCGACCTTGTTCGCATTACGTAGAAGCATTTTGTCCCATATGCACCGACCTTGTTCGCATTACGTAGAAGCATTTTGTCCCATATGCACCGACCTTGTTCGCATTACGTAGATGTATTTTGTCCCATATACACCGACCTTGTTCGCATTACGTAGATTCATTTTGTCCCATATACACCGACCTTTTTCGCATTACGTAGATGCATTTTGTCCCATATACACCGACCTTGTTCGCATTACGTAGATGTATTTTGTCCCATATACACCGACCTTGTTCGCATTACGTAGATGCATTTTGTCCCATATACACCGACCTTGTTCGCATTACGTCGATGCATTCTGCCCATTTTGACCTGGTTGACATCAGTTAAGTACATTTCACCCAATATATTTTAAGATTACGTAATGCATTTGATCGAATATACACTAATATTGTTGGAATAACGTCGGTGCATTTTGCTCCATATGTTTCAATCGTGTTGTCATTCTGTAGAGGCATTTTGACCAACGTGTTTTGATCGTATTATCATAACATAGATGCATTTTATCCCATATATTTTTATCGTGTTGTCATAATATAAATGCATTTTATCCCACATTTTTTATCTTGTTGGTGTTTTTTAGTTTAATTTATCCTATAACACTGATGGTGTTGGCATTACATAAATGTCTTTTGTCCCATTCATATTTTGATTGATGCAAAGGAATATTCGAATATTCGATCAAACGTTTGGTATTCGAATGTCCTTATCGGTATTCGAATATTCGATCAAACGTTTGGTATTCGAATGTCCTTATCGGTATTCGAATATTCGATGGGTTATTTTGTTGAATAAATAGAATAATAATTCTTTTTGATATTTTTGTTTTTGCATCTACTCGTTCATTGTCCCCACGTATCATATATGTTTACATTGTTGGCATTTTGAAGGTACATGTCTCATCTGTTATAATCCTTTTCGCATTTCGTATTTTCCCCCATATAGATTGGTTGTGTTGTTATCACGTCGATGCATTTGTCTCTTATAATAGTGATGGCATTACGTAGCTGAGTTTTGTCCCATGTGCATGTATTTTAATCGTGTTGGCACTACGTAGATGCATTTTATCCCATATTGTTTGATCGTGTTGGCATTACGTAGATGCATTTTATCCCATATTGTTTGATCGTGTTGGCATTACGTAGATGCATTTTATCCCATATTGTTTGATCGTGTTGGCATTACGTAGATGCATTTTATCCCATATTGTTTGATCGTGTTGGCATTACGTAGATGCATTTTATCCCATATTGTTTGATCGTCTTGACATCATATGGCTTCGTTTGTCTGATATATATAAATTGTGTTGGCTTTATGTATATGCATGTGGCGGATCCGTGGTCTAGTGGTAACACACTTGACTGTCAATCCAGGAGTCGTAGGTACCACTAAACAAATACTTATCTTTTTCCGGGAGGGACGTTAAATGGTGTCCCGTGTGACAGGGCTATAATCTGGTGCACGTTAAAGAATCAAGGTAGCTCTAGCCTGGGTTATATTCTATCTGTGCACTATGCTCCCAAAAAATTAAAATGATAAACAATCTTATCGGAGCGCGCGGCGAATGGGCAAGGCCAGAGTGCGAATATAAATAAGATTACACACCACCACTGTATATGCATTTTGTCCATTAATAAATCGTTTTGAAATTACATAGATGTGGTATGTCCGGTGTTTTGATCTTGTCAATATTACGTAGATTCATTTGTTCCATATCAATGATCGTGTTGGCATTACATTTTTGCATATGTATACGTCCTACATATTGTAATCGTGTTGACATAACGTATATATTTTCTGTCCCGTAAACACTTTTCCCGTTGGCTTAACGAAGATGCACTGTGTTCATGGAAAATTATCGTGTTGGCTTAACGTAGATGCATTGTAACCATGAACTCTTATCTTGTTTGCTTTACGTAGCTGCATTGTGACCATGAGCACTTACCTTGTTGGCTTAACGAAGATTCATTGTGTCCATGAACACCTATCTTGTTAGCTTAACGAAGATGCACTGTGTCCATGAATACCTATTTGTTGGCTTAACGAAAATTCATTGTGTCATGGACACTTATCTTGTTGGCTTAACGTAGATGTACTGTAACCATGAATACCTATCTTCTTGGCTCAACGAAGATGGATTGTGGCCATGAACACATATCTCGTTGTCTTTACGAAGATGCATTGTGACCATGAACACTTATCTTGTTGTCTTTACGAAGATGCATTGTGACCATGAACACTTATCTCGTTGGGGTAACGTAGATGCATTGTGCCCATGAACACTTATCTCGTTGGGGTAACGTAGATGCATTGTGCCCATGAACAATTATCTCGTTGGCTTAACGTAGATGCATTGTGTCCCATGAACACTTATCTTGTTGGCTTAACCTAGTTGCATTGTGCCCATGAACACTTATCTCGTTGGCTTAACGTAGATGCATTGTGTCACATGAACACTTATCTTGTTGGCTTAATGTAGATGCATTGTGCCCATGAACACTTATCTTGTTGTCTTTACGAAGATGCATTGTGACCATGAACACTTATCTCGTTGGCTTAACGAAGATGTACTGTGACCATGAACACTTATCTCGTTGGCTTAACGAAGATGCACTGTGACCATGAACACTTATCTCGTTGGCTTAACGTAGATGCATTGTGTCCATGAACACTTATCTCGTTGGCTTAACGTAGATGCATTGTGTCTATGAACACTTTTCTTCTTGACTTTAAGTAGTTCCATTGTGTAAATGAACACTTTTCTTCGTGACTTTATGTTGATGCATTATGGCCCATTGCCACGTATTTTGTTAGCTTGAGGTAGATGCATTGTGTCCATGAACACTTATTTTGTTGGCTTTACGTAGATGCATTGTGACCATGAACACTTATCTTGTTGGCTTAACGTAGATGCATTGTGTCCATGAACATTTATCTTGTTGGCTTAACGTAGATGCATTGTGTCCATGAACAATTATCTTGTTGGCATTACGCAGATGCATTGTGTCCATGAACACTTATCTTGTTGGCTTAACGTAGATGCATTGTGTCCATGAACACTTATCTTGTTGGCTTAACGTAGATGCATTGTGACCATGGACACTTATCTTGTTGGCTTTACGCAGATGCATTGTGTCCATGAACACTTTTCTTGTTGCCTTAACGTAGATGCATTGTGTCCATGAACATTTATCTTGTTGGCTTTACGCAGATGCATTGTGTCCATGAACACTTGTCTTGTTGGCTTAACGTAGATGCATTGTGTCCATAAACACTTATCTTGTTGGCTTAACGTAGATGCATTGTGTCCATGAACACTTTTCTTGTTGGCTTAACGTAGATGCATTGTGTCCATGAACATTTATCTTGTTGGCTTTACGCAGATGCATTGTGTCCATGAACACTTGTCTTGTTGGCTTAACGTAGATGCATTGCGTCCATGAACACTTATCTTGTTGGATTAACGTAGATGCATTGTGACCATGAACACTTATCTTGTTGGCTTTAAGCAGATGCATTGTGACCATGAACACTTATCTTGTTGGTTTAACGTAGATGCATTGTGTCCATGAACACTTATGTTGTTGGCTTAACTTAGATGCATTGTGTCCCATGAACATTTATCTTGTTGGCTTTACGCAGATGCATTGTGTCCATGAACACTTATCTTGTTGGCTTAACGTAGATGCATTATGACCATGAATACTTATCTCGTTGGCTTAATGTAGATGCATTGTGACCATGGATACTTATCTCGTTGGCTTAACGTAGATGCATTGTGTCCATGAACATTTATCTTGTTGGTTTAACGTAGATGCATTGTGTCCATGAACACTTATCTTGTTGGCTTAGCGTAGATGCATTATGACCATGAATACTTATCTCGTTGGCTTAATGTAGATGCATTGTGACCATGGACATTTATCTTGTTGGCTTAACGTAGATGCATTGTGTCCATAAACACTTATCTTGTTGGCTTAACGTAGATGCATTGTGACCATGAACATTTATCTTGTTGGCTTAACGTAGATGCATTGTGTCCATGAACACTTATCTTGTTGGCTTAACGTAGATGCATTGTGTCCATGAACACTTATCTTGTTGGCTTAACGTAGATGCATTGTGTCCATAAACACTTATCTTGTTGGCTTAACGTAGATGCATTGTGACCATGAACATTTATCTTGTTGGCTTAACGTAGATGCATTGTGTCCATGAACACTTATCTTGTTGGCTTAACGTAGATGCATTGTGTCCATGAACACTTATCTTGTTGGCTTTAAGGAGATGCATTGTGACCATGAACACTTATCTTGTTGGTTTAACGTAGATGCATTATGACCATGAACACTTATCTTGTTGGCTTAACGTAGATGCATTGCGTCCATGAACACTTATCTTGTTGGCTTAACGTAGATTCATTATGACCATGAATACTTATCTCGTTGGCTTAATGTAGATTCATTGTGACCATGGATACTTATCTCGGTGACTTTATGTAGATGCCAAGTGGTCCATAAATACTTGCTGGCTTTACGTAAATACATTGTGTCCCATGAATACCTATCGTGGTAGCTTAATTGTAAATGCACTGTGCCCATGAACAGTTTAAGTTTACGAAAATGCATTGTGTCCCATAAAGACTTATTTCGTTAGGTTAACGAAGATGCATTGTGACCATGAACACTTATCTCGTTGGGTTTACGAAGTTGCATTGTGACCATGAACACTTATCTCGTTGGGTTTACGAAGTTGCATTGTGACCATGAACACTTATCTCGTTGGGTTTACGAAGATGCATTGTGCCTATGAACACTTATCTCTTTGGGGTTACGAAGCTGCACAGTGTCGCATAAACACTTATCTCGTTAGCATTACGTAAATGCATTTTGTCCCATATATACTTATCGTGTTTGTATTACTTAGATGTATGTATCCCATATATATCTATTGTGACATTTTGTCCCGTTTTGCTTTATCCTGGTGGTGTTATATAGACGCATTTTGTCATATAAACACTGATCCTGTTGCGTTACGTGAATGTACATCTTTTTATATTTCAGGCATTGCGTAGAATCATTTTGTCGCATATATTTTGACCCTGTTTGCAAAAAATAGATATTTTTCGTGCCATATATTAGTATCTTGATTATCTTACGCTGATGAATTTTGTCCACAAAGTTCTGATTTTCTTGGCATTATGAGGGGTGATAAAAACATATTAACCTTTCCTATACATGTATCTGTTAAATGTTGTGCTCAAGGAAACTCATATTTTCCATGCTACATATTTAGTCTACTGTTTACAAATGAAAAATTAGCATGGAAATATTTAGAATTTGAACAAAATAATGTATAAAAGATTGGAAGGGATCTAAGACCCCATGCGGAGAATTTTGGGCAGTGCAAGAAAAATAGTAAACTGATTTGGCTTACTCTTGTGACTTGAATTATACAAATGATTTCAAACGAAGTTCTCCGAGTTTCCCGGGTGTTATTTCATGTAAATTCCTTTCACCATGAGCATCGTCGATAACATTAAAACTCCATGTTGGAAACATCGACGTCGTTCTTCGGACATACCGACATGGCTGCTTTTAAAATACTATGAATTCTGTAAAAATACAACTTTATTTGACGAAACTTTGCATAACTGTTCCGGATAGTTTAAAATTTGTTTTGGTGTAAAATCTATTAATAGTTTGAAAGTTGTGTAAAATATACACAAAAACAGGCCACGTAATGTGTTATCATCCCTCGCGCGTAGATGCATTTCGTGCCATTTATTTTGATTCTGTTTTATGCTTGGTAGATGCATTTTGTCCGCTGGAATTTTATATTCCTGGCACTGAGTCGACCCATTGTTGTGTCATATATTTGTATTCAGTTTGCATTACGAAGATATCTATAGTCCTCTATAATTTTATATTGTTGGCATTGCGTAGAAGCATTTGATCATATTTGTTTTGATTTTGTTGACTTTACGTAGATGCATTTATGTCCCCTAAAGATGCATTTGTTCTATATACATTGATAATGTTGCCTTGCGTAAATTGCTCTTTTATCGATGCATTTCCCCAGCATAGTTTAATATAGCTAGCATTGTGTAGTTTGTTCTGTGTGTTTGATATTATGCGGAAAATAAGTGTTTTCATGTGTGTTTGCATATGAATCTTTTTATTAATGTGTCTTGTACGTGTTTTCATGTGTGTGTTCATATGGACTGTTTGATATTCATGTGTATTGAGCGTGTTTTCATGTATATCTTCATATGTGTTTGTTTGATATTCAAGTATATTGTACGTGTTTTCATGTGTGTGTTCATATGGACTGTTTGATATTCATGTGTATTGAGCGTGTTTTCATGTATATCTTCATATGTGTTTGTTTGATATTCAAGTATATTGTACGTGTTTTCATGTGTGTGTTCATATGGACTGTTTGATATTCATGTGTATTGAGCGTGTTTTCATGTATATCTTCATATGTGTTTGTTTGATATTCAAGTATATTGTACGTGTTTTCATGTGTGTGTTCATATGGACTGTTTGATATTCATGTGTATTGAGCGTGTTTTCATGTATATCTTCATATGTGTTTGTTTGATATTCAAGTATATTGTACGTGTTTTCATGTCTGTTTTCATATGGAGTGTTTGATATCCATGCGTATTGTGCGTGTTTTCATGTATGTTTTCCTATTGACTTTCTGATATTCATGGGGAGTAGTGTGGGATTTTTTGTGTTAATGATTTTTGTTTCATTTTTCATCTGCTTATGACTATTGCGCAAAACATCAAGATCATAGTATATTTTTTTCTAGTTGGCTTGTCAATATAGTTATAAGTATTCATTCTCAAATTCAAAAGAGCAATATCGACGCCAGAAATATTGTTTTACTTCTTATCTTGTGAATTTTGTTTGCGGGATGAATGTTGAAAATAGTTTTTGTTGATGATAAATTTGCACTAACATATTGAAATAATCTTACTGAAATTCGGCTAAAATTATTAGCTATCAATTGTTTTTGGTTTATAACATAATGTATACAGAAGTGTGAAAAATTTGGATGTTAGCAACACGTTGCTTAAATGTTCAATTCCTGTTCCATAGAAGTCTTGAAAGTAAGAGAGAGAAAACATTGATGGTGCAAGGATCATGAATAGTGTTGTTTGGAGCTGTTACGGTAAACACATGTCTTTGAGGGGAAAGTTATCTGTTGTGAACTGACTGACCGAAAAAGCCAATCTCCATAAGGATTGCGATGAAGCAGCCACATACTATTTTCGCATATATTCAAGCCGAGTATCGATATTATTTTTTATTTTATTTTTGTTCAATTCATGAATAATTCATATATTAAGAGTTTTGTAGCTGAATGAAAACAGCAATCAGAAAAATACAGAAATGTTGCCTTCGACCATGAACTCATTCAGTCATTTATACATGCCGTTGGCTAAGCTTTGAGACGAAAATGTCCTTGCGATAAGGTTCGTTCCAAGGTGGAGTCCTTCGGCAGTCTGTGTTGTCTTATTTAATTGCTTTGTTTATCATTTACTTTAGTTTATTTTTCGGATGTGTATGCATGACATGCAGTGCAGGGACACTTTTTTATGAAAAGACTTTTGCACCCTGAATAAATTATTTGTCAGTTTTAGAAAATAATCTGTCACTTAAATGAGCTAACAATAAAAAAAATCACATTTATTCAAATTATTATCAATTTATTCATTTATATTTTGTTAATGATTTGTTCGTTTTGAGTTTTCTATCAATTCACGGAACAATGTATATATCTACACGGTCTAAAGTTTTATTATTCAATAGTGAAATCACAGATTGACAACACATAACGGGAATACAAATATGCTTGAAAACAAACAAAACAGATGGAGTTTTTAATTTATTAATTTGCTTCCGATAAATGTTATTCCAAACTGCATTGATTTGGGATGTCTGAAATATCATTAATATGTAAACTATTTTACAAAAGATGATTCATTGCATACATGCAAAGATACATGAAGATATGTTTTCTTAATTTTGTTACTAAAATCTGTTGAACAAATTCTTCACATTATTACAAATGGTCAAAGTAAATATCCCCAGGGTACAGCATTGTCACGGTAGGTATAATAGTAAATGGTTAATCTTGATAAAAACTTGGCATTTCTCGCCCGTCCGAGTCTGGCAAGCGAAATGTTTACATATTGATACATGTAAAGATATGGTCGACATGTAATATCAATCATCATTAAATAATTAGGTAATTATTTTTATTACAGCATATTTGTTTATTTTTGATGCTGCGATTGACGGGTGCTTCTAAAAATTATTGTCTTACAACGCTGGAATTGTTTCTTATGTACATTACAGGTTTTTTTTGTGTATTTACGTTGAGTTCGTTCCGTATTTTGTTTAAAAAACCTGCATATACTTTTATTCGCGTGTTATTTATTCAATTGTCTGTTTTGTTGTTATTGTTAATCAGTAGTTTGTATTTGGTTGCGTCATTTTGGTGAGATAACACATTCAAAAGTAGCTTATTCTAGAATATGTATTTCTGTAAATGTTTCTTAATGTACACATACTTTGTACACGTAAAATGGTTGTTATTTCTGTGACTTGGTTTTGCACACTATTTTTAACTGCACCAAATTATTTGTGAAGTTGATTCATTTTAATTTATTTTGATACGCACTATTGACGGACCATCGTTTTGGATCTTTATCATAATATTTCATATTTTTGATTGAACAAATCATTTCAAACGGAAATAAAAAATGATAAAAAGAGTTGAATGTGCGGATAGGAAGTTTCATTTACCTAAAGATTTAGATATGACTTCAAGTCAATCAGAAACGACACATAAACATGTGCATGACGGTGAATTTTCGCCTGTGTAGTCACCATGTGCATATTTGGAATAAATTATAATGTTTTTTTAATGTTTTAAAATGTGTTGCGGGTATTTTTTATAACTTCTAAACCTTTATATTTTCTCATGGTCTCTCGAGATGTTTATCTTTAATGATTGTTTTCATTATTATTATTTTACATATAATTTTATATTATTATTATTATTATTATTATTATTATTATTATTATTATTATTTCATTATTATTATTATTATTATTATTATTATTATTATTATTATTATTATTATTATTATTATTAAAGTAATGCCATTAGATGCATAGTGACAAAAGTACAGATGGTAAAAGCAGAACGTGCCGAAGAAGCAGTAATGGTGTTTAATATGGCATCGGTATTGTGATTTTATACAAGCTAAAAGAAACAAAGAGCAATGCTTCAAAGAAGAAACAAACAAGTCTTCATTTCCTTCAGTTAATAGCATGACAAATTCCTGTGTCTCCTCGTTATTCCGTCTTAGCATGATCTTCTAAAAATCGAAACAAGTTTTCTGTTTGAATGTACATTTTACAGTAGGGATTGATTTTATCAATATTGTTTTTATAACATGTTCTTACCCAGCTTTATATTTAATGTAATTTATTTGTACTTGTTTCCCTTATAATTACAAAGTTCGAAGCTGAAATTATCGAGGTACGATTTTCTTCAGATATTCGTGTTGGTATTCCGTAAGGATGCCTGCCTTTATATAATGGTATCCGAACTAACTGTTGCGTTATTGATTAGACGTTTGAATTTTGTTATTTTGTTTCAAAAGAAAAAAGTATTCTTTGATCTGTTTCCCTCTGGATGTATGAATTAGTACTCATTTCCTTTAGCAAACGTGAAGTCCAAAATTGTCTTTGATTTCATAGTCATTTTAAAAAGAAATAAATAAATGATGATGGGGTCATAAAACACGCTCATTAGGTACAATTGGCCCCTGTCCAATTTGGTATAAAAATAATATTACATTATACTTGAATTTTGTCCCGTAAAACCTGAAATAACGAGGATAATATTAAACGTGAGATGTCTTATACAAATGTATACACACTGTCTTTCTAAACAGACAAAACGTTAAGAATCGTAAGTTCTTTAACATGCATTTATTAAAACTAAAATAAATGCAAACATATTTCACCATACGCAAAACAAGAGAAAATATGCAAGAACATGCATTTTAATCCATAAAGGTTAATAATTCTTAATTCATAAAGGGAATGAAATGAAAACAAACACAGTTTGATCGGATTCAAAAATATATATTGTCAACACAGAATGATTTCATATCCGAACATGATGATATAATGTCATTTGATTTCACAATTCAAATTACTGAATCAACCACGGAGAATATTTATTAATATTTAAACCAAAAACAGTTGTTTATGTATATGTATTTCCTGTATAATGGGTTAAACACAAAGTTAATGACCATTAAGTATCATTTAATTTATAGATGCACTTTTTCTACAGTTGTCAATATTATCTGCACTACGGATGTCAACAAATAAAACAATATGAAAAACTCGGAGCACTTGTTTAGAATTTTCCTCCAGTATATCAATGATAACCCTGAAAATACAAGAGAAATAAATTACTAGACATTTTTACCGCCATGCACAATGATCTTTTTCGAGAAAATGCCACTTTAAATTATCATTTGAATAAATACCGATCGTGACTCTTGAAGAACCCGCTGTAAAACAAAGATGACACCCCGGTTTCTGCCATATATCGGAAGAAAACACCATTTGTTGTGTTATTCAACTGTAATGGCTGATATGTGCATTTCCGGAAATTATTATGAACCTCCTGTAAAATATGAAATATTTCATTAGCATTAAAAAGAAAATGACCTTCAACATGTTCACTCATTAAGAAGCAGCCTTGAAATCATCAAGAATGGAAAAAAGTCAGTTAATTGCAACGACAAAACACTTGTAAATGTAAATCATTGAAATGTCAATCATGGTTTTAATATTATGTCTTCATCATAAAGGAGTGGTTCTCACTATTGTCATAATATTTTTTACTTAATTGTGAAAATGACAAAGCGCAAAAGTGTACACATTAAAAAAAAAAATATCTTCACGTAGGCAGATGGTATGTTTTTTACAAAAACAATATGGCAGTTGTTTACAAATTTCAATAAACGATGGCAGGTACAAACCGTTTAGTACGATCAATGACTATTTTCAGTGCTTATGCAGTGTAAGCCTTCAAAAATATCATGTTCCTGAAATGTACATAATAAACTTTAAACAAATATTATTCTAAATCGCAAATATCCAGTATATGATAAATGTCCATTGCTTTTGAACACGTCTTTTTACAAAGTCAGCTACCGAAGCGCTAGTGTGTAGTATCGGATTACACATCAAGCGCTACCGTATTGGCTACTGGTTCAGCTAGCTCCTCCTCTGGGCGTATGCTTTACGCTACCGTTGGCGCTCTCGTTTATGGTTGAAAAGATGGTTCTGATTTTAGGCGTGATCTTGAAATACTTCTTGTAATAAAACAAAGTAGTGGAAAGAGAAATCGTGCCTAAAATCGTGTTCACTGGTCACATTAGACCACCGTGGCTACTGCGAATTCTGCTGTTACAGCCAGATTTTAACGATAAGCAGAATAGCACTTCATGTGTAACGTTTTTCATAGGCGATTTACGATTAGTTTTTGCGTTTGTGATTTCTTCATCGTCTTTAGACAGATATTTTCTAAGTTGTTTCTCTTGAGTGATTAAAACGTTGCTTTCATTGGACATACCTAATTGGACATAATTAAACGGTTGAACACTGTGACTATTACACTTGAGCTATCTATTAAATGTACCATGCACTACTGTCAACTGGCCGGATAATTTTCTCTTACTTACAGTAAGTATTCTTGCAAAACTTTTCCAGTTTCTATTATTTTAATATATTCATACTAAGATGTATCCTGCGATCAAGATGACGGTTTTTTATAAGTCAGAACATGGAGATGAAAAAAATATTTATCGTTTTTGAAAGTTTTGAAATGGTATTCAAAAATTAAATTTAAAGAAATATTTTCAACTATAAATTTATTTTTACCACATATCGAAAATAACATTTGAACCTAGAGCGTCTGAGAAAATATTTAAGTGTATCTCAACACATTAGTATTTATATAACAAGAATAAAACAAACACAATTTAAGATAAATTCAGGAAAACTATGAACTTATCAAATTCTACATTAGTACCTAATAGAAATATTTTTTTCTTTCGCTAAGCTCATGCTGGTTTAGATGGCCACTTGATGGTACTTATCATAGAATATCTTTCCGTTCAATTTACTCAAGACTAATGTATCATATAAAGTCAAGAACCTTGAATTGGTACACTACTTGATCACTTGTAACCTACTTACTATTGAAATTATTTTCAAAACTGAGATAATCATGTTTAATCCACTTTCTTTAATACTTTGCTTTATTTCTCTAATATTAGCAAGTTGTGTATTGTGTGGATAAATGTTAATGCTTAAAAATAATAAGCCAACTTAAGAGGGATTAATTGTTACAAACAGTCCTTTTTAAGAGGTGAAAAATCCTTGCAAGATACATCTTTCGGTTACATCTAAATAAGCATAATCTACGTAACGTTTACAGAAGGTGATGTAGAATTTACTGTGCTTAAATTGATGTAATCCTTTTCTTATTCAGTCTTCCTTTTCACTCAAAAAATGTCAAACTATATTAGTAATTCCTGAAGCCTTTCTATATTTTCATTTGGTTACATTTAATTTTGGTTTGCAAATCTGACGTTGCGCGCTTTATTTTTGTTACAATATTAATATATAACTATACTGTTATTTTCATTTATATTTTGCCTTGCCTGGTTGTGCTCGACCTATAGCGGATAAAAAAGAAATTTAAGACAACGTAGACAATAATTATGATACCTCAGTTATACCATATTTTCTTTTTCTTTCTGAGACAAGTCACTATTATTTATTCGTACCCGTGCGTTACCAGTGGTGTGTGTGTGGGGGTGGGGTGGGGTGGGGGGCGGGAGCTGCTGGCTGCTGGCTGCTGACTCTTACATATGGCAGACCAATATTATAAAATGCATATATACAATATAATATTTACTTATGTACCGAATTTCCCATTAATGAGTTTAAGATATATATTGTTTGATAAGACATCCGTTAAAATTTTCTATATCAAGTGTCATTACTCTTTTTTCTTAACTCTGAAAAAATACTTGCGCATGCGTTTCATTATAAGGATCGCATTAAATCTCGTTAATGATAAAATTCTCAAAACGAAGGGCTTGGCAAAAATGTCCTTTTTTGGTCTAAAATCGGTACAGTTTTGCATAAGGTTTCCAAACGTGATATTCGTTTTAGTCATATAATACAAGTTTTTGATATCTAAAGATTTTGCTTAAACGATAATGGGTAATTCGATCAATTAACTTATATGACAGTTTCATCAACACGCGGTTTTCGAAATTGCAGCTAAAATAAGGAAACAAAAATGATATCAGTATAAACTTTCCGAAAATCTTATAGATGTACGAACCTAATGTGGTCATATTTAAAACAAAAACACAAAACATTATCACTGATATAATCACCCAATGACATATGCCTAAAACAAGTGTTTTCGTCCCGGGGCCAATACACTATCTTTGAAAAGATAACATGATACCGGTATGATACATACTTTATCACCAGATTATAATTATAAAATTGCTTTGCCTTGAGCCTTTTGTCTGCGGCAAATACTAGTTTATCGATGCAAATCAAAGAGAAGTACTTCAGATATACATAAAATGTATTTTCTTGTAAAATTTAGACCCATTGTTGAACATGCACAAACCATTTTGTTTGATGATATCTTTAAGCTCCGAACGTGTGACGCTTAAATTAGTAACACACTCAATAAAAGCATTCTTATATCAAATATTGCAAACACTACATAAAGATTAATTCTAAGAATATATCATTGTGTATGGTAATCATTTAAGTATGTACTCCGTCTACCGACATGAAACAGAGATGATTTAGTTACATACATCAATACAATGCATTAATATTATAACATCTTCGTTCATTTGATAACTTAAATAAAACCTATATAGGAGGATATGCATAAAACCAACTTCACAAGAAATTGCAACAGTTTAAAGATTTCCTTAATCAGAAAAACGAGTATAACAATGTTCAACAAACCCGATCTTGATGTAATTAAAGGTTGATTGACATAAAATGTCTCTATTTTTGTCAGACAATTTTTCTTCGTAGTTTACAACTTAATCTTCAACTGCTTTATTTACCGTCACCTTAGATAAACTGTCACTGACTGAAATGTTTGAAATATTTTCTGAAAATAAATACGTTTTGTTTGCTTATAGTGTAGACAATGCTGCATCGCATTGCTTGGAAAATATATTGAAACACGAATTATGGGCGATCTACTAATGGACTAAATGATCAAACATTTTGACATTATGCAAAAAAAACATCCTTTTAAAAAGGTCCAAACATGAAAAACACACAAACAAGAACACCAGTGGTTTACACAATACGAATAATCACGGGATATCCCAATTGAAGAGGATGGTATAAACATTTTTCAGCTGAAGCGATAATGAAGGGGTCTTAAAACATCGCCTTGACAGCATCCAACCATTGTCAGGGCCTTGTTACCTTTCTAAAGCTAAAACACGACGAGTTCTGCAGAAGTTGGCTCTATTCGACACTCCCTAATCACAATCTTTACAGTAATTGCTGCAAATTGTCACCTTCTTTTGAAAGTGATCGTTTGTCCTGATGAAGTCTCAATTCAAATCTGTGATAACTTAACGACTATCATGTCTTCAGCTATGTTGATTACTATTATAAATCTAGTGGTGGAGAAATAAGAAGAGCATCTAAAATACAAGATATCCTGCACCTATTATTTAGTCATTTTATCCATTAGAGAATTTCCTGAAGCTAAATGTTCCAGAGCAAATTCACACGGGCATTATTCACAATATCGTTTCCAAGACGAAGTATAATACTGTAGAGATTCTACACCACATGCTTTGATCAAATATAGGAAGATATATTAATAAAGTGAAATATGAAGTAGACCTCCTAAATTAATGAAGGTATTATGAGACATATCTTTTAATAAAACCTACAAATTAAATTCATGGTTTTAGATTATTGTCTAGTAAGTTGGTTAATCATGATTGATTGACATTTATCGAAAACATGCATCGTTAACACAACCAAAAGACAAGCCCCACAAACTGTGTCCGCGGCCTTTTCCCAATGTCTTCAATATTCTGGCATATTGTATAACTAATAGACACTACTTCTCTAATCAACTAAAATATCTGACAATAGATAAGTTTTATTACAGGAAAAGCATTCTTTAATTTTTGTGGATTGGTTGCATTTATTTCTTCACTTCACTTTAAATTTGAATGAAATTCTTTAAAATGATCATTGCATGATTTTAAGGAGTTAATATCTTTGGAAATTTGACACAAACCGTAAACCAGCTTTTTTTAAATGTAAGTATTAAGGTATGTATATCATTCAAATTACCAGCATTTGAAATTTGAGATGCCAGATAATCCTTTATGTGATTGGTCGGTCCCAGCGAGAAACGAATGAGTTGGAAATGATTGACTGATTAAAATATACAAAGAATCCAGTAGCCAATGAAAAAGCTCGTTACAACGAGGTAAATATGCTACCTACGTTAATTATATCATTCACAGGGTGAAAGCACATACCATAAAGTGACAAATTGTAAAGAACATATTCGGAAAGATCACCCGAGTGGAAGGAACGTGTTAAGCCTACTCAGAGAGATTCCAAAATGATGCTAGGTTCTAAAGATCATGTGCTATCAGTTCTAAGAGGATATGTCATACATGGAAACATCAGTTTATTGTAGTTGATTGAGGATTGTTTATAAAATTGATAAACTTAGACTTATTTGGAAAAAAAGGTGATTGCTGCGCAAAATTATCTCCCTTCGACCACAGAAAAGGATTATCTTAATTGTATACATGCATTTTATACATTATTGCGGATATTAATATGTTAATAATCACATAACTTCATCTTCATGAAAGAAGACTATTAAGTGGCAATAAACAAAGCACGCAAGCTGATATAAGAAAGTAGTTAAGGAGAATTTCCTGAGGTATTGGAGACCAGAAAGGCAGATGTCGCGACATCGGGAAAAGATAATGATGTCATGAAACAAAACTGACCACAGTGTTCTGTCGTGACCTGCCGTTAGTGACATGGAAAAACGCAAAAGGGTTCATTTACGAATAAGGATAATACATGTATAAAAATAAGAAGCTGCTTTTCAAAAGGATGCATTAGTAAGCTTCTAAAGTTATTGGTTATGTAAAAATACACGGGTTTTTACAAAATTGTTTGTTTACGTTTTTAAGCAGAGCGTACGGGTCGGCGCAAGAGAAGAACTATAGTTGTGTGCGGGGATTTGAACTCGGGATTTTGTGAAAGGGCAGCAACAACAACTATTCGGTCTAATGACCATGACGACTATGGAACACTTGGATGAAAAACCATTGGCAAACAGTAAAGGTGAGACTGCTTTTTTGTTGTTGTTTCTTTTTTCAATTTATGTATTTACAGTTGTTTCCTATCGTTCAAAGTCGCATGTATTTATTTTTACGGAAATGAATAGGTGTATGCGTTATTTCTGTATTTTTTTTTGCTCTGATGTCATGCTCACGCATCATTATGATCATACATGCGGTCAATCAATTAAAGTTTTAATACTTTTAAAAATAGTGCATGACAATTGTAAAAACACTATTTTGTGGTATTTCGTGTTCAATTTGTTGATAATATTTTTTTATGTTTTAGACATCATACTTGCATGTTATGAATATTTTTTATTTTGTAACTAATGGCTTGTTATTATTTGAGGTATCAAGTCTTATATTTTCACTACTAATATTATTAACACATTTGAAACAACAAGATACAGAAAAATCTCCACTATATCGCATTGTATTTATAATGCCTTGTTGGGCCAAACTGTCTGTATCTAGAAATCTTTCACGTTTCCAAATCGAAGCTCATGCATTTTCATAAGATGCCTCAAGTAAGCCTTCGATAATTGTATCCTGATCCCTTCGTTTATGCCCAAATGAGTTTTCATCCCGAAAAGTGACCTAAAACATCTCCAACTTAAGCAATATCACAACGATAAGGCCGTACTCCGTCACACTAGGCTTATGTACGCTAATTTCACAAATACCCATGTTTTATTTGGCATAAAACTAAAGAGTATTAATTTTTCGGCATCATTTCATTCTAATCTCACTCAAAATTAATTCAGATTCACCGTGTTTGTGGTCCTTGTTTAGGAAAATCACATTATTCACTGCACGATTTTTATTACTTACGCACTCAACGAAATATTGGCCATGTCATTTTTATGACAGATAACTTTGAAATCAAATCAACGCTGAACATTTTGTTTGCTAGATACTTTGATATTTTTGTAGTTATTTTCATTTTGATTGGAATAATAATAATAATAATAATAATAATAATAATAATAATAATAATAATAATAATAATAGTAAAATGACATAATATAAAAATGCATATGTTTACTATTCTTTTTGCTTAACTATAAAACTATTATAGTTTATATTTAAGTAATTTGGTTTTAAACTATAAAAGCTACAAAAAATAAACAAAAATGAACATATTTTTAACTATTTAAATTTACTTATTTTATTTCAACATAAAATAGGAAAAGAAGAGTCACAAATTAAGCTTTACATTTGTTTATAAATAAAAAAAATCATAGTGTTTCCATATTAGAAAAAAAGAACAAAATGATTTTGTATATTAAAATGAATAACACGAATTTTAAACAGACAGAATTTTTTTTTAATAAAAGTGCAATGAAAGTCATCAGAAAAAAATACACAAGAGGATATGCTTTTGACATTTTACACCAAAACTCACTTTTAATTTCAATGTATTGTTTAAATATGCAATGTCATACAGTTTTCTTAAAGCACACATTTCTTTTTAAAAAAAGAAAAGAGGATAATCTTCTAAATTGTTTCCCACATTTGGGCATGTTACTTTTTGTATGCATACATTCTCCTTCAGTCAGAATTCTCACCTATAAAGATATTCTGGGAATTGGTATCTGAAAATATTCTTGGACATATTTGTCTCCACACAGCTTTCATGTTTTTGATATTCTGAAGTATCTCTCTTTCAAAATGAATTGTCAAGTTAATCTGGTGTTGGGCTACCATTTCTTAAACAAAACTAACCGTACTGATTTGTCCATCAAATTATATGCTTTGCAATCTTGGACAAATCTAAATGGCACATAGATTTATCCTTCAAGATATACTTGGGTTCTTGGACAAATCCAGATGCTACACGTATAAATTATGTCCTTCAATATATCATTTTGGCTCTTGGTCAAATTCAGATGCCACACTGATTTGTCCTTCAAGATATTCTTTGGGCTTTTGGTCATATCCAGATGCCACACGGATTTGTCCTTCAAGGTATTCTTGTCTGTTGGTCAAAACCAGATGCCACATGGATGTGTATTTCAAGATATTTTTTTTGTCTCTTGGTCAAATTCAGATGCCAAAGGGATGTGTATTTCAAAATATTGTTTTGGCTTTTTGGACAAATCTAGATGCAACACGGATTTGTCTTTCCTTTCACGATATGCTTTGTTTTCAATGCATTATTTTGGCTCTTGAATGTACAATATTCAGAATACTGGTCACATAAATATTTTGTTTATTCCAGAAGACGAATCCAGTGGTTCTGAAGGTGGATTAAACAGTCTGAGCAAGAAATCCAGGTCTAAAAGAGGTAAGTTTCTTTCTAATAGAAAGTACAGGGACAGGCCTAGCAGGCTTACATTTACCATGCCCGCGTTTAAAGGCACAGCGGACAGCTTTCATTTATGACAACATTTTTACTTAGCTATGTCGTTATTGCCTTATTTTGGGTATGCATACTAGATACACACATGAAAATAAACCACAAACACGGAAACGTAATTAACAATTGAAACGTAATGCACTGAGATATTTATATTCTGATTAACAAAAAAAACCCAAGCTATTCTCAATTAAGACATCCATGAAACATTCTTTATATGAACAAAACACGCGTTCGATTTTGCTGACATAGTAATTACCTCTCATATCAAATTAACAGTGTTACTTCTAAATAGATGAGATTGTAAAGCTTTATAACTTATTTATTAAAGAGATGAGAACTTAAACGCGATGTAAAAAACGTTACAATTCTACAAACGCTTTAGATAAGTATATCAAAATACGCATAGTGCATTTTATTATCGAATAAAGTAGTGATAAAACAATATTGTCATTGATCAACCAACCATTCAAGACACTTAATGACAAATTCAGTTATAGATTAGAATTAAATATGCATTCGCACTTGTCTTGTAGTATTCATTGCATTAATTGTAAAATATTGATAGGCCAAAAGCAAGCTTCCATGCACAATAATGTCCGTAATATCTTAAACAGAAAGCGATTTTTCATAACATGTTTTGCAAACTCTTATGACTAAAACAATGTCAACATATGCTACATTTTAACATCACTTGTAGGCAAATAACAACAAATCGATAGTTCAATGACTTTCAGGGGAATATTTGATGTATGCAAATATTTAATTAAAAAGTAAAAGTCCACATATGAAAATGTGACACATTATCAGTAAAACAGATCATTCAAGTAACACATTGTTGCTTTAAAAACACAGGGACAACAACCTTTAAAGTGCTCCGTTATTTAAAATAACGTTAAGGGAAGGTAGCAAGCACATGACAAAAGACGTTTACTGTTCACACTTCAAGTTTTGATATTCCATAAATTGAAAGCAATTGATTTTTTTACATTGCGTTACAGTCCAATCAACTGGTATTTGTACGTGTGTATGTGATGTTTGTTTGTTTATTCTCTTATTCGCTGTCGTTTGGGCCTTTAAACAGGGTTAATATTTGGATTTTTGACTAATGGGTTTATCCCTATTTTATTTTTATATGCATCAAGGTGCAGCTTGGCAATCTATTAAACCATGCATTGAATGAGAATCAATAAAATAAAATATAAGTGATGTAATAAAAGCCAATGGGAGATACCAAGCAGGCAAAATCCTACTATGATAATGTTTAATGACATAATGATAAAAGAGGCAAATACCCACAAAGAAACACCTTAACGATACATGCAGGGGATGTAGCCTATTTACTGTCGGCAAAGAAAATGCGAATACAAAATGAAACAAAATAAGTTTGTACAAAATAATCTAAACAAGGGTCAGTATAAAATTGTTTGCGTTTCCATTGAAACAAAGTCAAAGACATTGTTTTTAAGGCGGTTACCCAAACATTAACTGATATTGTTTTTGATACTTTCCCAAAATAACATAAACATAATTTGACTAACAAATTTAAAATTTAATAGTATGCCTCACAACATGACTCACAAACAAATAAAACAATATGACTCACACACAAATAAAAAATATGAGTCACAAACAAATAAACTTATATAACTTACAAACCAATAAATCAATATGAGGCACAAACAAATAAACTAATATGAATGACAAACAAAATAAGTGTGTATTAGTCACAAAATGAAATAGTACAGTTTAAGACAAAATAAAATAGTATGACTTACAAATCAATTCAATTGTGTGACTCCCAAACATACTAAAATTGTATATCTCGCAAACATTTAAAAATATAAGACTCCTAAATAAACTAAGTAGTATGACTCACACACAAATAATATAATATGACTCACAAACAAATAAACTTGTACGAGTCACAAACAAAATAAACTGGTATGAGTCACACACAAAATAAAATAGTATGACTTACTAACCACTTAAATTGTGTGACTCCCAAACAAAATGAACATGAATGAGTCACAAACAAATAAAATAATATTACGCACAAACAAAATAAGACATTATGCCTCGCAAGCAAAGTAAAATTTAAAGACTCACAAAAATTGTTTATGACTCATAAACATAATACAATAATATGACTTACAAACCAATTAAATTGCGTGACCCCCAAACAAACTAAATCTGTATCACTCTAAAATTGTATAACTGTCAAAATAATTGGTTTATATAACAATATTGTAATATGAGCTCAAATCACATACTATATAACACACTTTTTCATTTTTACTACTTATAGTAACAATTTGCATGTTTATTTGCCGAATATGTTTGTTTAAGATAACCGTGCTGAAATGCATATTCAATATCATTTACACAAAAAATCTTACACAGTCAAAACAATAATACAATGGAATACTATAACACACTAATCAAACATTGGTTAATGCTCTGACATATACAAAATTGTAAGAACAGGTAACATTATTAAAACACGTACAAAAAAGGGAAATGAAAAAAATATTACATAGAGACAGTTTACGAAAAGGGCTCTGTAAAGTGATATAACACAAACAAAATGAATTGTATACTGATATTACAAAATAAAGACATTACATAGTATTATTACACGAAAAGGTATTGCATAGTGATATCCCTTTAATAAGATATGATTGTTAAATGTTATTCTGATGTAAGTTGTATCCTTCTACTTACTTGGATCAACACATGCATAGCTATGCTTTACCCGGGAAGTTATAAACGGAAATTCTGCAAGACATGGAAACATTTCTGTTATTGACTGGATCTAATTGAAAACGATATCAAAGAGAACCGCGTGTCCTCACCGGAAGTGGTCTCAATGACTTAGAAAGAATCAAATGCGCTCACCGAGGTGCCGTCATTTAGATGTCCATTAATTTGGATAATGATTATAAATGATTTTCGATGTATACTTAGTCATGTACATGCTTTGTAGGTATTCAAAGTCCATTTAAAGGATTAGGCGAGTCAAGTATCTATGAAATGAATTTCGTCATGTTTAATATCGTTTAAAAAGAGAAGGCATTAAAACTATGCTTTTGCAATGCATAGTGAGGTACTGAAAAGATGTTTTAGATACTGATATAAATTATAAACAAAATATGCTTTCAGAAGGAGTATGAAGACAGAACAACCGGACGAACTCTTTTCAATCACAAAACACTCCTGTTCTGAATAATTGTATTACTAGAAAAATCAATAAATTGCTGTATTCAACCTTTAGTTTTTTTTCTAAAATAGTAGTTGTGTTAAAAGCGTCTTCTTAGCATTTTGTTCAAGTTTTCATTCATTTTATCATATAATGTCTTTTTTGCCCGAATCAAATAGTCGTATACCATAAGGAACATTGTTTTGCAAATGACAGTGATTCATTCATCGCGTGTTGAAAAGGAAGACATGGGGCTAAAACTCCTCGCTGGTAATAGTAAAATGCCATGCACGGGCAAGATAGAAACTAAAACGATGTCCATTTCCTCGGGCGCATGTATGAATGATTTACGAAGTACCTGTCATCATCGTTGTCCAATAAACAACTCAAAAAGCGACAATGTACGCGATCACGTGACTTAATTACCGGGGTCAGAGTTGACCATGTTTCCTTCCCAAGTTCTTTTATCTCAGCCTTTAGGAATTGTCATATCGTGACGAGTATATGTTATGAACTCCTTTTCATAAGATTTACGATGAATATGATTTGATTGTAAAATATCATAAAGATACATTTTCTTGGCAATAGTTATTATAATGTTTGAAGTGTCGTCATAAAACATAACATTCTCTAGTGAAGATCTCTTTGCTCTCTATATGTGCTACAATGCAATACATTGAAACAAAACTTCCTTAATGCCCTCTTGTAATTTACAAGCATTAAAGCACTGAATTACAAATTGAACGCAGAGAAGATATGAAATTTCAAACAAAATGTTCCCTATCAAGTAAAACAGGAGTGTCACTGGAATCGTATTATTTCATGTTGAAATGCTCACTCATGCATAAGCTTTTCTATCAAATTAATCGAGGAACAATCAGTACCACCATTTTAGTAAAGTAACTGCTCAACCATTTGTAAATCATTATGAAATGCATCTGGTCTATATCGAATATCAGGAGCGGTTTTACTATGCATTGCAGAAGCGAAAATTATGTAAGACAAATGATTGTAGGGAGCATGCAAATCATTCGAGAAGCTATTCTAATGAAAAGTAAGAGATGCAATTCCCACTAGAGCAATGGCTGGTATGCATGGTTTTAATTTACAAAAGGGAATACATTGATATTATATCTAATATGATGAACATTGTATGTATGTTTTGCCGTCCAAATGCGAGTTATGCGTATAAAGATATGAGAACAACTTTATTTATTTATTTTTTATTATTTTATTTTTTTTTGGGGGGGGGGGGGGCTTTTTTGGGAAAATAGAATGCATTCTAAAGAACGCAAACACTATAACATTGTAGGACATTTTTAAAATAAATATAATACAAACTATAACCTTACATCCTTTGCAGGTCACAGCGGAGTCAACCAGCTCGGAGGGATGTTTGTCAACGGACGTCCCTTACCAGACTCGACTCGGCAGCGAATTGTGGAGCTGGCACACAGTGGAGCACGACCATGCGATATTTCTAGAATCCTCCAGGTGTCTAACGGATGCGTCAGTAAAATCCTCGGACGTTATTATGAAACGGGTTCAATTCGGCCACGTGCAATCGGTGGAAGCAAACCACGTGTTGCAACAAATGACGTATGTAGTCACGTGGCTCAATATAAGAGAGAATGTCCCTCTATATTTGCCTGGGAAATAAGGGACAGACTACTTTCTGACGGGGTCTGCAATCAAGAAAATATTCCAAGCGTAAGTTTACTTTTTGTCAAACAGTCATTACAATTTGTCTTGTTGCTCAAAACAGAGAAGAATCATATATGTTTTTAATTCTGTACCTTTTACGTAAAAGCTTAAAATGGTGTGTCCCTAGTTGCAGTTCTCCGATGATTATACAATCACTGGTATATCAATGGAATATGAGAAGCTACAGGGAATACTTCAGTAGTGGCAAATCATTTCTTAAGACCACAACCCTCATATTATCAAGCGTTGTTTTGTATTTTCATGTGCGCTGCAAAAGCAAAATAATTTTTATAACATCAAGATATAAACACTAACGACGGTAATTTTCCCTTTAAAAGGGCAGAAGAATAAATCATCGATATTTAAAATCAATTAATTCAAACCAGTATAAGGGGGCGATGACAAACCATTTACTAATCAGTACACAGACTATAGCCAGCATTGAAAGCATCTTGGGTCGCTATACATCGTTCTCAGCAAGTAGCTTCACCGCCATCGCCTAATGCACGGCTTCCCATCGAGTCCCTTTTCTTCTCTCGATATACGGCAAGGCATCTGCGCCGGGCATACAATATCGTTAAAAAGATCAAAGGAAACCGACTCTAATCATCAATACAACCATGTATAGAAACGTAAGGGATATTATATTTATCGCGTTTGGTGCGAAATAGGCTATATTCACATGTGTAAATGGCTTAGTTTGGTTAGAAGCACGTGATTTGTGATTCATTGATTTATAATGATCATAAGGTAAACAACATATCACTGGTTAATATACAAGCAATAACAACAAATACAATCATTAGTACATGTATTGATATTAACTGATTTTGATCCTGTGATAAATACGTTTTTGTTGTCTGGAAAGTGGTAGAAGAATATCCTATCAGTTTTACTCAAAACATCGCCTTGTCTTGTAAATTCCTCACTCGCCAAACTTTTAATCAGAACTGTCTGACTAATGATTTCCATAAATCCATAATAGGTGCCATCAGTGTCCAACTGACAAATATCTGTAAGCCAAAATCTCATCTTTTTGCCAATTTCTAACGCTAGAACCAGCGAAGAGGAAGATTTAAGAAATCAAATCATATCCTTGGCTTAACTTGAACTAGAAATGAGGGTACGTTGAAGGCATTGAAACAGGAGTACACTGAGATTCCTAGAAAACAGAAGATGTGCAGGTGCTCATAATTCGTCAGAACAATGTAATAAATTGAACGAACAATGCAAAATAACCGTGTGTTTATTCAACATTAAATATTTTTTTGGTGACATGTTAAAGTTGAAATTATTGCTTTTCTTTGATCTGTAATATTGGAAATCAAAAATTGAATCGAAACATTATTTATTATCGACAAATGTATCACATATTTACAATTTCGTGAATTAAAGTGTCATCTGAAAACAAATAAATGAAGTATAAATGCACCTTCATTGAACAATCTTCTGACCTATCGTCATTGGACGTATTTCCCATCGAACAATGCTCGTATTGACATACGAGAAATAACTGGTAGTAAATTTTTAGGCTCATGTTTCATTTTGAGTTTCTGCCAACTAATTTTGCACTGATACCGGAAAAAGCTTTTGAATGTGATAGATAATGTCAATCGGGAGTTCAAATACAGAGTATATAAATGCACAGAAAACAATTATAGAGAAACGATAAAATTATTGAATGAAAGGTTCAATGACTTTTTTGCAAACTTTTGCCAATGTTCCACTGCACCGTTGTTGGAACAAAGCTATGTAGTCAGAAGTCTCAAGCTGGCGTTTTTCTAACAAAGAATCTTTGACATTCAAAATATGTGGTTTATTGAGTGACATATAAATGAGGGACATACTCGTGTAATTCTGAAAATTCATTTACCACTATATGAGAAAATTAATTAATTGAGCTCTTTTTTACATGTCAACGTCAAATATTTTGTTCGAATCGACTCGCTGCTTTAGAAATTGTTCCCGGTAACTACTGGAAACCAAGGGTTGCATTAAAGCATTCTTTACCTCTGAGTGAACAAACTGAATACTTCCCGCAATTCCTGATTGTAGAAGTGGGTCCACAGTAGTCCATTCGCTGGATACCATTAGGGCCGGTCTAGGGGCTAGAGAAGGGAGCCACTTGAGAGCGTAGGGTCAACCAAGGAGCTCCTTTACTCCCTTAACTCTTCAATTGTCCTTGTTTATTGACCAAGAAACAGGGACACTTCAATACTAGACCATATGGCTAAATTTGACTTCTATATTAATTTGTTGAGATCTTGTCGGGAGCGGTTGAGACGAAGGCAATTTAGTTAGTTTTCGGCTGTTTGGGAGTCTTTAGATTCGTTTCTACAAATTGTATTGCAAACATTTTGGAGAGGATGAACAAATAAAAGCACGTTGCGATCGTGTAATTAATATAAAAGATCCTCCTTATGTTGTTGACTTCATGGCGTTTTTGTGATGTTCGTGTTGATTCAAAAGTTCATAGAATTTTGTTGGAAAATAAAATTAAATATGCACTATAGATGTTTATTCGCACGATAGCTTGATAATAACATCATTTTAATATCCCCTAAAATGAAATAAACAATAA
Organism: Mya arenaria; assembly: GCF_026914265.1. NCBI lineage: Eukaryota > Metazoa > Mollusca > Bivalvia > Myida > Myidae > Mya > Mya arenaria. The sequence goes on from NC_069125.1 coordinate 33,746,619, forward strand.
ATCATAGTCTACATTTTATATCCGTACAATTGCTTCAAACAGTTTTAACTTAATTCTATTATTTTATTCATTGATAATGGGAAATGAAAGTAGTTATTATGTATTTTTACTAATATCTTAAGCTTTAAATATTTCATTATTTATTTTTAAGTCTGTATTGTTTGTACTTATAGTTTGTTTGTTTCTGATAACTATATTTCCGTATAGTCCTTATGTCTTTATGTTTATGTCTTGACCAATTCTAAGTAGTTTGCCTCTATACAGCTAGTAACTTAGCTTGTCCTAGTAAATCAAATGAAACTATAAACTGTGCTTCTCCGATGATCTAGGAGCAATATTTCGAAGATTTATCTCAGAGGTGATGGTCCAAGTTGTCATTTCATTGCTCATTTTTGAGAGAATACTTACATTTTAGATACTTTGTATATGAATGTGTTATATACTGTCAGGGTCATAGATGCTTTCTCTATCGTGGAAGTTCACAAACTTGTCATTCCCATTTTTTAGGTTTCCTCAATCAATAGGGTCCTTCGGAATCTGGCCACGGAGAATCAGAAGGTGATGGGTCAAGGCAGCATGTACGACAAACTCGGACTCCTGAACGGTCAGGCCTGGGCTCGCCCGAACCCTTGGTACCCCAACATGGGCATGCATGGGATCAGTGCCCCCACCTACCATCAGCCCCCGAACGCCCATCTTAGCATGGAGAAAAAACGTAAATATCACACTGCTGTTTTTTTAATTAATTGTTATTTTTTAGACTTTGAATGTCTCAATAGACCTCTGTATGTATTATACATTGTGAAATCCTAAGTTATTGTTTGTGGTTAACATTGACATCAGAAAATGATCACAAATGTTATTAAAAATATTATTATTATCACTCTTATCTGGTTAATTTTTTTTCTATTATTAGCTTATTGTTTCATTACCATAATAATAATAATAATAATAATAATAATAATTATTATTATTATTATTATTATTATTATTATTATTATTATTATTATTATTATTATTATTTATTATTATTACTATTATTATTATTATTATTATTATTATTACTGAAGAAGGAAAAATTCTTGCACACATCGTTTTTTCACCAAAGACACGCTTTAATTGAATTATGTAATAAAATATACATGTGCTGAATATACAGACAAACTCAAGTACCATTTATTGTAAGGAGACTTGTTTTGACGCCAGTTTGTATTACAAATACTTCTACAATGAAATCAAATGTAAATAAATCCAGATTATTGCCACTCGAAATGGTAATATTAGTTTCTCTGTCACATTCATTCGGAAGTTTAACAGCGAGTCGGATGCTACAAAAGCATCATCGGCAACTTTCAATTGTGTAATGACAAGCGAGAACTTTCATTCAGCAGCCATTGAAGACTCAATTAATTTCTGTCCCTCTTTTAAATTCAAAATGGATTAGGAAAGAACTGTTTAAAATTGTTTGCATTACGCGATCGGTCATTGAGAAAAGTGAATTTTGGGTGTTGACAGAGGGGGGAAATTCATTTGATTGTGTAAACGTCGTCACAATGTCTGTATCCTCTTTTATAGAAGCATCTAATCCTCCGCCATATAAACATCACTGAAGAAGTTGGTCCGTGTCTTAAGTGTGGCGTGCTTCTAATCCCCCAATTTTCATCAATCTTTTCCACCTTTGAAGGAATGCTACTTACATTTAATTTCTTCATTGGAATGTCAACGAGAATACAACATAATAGTCTGTCTGTTATCTGTTCGGAAGAATCCTAAATAAGAAAGAGAAAGAAAAACGCTTGTCATTATCAAATATTCAAACCAAGGATTGCCATAAACGTTACGTATTATAGCCTATTTGTAGAAAGTGAACGAACATTTTCAGCTGTGGGCTCTTATTAACAACAATAAAATCTAAGTGTCTATTTCAAAATTGGCCCATAAATCGCCACTGAGTAAAAAGAGTCGTTTTGGCCACCATGTTTACGTCTATAACGCAAATGTCTAAATACGTGAGTGACTGTCATTACTTTAACAAGGGTGATATTATGTATAGACCCGAACGGCCGCTTGTCCTTAGCCGACCCCATGGACCACTCTAGCGGTAATATTTAATGATTTGCCATATTCTTCTTGCTTAACCCATGAACAATGGTTCATATCATTACTCCTCTGGTTCCAATGGCCAACCACTTATTACATTAATTTTTACGAGACATTACAAAATAGTTATTTAAATTACAAAGCGGCAAGGGTCGAGACTAAAACATAAAATGGCAATAAACGTGTTGACCCCAAATGACCGAGCCAGACGCCATTTGAATCTGTTTTAAATAAAACAACAGAGAAAAGCCCGGTGGCAAAAACACGGAGTAAAGTTCATCACCACCGACGTGTGTGTTGATTTATATAAATTTATGCGCCCATTGCTCTTTTTTTCCACGTTTTTCATGTAAACTAGCGTCTCTTCCTCAAGTTTACTGTATTTTAAAGCGAATTACCTTCTTACAAGACAACTCGAACTCTAACAATACTTCTGTGAAAAACTACAGAAACAAGCTCAGTAGCCAAAAGTCTAAAAAAAAGCCATGTTTGAGGTATACCCTAAGTAGTTTATTTAATCGTTTGTTTCTGCCACTTTTCTGAAAAGAAGCAATCGAATTCTTATCACATATATGATTATTTTTAATAAGCCATATATTACAATGCCTCGAAATCTGTAGCATTTTCAGCTCATAAGTGAAAGTCGCGCGTGGCAGCATTTATCCTGAATGTCCTTGTAACTTTTAGTGTTGGGTAGAACATGGTGTCAAACGAAAACAGGGATATCGAACCCGCTAATTTTCGTTTGATTATATGGAATTGAATATTATATTTCTGCTAATGACAGTGTAGAAATTTGTTATATTGGTCCGTAATCGACATTCCTCAATAAAGTTCAGCCCTTGGGGTTCTCAGCTTTCCAATTTATTTGATCAGTCTGGATTTTATAGAACCCGTTTCAGGCGTCAGTTCGTTTTTCATTTTTTTATCGTTGCAACATCGTTGCAATTGTTGAATAATACCTTTTATTAACATCTCCTCTTTTAGATTAGACCAGAAACAATGAAATATATGTTTTACAGAGGGTGGAGGTCCAGTTTTAATTGTTTTTTGCACATTTGATTTAAACATACTTATATTTCAAAAGAATGCAAGTCGAACATGTTCAACTTATCAAGAGAAAACATATTTAACACGTTCCTTAGAGAACATATTTGCAAACGAATCTTTATCATATGTATACTTTGCAAATGCAAGGCTAACATAGCTCTTATACAAAACATTTTTCGTTCAATGATAGTGTGTTGGTGCCAAATATTGCATCAACAAAAATGAACATGAACAAAAATAAAAGAATTTAAATTGCAACAAATCAACCAAGTACCTTAATAACATTACAGCTATTACATATAAAATATTTGTCGGATGTTGCCCTTTCCATTTCAAATGTCTTTTCTATTGTTATTATTATAATTATTATATGTATTATAAATCTATAATTCTTATATTTATCATTAATTATTATTATTATTATTATCATTATTATTATTATTATTATTATTATTATTATTATTATTATTATTATTACAGACAACGATGCGAACTCCAGTTCTGATAGCAACCATAGTGATGGTGCAAAGGGTTCCGAAAATGACGAGCAGATGAGAATGAGGCTGAAGCGAAAGCTGCAGCGAAACCGAACCTCATTCACAGCATCACAAATAGAAGCTTTAGAAAAAGGTAAGAACTATATCATCAAATGACTTATCTTACGAGCACGAATTTAAATTGGTATTTCTTAGCTTTATAACTTTGACCTTTATTGATATTTTAATATTTCGTACCATTAACCTCTGAAACCTTGACATACTTGTTGTCTGAAATTCTTAATCTGTCGATATATTGTTTTATGTATGTTGCTAACATGGCCTTTCTTTACTTACTTGCTACCAAGGACAGATGAAACAAAGCTTAAGCATAAAGTAAAGAGCAGTGAGGTGCATTCAATATTGTCAAAGGCAATCGGCAAAAATATATTTCATTTTTAGGAGACATTTGTTTAGCTGTTGTGCTCGTTTCTGCAGTTTCCATAGCTTTTAGGAACTGTCCATTATATAACCGATGAAATTAGCTAGTTTGATGGAACGGAATGTCTTATAAGAATTTTGTAGATTATCTGATACATTGGATTGATAAAAATTACAGTTCCAAGAACTTTATTTTAATTACGAACTCATATTCACATGCATAATACGTTATAAAACAAGTGTCAACAATATCAAAGCCATGTCAGACCAATCCGTAAGAGTTAGGTATGATGTGCATGTAATTTCAAAACATAATGTGCAATAAAATCTCTGATCAAAGCACCTGTCAATTTGAATCTATTTGCAGCACTGTTAACAACATTTTTGCTGGAAAGATATTATGTACAGCTAACAAACTAACTTGAGATTGTCATGTCTGTGCAAGTTCTATCACAGTTGCCCTTGTTATACAAGTCCAAAATTCAAATTCGGTTTGCGGGATATTTTTCTATGTTTTGTTTGTGTATGGACACAGTGCATGTCACCCTCATAAATCACGATCTAATTAATGTTGTCAACTTGCTCCTTGGCGTGTCTATGAGTCTTGCAAAAGACCCGGGCCTCTATCTTGCTACACCTGATCGAGTTAGTATGGGACGGATCTTTGGTCTTTGTTATGCCGACTGTCCTGTGACAATTGTTTCAGGGTGCGTCTTGGGTCATCTACCCTCAGCGACATAGTCAAATTACCTCAGAGTTCTGATTGGGATCCTTCTTGTTTACCACTCCCATTTTAGTCATATAAATGTGTTGCTTTCTCATTGAGTTTGAGAGTTTAAATCATTTAATAACTTAATATGTTTAATTAATTTTCTCGACTATTTTATTTCCAGAATTTGAGCGTACGCATTATCCAGATGTCTTTGCGCGAGAGAGATTGGCGCAAAAAATAGATCTCCCTGAAGCAAGAATACAGGTTTGTGAAGAACATATTTCAGAACTTTTGAATATTTCGAAACACTACAGATTAAAATTATAATTTCTTACTCATAAACAAATTTTATAGTGTTGTTTGTGATTTTGATTTTTATTGTTACAATGTACTTGTTGAAAATAAGAAAATCGAGGTAATCGGGTGGTGGCTAAACCCCTTTGCCAACCACTTTAAACCTGAACAAACATATAAAAAAGTTAAATTCCAAAAGTGCATGAGATAAACAGTTTTGCCGAATACAAATGTTTTCAATGAAATAATGTTCAGACTTAAATGTAAATATAAAATCTTTTTTTTTCAACTGTAGGTTTGGTTTTCAAATCGCCGCGCCAAGTGGCGACGTGAAGAGAAACTGCGCAACCAGCGCAGAGAACCATCCGGAGGTTCCTCTAGAATCCATTCACTGAATCCCGGCTTCAATTCTATGTACCCTTCACTTCAAACCATCTCGCAGATGGGATCTGCAGAACCTTACAGGTAGCTAGAATATTTATTTATCTATATATTGTTTGAAGAATACATAGATGATTTGGGTCATTCACAGGTTACCAGAAGTTTGAAATAATACCTAAAGTTTTGACATGAATCAGCTATAGAAAAACGAACACAGATGGCCGTCATAAGATATTTACATAATTTATATTATGTCAATGTACAATGTTTATTTCATAACTATTAGAAAATACAAAACTTGATAACAATTTATGATCTGCGCTATTTAATGCAACATAAGACCAGCATTATAAACCGTTACCAACATAGTCAGAGATATGTTTATGCTCAGGATAACAAAACTCAAAGACATTTTATTTCTTACATGTTAACAATATATTGTTTTACTATTGAATGCAGTATAAATATTTGTTACATTTATTATCATAGCTTTATTAAATTCTTATTTTTACAAAATATTTTCAAAATGGTTCTTTTAATTTTCTCCTATTTTAATTTGTTGGGTAAGTTTTTCACGGAATGAAGGAATTCCAGATACTTTCAAAAGCCTAAAAAAATTGTCTTTGGATTTAGGTTGTAAATTCAGTAATGATTTCAGATTAAAATGTTTCATCCCTTTTCTCACAAATATAATCTAATTCTTTGATTTTAATAATACATGACATTTCACTCTGATGATTGGGTCATCTTATGAAATATGTGGTTAAAATATGAATTATAGGCAACGAAAGGCTAACTTGAGATACATCAGTATAAATTATTCAAAGTTATAAAATTATTGAAATAAATGATAAATGTTCATATGAAAAACATTCTGAATAATAAAAATATAGAATCCTTTATTTTGCCAAGAAAATAAAGTTTAAGAAATGGAGATTTTATTTACCTCATTTGTTGCAAAAGATTTTCATATGAACCCAACAATTTGGCATGGTCAAGGACTTAATGCGATTTTTAAATTATTTTTTTTAATTTCAATTCATAAAGTAAATTGAACTCATTTCTTCCTGTTTCAGTGCAATGCCCCCGGTGCAGAATTACTCCCTCAATAACACGATGCCCTCCAACCCCGCCTGTCTTCAGTCCTCTAGCTCCCCCTACTCCTGTATGATACCAGGTAATGGAACAAATTATTCATTTAAACAACTCACAGTTTTCTTATTAAGATTTGTTTAATTAACATTTTAAAAATGAAGAAATAATAATACATTCAGATTTATTATTTCAATTTCTACTTCTCGTTTGAGCTATTTTTATAAAAAGAATACACAGGATAAAATCATACTATGAAAGGCTAAGATAATTAGCGAAATAACCAGAAAATAAAATATCAAAGTTTGATCTCATCACTGCCGACCTAATCTGTTACAAACTCAGTTGATCATACTAATCACAAGACCTTGCAGTATGTTCAGTTTTGTTATCATCTTCTTCAGACTATCCAGGACCTCGCAGCTATGACGCCCTCTCTCTGAGCGCGTACTCGAGATCTTCGTGCAGTGCGGTGGCAGCTAGTGTTCCCAACCATGTCACACACAATTCACATAACGGTGCGTCCACCGGTATGACCAGCATGCTAAGTGATTACACAATTTTGGCTTATATCTAATGGAAACAAAATAGAAAAAAACCGTTTAAAATTATTTCAATTTGGAAACTTTATAAGGACAACGTGTATCATGATGACATCGCAGACGTAGAATTGCTTCAGTATTTTTCGTTTTATACTTAAATGAAATTGCACTTCTGTCACTAAAACACTTTTGTAAGAAAACTATGTATACTTTGTCAAATCAATGTTTTCATCAATAAAGTTTAAAACTTATGTTATTTATTTTGCAGGTTTGATATCACCCGGGGTGTCCGTTCCTGTACAAATCCCGGGGGGTGGGCCGCAGGATATGGGGGTCCATCATATGAGTTCCATGTCGTCACAGTACTGGCCTAGAATACAATGATAATTATTGTTTAAAGACGTGTTACTATATTAAGTAATGCATACAAAAACGCTTGCGCATGCGCGAAAGAAACAGTGACGTAATCGTGATCCAAACGCGAGAATATTGTTGGACCTAAACTGTTATATATTATGGTGTTTTTTGGAGGCAGCAAATTAGCGACGGGATATTTTTTTAATTTAAAATAACTGTCGTCGTGGTGAAAAGGACATGAAGGTGACATGGCGACATGCCTTGAAATGTTGAAGAAAATGTAGTTGTCAGATGAAACGTTCTCTGCAGGAAATAGCGGGGCTCGCTTAACATGAGGAGGGAGATGCACTCAAAGAGGACTCAATAAATTGAGAAGAGCAAATATGACAAGGGAATAAAAACATCAAAGTGAAAAAACGATTTGTGGCATAAGTTAAGTAAAGATGGTTTTGTGGTTAGGACCTTTTACTGAAAAACATCCTAACATTGGGTTGAGGCTTGTCTTACAGATGAAAGACTGAACATGTATTACACTGACTTATGTAATAGTGGTAAAAGCCTTACGAAGGGCATTTTGTTTGATAAATCTTACAAATAAAATCTAAGAAAACAGCCCTTCATTCGGTTTTCGATCATTGAAATCCCTTCTTTTCAAAGACATTAATCTGTTATCACAAGATGCATCTCATGCTTCATATTTCTTCTAAAGTACCGGTTAGTTTTATTACAATTACTTTTGTTAATTTTTATATCTGCTATAATAGTCTCAGGTATTTGTTGATTTTGGTGTGTCATAATTTTGCGTACTTATACTCGGGTACTTAAACTAAAAAACAGAAGTATTCTCTAGTCTTCGTTTTATTTTATTTTAAGTACAGGGTGTTTTGAAAACTACCATCGAAAGGAATGGATTATCCTTAATTTATGTGTGCAAAATTAATCTTAAGCTGAGGTTCATTTCAGGCCAGTATATTCTACGCTACTAATTGTTCTTATACCTTTTTTCATTGTTTTTACTAAAATGATTCAATATATCTAACAATTTCTTACTCTTATCGGATTTGTGACTTTTGTAAAGTTTATACTGATATGAAAATCAATGAAGAAAGAAAAACAATTCCCTACATCATGTATGAATCAAATAAAACATCGTATATAAATTTAAAATTAAGGCAGAATAACACTATCACAAATTTGTGCTATGTTCAATGTGTTCTTTTTAATGTTGTTGATTTCTACATGTGGGTATCTAAACATTTTGAGCATATACTTTTTTCACATTTATCGATGCTTTTCTTCCAGATTCATATTCATTGTGCTATGTTTCATTAGTTCTGTAAACTTACTTGTTGAATGTTTGTGATTATTTGTATATTTGTGTAATTCCTATTTTATTAGGGCTGTTTAACAGTCCTGCAATTATATATATAGCCGTTTCTCTTTAATATGTAAAACCTGGAAAATAAAAAAAAATATAAACCTATGAACTTGTTTGTGATTGGTTGATACAGAAGAACCCGCTTGTTTGTAGATATTTGGGCTCTACAAAATTTACTGAAAAAGTTTGAAAAAAAAACAAAAAAACGACCAGCCATATCTATATTAACTTATTTATACATTTAAAAAAATATTTTACCGAAATATCAAATTGTGGATTGTAAATTTAGCAGTCACACTGTACAACTTTTTTATTTTATTACAATTTTTAATTATGAAGACACATTACTAACTTGCTTAATGCAAGAATTCTGGTTAATGACGTTGTTAATTGTTGTACTCATAATCATAGAAAGATAATTTCAAAGCAACCAAATGTTTATACATATATAAAACCAAAACATATAACTGCATTATACTTCATCATTTAAGCATTTTCAGTGCTTAAATTAATTGCTTTCATCATATAAATGCACAGATTACAGATACCATATCAATTATGCATAATGCAAAAATGTCAAAACTATTACAATTATGAGTTTGATCAAAACGTCTACAAAGGCTATTTTTTAAGATAATTAAAATACAGGACAGGCAAGATATGCAATTACATTCCGGCTCTATGAATGCTGGAAGCTTAAATTAAATGTAACAGCGACTGTTGACACACACACATACACGCACACACGCACGCACGCACACACACATACACACTACGGCGCTAGCTTCGTCGTCATTTTCGTAATCTCAAAGGATGTTTGATATAGACAAATCTTGCACTATGACCCTTTGGGCACACACACTTCTTCCATATCAACAGTAAAACACGGTAATGAAATACTGTCATACTCCCTTGAATTTCATAAAAACAGCGGTGGAATGTTTTCTGAGATACTAACATAGGCTTAAAAATATATCAATCAACCGAAAACGAAATGGAAAAGGCGAGTAAAGGCACGACAAAGTTAAATCTCCAAATAAGACGGTTAGATATTTTGATATACATTTTTTATTCCACCAGTAATAAAGAGTATCGGTCAGTACAACTGCGTTTGTTCCCGCAAACCGAGTTATTGGTTTTGTCCTTATTCCTGGTACAATAATTTTCATTGTTATACCCGATCACATTATTGCAAATCATAGTTTTGAAAGACCAACATTAAATCATAAACTTAGGTGTTGGTATCTTTATTATACTTCAACAAATAATCGTCGTTGATAGTTTTCTTAAGCTCTATCATAGCTTGTCATACGATATAACAATTTGATCAAATACCGGGATAACTTACTCATTTTAATAACAGTGAAGCAAAACCAAGGACGCTCTAACAAAAAAGCTACTATGCGTACATTAAGTAGGTATTTTCATTCACAAAACATACTGAGTTACATTTTCTAAGTGACAGATACATCCAACTTAAAAGACTTTATTAAACTTTGTTTTGACAAGAAACAAAATAGTTACATTTTTTAGATAAATAAACAATGAAAGTAAATTATTATTATAAAAAAAACACTCAACACATTGTTCAAGGTATGCAGTCAACACTCTTTAATGTGCTGAACCTGTGAATTTGAAATGACTTTGTAGTAAATGACCTTGAACTTTGTCCATGCATCAAAATGACTATGTATATTGTTTACTACTTGTAAAGAATGGTAGTGGCGGAAACGAAGGGGTCGGGAGAGGTTTTCTTTAAATGTTTTAGGAAGCCGTTTCTATGAGTTTACCAAAATGGGTTAAGTTGCACTGAAGTAACACTTCAGCGTTCTTGAACAAACATTACTTATTCTGTTTCTGTTATTCTCAGGGCTTGATGGTCCTTGTGTCATATTGATATAGATGTCTAGCTCTTTAATTTATACTGTGTATGCAAATGAGTTATAATCGTTATCCGTTATTTGTCTAGCAATTCCGTTTTCAATTATAATTCAATCTGAATTGAAAGAACAATATTAATAGTTTTACTGAGATATGCAATGGCAGAAAAATAAATGTCTGCGACTAATCGCATCACAGTACAGAAGAGTCGACAATGTTCCACCAGCTTAGCAGCCCATGGTTGATCCATTGAAGCCACTTGAGTTTCTTGCGATGGCGTATGTGATTTCACAGACAGTTCATAAGCAACGAGCGAGCATACATTCAACCCAGATTTAATGCTAGTGATGGCAACTCTTTGTATATAGTTTTTCTTAATGTATGTATGTCTTGTTTATGGGTCCGTCTGCCTCTATATGACTTTTATTGAATCTTTGTTCCATATAGCAAAAGCAACGCCAGTTTTTGACTACTCCACGTGTACCCGTAATTTTAATTGCAAGTGAAGATTTACAATTATACAATAAAAATACATGGATGAGCCTATACCGAGATCACTGCAAAGACAAATAAAATCTACCAACATAACAAGCTAGCTCTGTAAATAATGATGCAAATCCACCAATTGAACATGGATGACACATGTTTTACCCAAAGCAAGCCTAAACTATTTGGTATTATAAATAAACGTTTCGAATACCCAAGAATACAGACTTGTCCTATATATCCATTTATTAATAGAGTCGGTGTCTTCTTCGTCTAAGACCCCTTTTTGTATTGCATTGTGTCTCGAATGAAATTACAAAAACAAGCCCAGTGACGTAAACAACGCATTTCCAGTTTGCGGGTCGAAAACAACAATGTGACCGTTACACATTTCACATAAAACAATATCTACCACTATGAATATCTTGGTTATCACATCGGCACCTTATTCGGCGTTAGAGAGACGCAAATTCGGGTGCAACTTTGGACGTGTGCCACCAATCGCAAAACCGAAACTATACATGGTTTAAATATTTTTTCACAAAGAAAAAATACTGAAAAAGGGTACATTTTAATTAATATTCATATTTTTCTATGATTTTGACAATTAAAAGTTCATTTAGACAATAAAATGCGCTAAATTTGCTAACCACACTACCAAACATGTATCATTAAAACGGAATATATTTTTTAGAACGAGCATTTTACTAAAGGCTTTCCAACCAGTTTCGGCATACCTGGTGCAGTCTAGTGTAATGTACTTTCAAATACATGTCCGTCAATTTAAACTGCATTCAGCATTATTTATTTTATGACATAAAGATGCATGCCTTAGCTTGTTTGTTTGTTTGTTTGTTTATTTGTTTGTTTGTTTGTTTTACTTTATGTTCGGTAATGGAGACCATGACTGGTTTCATTGACAAAATATTGCAATTTGTTTATTCACATGACATGCATAAATAGTGCAAAATGTTTATTCAAATCTTCTAGATAATAAGTACAGTATGTTTTATTCACATCATGTACATAAAAGTGTAGTATGTTTATTCATATCATGTACACAAAAGTGCAGTATGTTATTCACATCACCATATATAATTGTATTTATCCTGGTAGTATAAGTATAACGATATAATACTTCAAAATCTATATGTTAGTTTCTTTGTTCGATTGTGTTTTTTTTCGTACGAATGGTTTCGCATGTTGATGATACAATGGTACACGCACCCTTTGGAATGACAACAGACATATTTTCATTCAATATCATATATATTATTCGTAAATTCTTTATATAAAATGCAAACATTTCACACAAAAAATATATAAAAGAGGTGTTCCGTTTAAAAGACTGAACGTTTATACTCCATTGATGTCGTTTCGAATGAAACAAAAATGTTAATTTGATGAAAATAACAAAACCTTAAATCAAAACCAAACATTGATTAGTTGTTGAATAGTTTCATATTTATTTTATAATCCCTCTACGAATAAAAGAAGATAAATTAATCAAATAATCTTCAAACATCGCTTTTGGTTTTATCATTTTTGTTATTTCCGCTGTTGCTGTTTATTTCTTTATTTTTATTTTAAATATACTTTTTATTATTAATATTATTGTTGTGATTATTGTTGGCATCAATATTTTATTCTTTTTTTAAAACTTTTTTTGAACATGTTTTGTTGAATGTGATTGGTCTTCTTTTAATATCTTTTTGTTTTCTTAAACTAAATATTTATTGGCAAACAGTCAGTTATTTTAAACTAATACTATTTAATATATTATGTTAATGATAAAACCGTTCTTCTATAAAACAGCCATCAATTGTATTAATTCACGAGAACATGGCTGGAAATAATACCAGAGAAAATTATTAAATTCTACATGTATGTGTTTTTAACATCATTAATTTCTTAGATACAAGGCCAACAGGAAATCCTAAAAATCCCGATGCAATTTTATAATTAGAAACATCCAGTTTAGAAAACATATTAATTTACTTTATAAAATATTTAATTCATGTTTATATCAACAAACTAGGAAACTCATGCAAGCAATATATGTTTAAAAACAAGCAAGTATTTTTCAAAGGCTGTAAAGAGTTATCAATATCAAAAGGATAACCGCTTGTCTTGGGTAAAATCCAATGTTTTGACTTTCTGGCTTCCGACTCATCAACCGTTTAAGACCCTCGAATTTTTCTCGGTGTTTAATTCCAGTAACCGTTTTAGCTTTCTTTGATACCTATTTTTGGAAAGACCTACCACATATTATCATTTGAAACGTAAAACGCAAATTCAACATTTTATTTAATTTGGCAATTACATTTTTTTTTTCAATTTAACTTACGCTATCATTAAAAAAAGAATTTCCTTTCAAATTACAAATTGTTTCCTTTAAGCCAAATTAAGGGCAGACATTTAATATCGCATATTTCATCAACTGGAGAAGAAATGAAATATAATATTTTCATTCACAAGGAATTTATTTTTTGAATTATCAAATATTTAAAAGAAAGGAATGTATATATAATAATATTCAAATTAATAATGAATATGCTCAAATAGTGAGTTAAAAAAGCATGCCATATCGTAAAACAACACAAAACACTAAAAATCGACAAAATAATATACCGGAGCAACAGATCTTTTTTATTTATAGTCTAAAAATAATACTAAAAGTTCGGAGGAACAGATCTTCTTTTGTAAACTCAAACGTATTCTAAAACTCGTACCAACAGATCGTCTTTATTTCTAAACTCAAAATCATACTGAACATCGGAGCAAAAGATCTTCATTAGTTGTAAAACGAGGAAACATATCTTCATTTTCTATAAACTAAAATTTATACTAAAAATCGGAGCAACAGATATTGATTCTTTTTCGAGAATTTGCAACATCCATTTTTTTATACATGTTTGACACAACCACATAGCGTTAATGTAATGCATTTTTTTATAAAAAACATATGTAGGCTATTCACTGTATTCCGAACTATTTTATCAACACGATTATCACTATATTTACTGTATTTACTATTCTAAACATTTCTACTTTTTAAAGTTTCCTTTCCATGGTTTCGAAGATGTGTGCAAACACATTTCATGTTGCCGAACAATTGCTTAATCAAGATGTCTTCGATATTGCCAAACAATAGTTTGAAATGTCTTCGATCTTGCCAAACAATAGCTTAAATATATTCGATATTGCCAAACAATATCTTGAAATGTATTTAATGTTGCCAAACAATAGCTTGAAATATCTTCGATGTACCCAATCAATAGTTTGAAATATTGTCGATGTTGCCAAACAATAATTTTGAATGTCTTCGATGTTGCCAAACATTAGCTTGAAATGTCTTCGATGATGCTTGTTGCTCTTGGTGTTCCTATTTAGTTACCACCGCAATGCGTCCTTTCAAACTGCTCTTCTTTGCTTCCATGCCGACAAGGTAGTATTTGGTTGAACATCATCTATAAATAGACCAATTTAAATTTTACATGCAAGGCTTTGTTACTCTTTCAAATATATTTATGCACTATGCCGAAAATCTTAGACTTATACACAATACGTGAAAGGCTACGACACTATTCATTTATATATCATGCTGAATATCCTAACAAACTCAAAACGAAAACTACAATTACCAAAGTCATCGCATGTCCATTCACATTAAGCTAAAATTTAGAAAGTTTATCACATCTTTCATGAACATACTGTCCCTTATAAAATAACAGCATAAGTAAAACATTGACCAGAGTCATGCGGTATATAACAATACATCTTATATCAGAGTCCAAGACATAAAACACTGCCCTATAATTAGGTATCTCAAATTTCTTGCCCCTATGTTTACACCCGATCGACCCCTTGTAAGAATGCGACGCAATCTTTACGCCACTAAGGACCTCCGATGTGGGTATCGTAAAAATATATACATGCATTTGGAGAAACATAATCCTTTTTTATAGACATCTTGTGTTTTATTTTATTTAAAAGCATGTTTCTAAAGAGGTTGCAAAAGGCATATGTAGTTTTTGAGCAGTTTAGCATGTTCAGTGAGTTTGTATATGTGTAAAGTGAGTGAAAATATACCCAAATAGATAATTCCTAATTAACAAATCGTAAATAATAATAAAGGTAAAAGGATTTGCTATCTAAATTCATAACTTGTTGTGTCAACAGCAATCTACATAAATAAAAAAGGGTTGGCCCATACAAAGGTTATTTGGAATAATACGCATTGTTATGAGAATACCAAAGCCACCTCAACAACTGTGCAAAATAACGGACCGTTAATAGAGAAATTATCATAATGCGCATTATATTTGCAATAATTTCAAATTTATGGAAATATAAGTAAATGAAGCATTCTGGCCGGACCAGAATGTAATGCAATTTCCTCTTTGAAACAACAAGGTGAATGGCCAAACGGTGTTGCCTACAGATCCATGAACATCGCCACATTTCCATGACAATCTCGGTCAGGAAGTTCGAATCCATTACTTGAAAACTCATGCATACATTTGAATAGCTGTGGGTAACATATGCATTGAACATTTCTTTTCATGGAGCACCCACTTTATAACTTTAATGCATCGATGGCTATATATGTTTGTATTGAATTTAGAATTGAAAAAAAAAAACTTTATCAAAGACAGGTACAAAAATAAAATAAATCAACAGCTATATAATTATTCGAGATGATAGTACAAGCAATCTTATATACGATATGTATTTTATAGTTATTGTTTGTTTTTTTAAAAAGATAAACGATACTTTCATTACTGTTTGGTGCGGATGTAATTTTACTAGCCAGCGCGCCTGCGTGAACCGTGGAAAACACCAATAAATAAATCGAATAAATAAGAAATAGAACTCGCTTTCGGCGGATGCTTTCTAAATGCTTAATTCCGAGTTCGTGCCGTTTTCACATTGTCGGAGACATTAGCGTAAACACTAAAATAAGTTTGGGTCACGTAGGTATTGCCCTTTGTTCATGTTTCAGTGGCTACATAGTTATGTAATTTGTGCCACCGCATACCCTCGCCGTTTCCAAATAAATCATATTAAGAAAATAATAATAATGATTTTAACGTGATGTCCGCACATGTAATATAGACTCTTTTTAGTATGTGGCCGTACGGTCATGGTTCCGTCAAAACTAGTAAAAGATGTAAACAGATTTCGATCCATTACATTGGCGATAAAATCAGTTAGGGGTAAAATGAATCGTTTTTTAAATATATTTTTGAAAATTTACAAGGTTTCTTTTAGATTCTAAGTCTAAGAATTTCTAACAAAAGTAAATATTGCATTTACTGAAATCATGTAAAAAAATAATTGTTAGCTCTTCTTTATTATATTAAGGATGATGGCGGCCATCTTGGATTTTGATGGACAACTTTGGCAAAGTTGAGGAGGGTGCTGAGGTGTTTTTTTCTGAACCTGAACATGCATATGTATCATCTGGCAATGTTTCATAATTTTAACCCAAAGCTCAGAATTTGGTGGAATTTTGTCACGGTATAACCGGACTATAAACTTTTGTTCATGTTATGGATACTGAACGCGTCAATACTGAACGTGTTGGATCACTTGGTTCGATCACTAAATCTTAATCACATTCCAAAAACGTTTAATTTATTTTTATTATTTTTTATCAATCAGTACAATGCAATTATATAACCAACTGTTGCCATGAACGATCTATTAAAGAACTTAAATACTAAATAATATCCGTAACATGTTTTTAAGTACGCAAAGGTTCAATGTTTTAGATATATATAAATTTATAAACAAGTCCAGCGAGTTGCACAATTGGAAACAAGTGGAATAAGCCCAGCAGGCAGCACAACAACATAGTACAATTTTGTTAAACTACAAGATACACACAAAACGACACGCACAGTTTACATAAACATACACAAATCTTGCTGGCGCTACGGCCCAGGCCCCAATATCACGAATATACTTAAGTCAAATCTCAATCTCAACTCATTTCTAAACATTACAGTATGACATTATTAAAATTTACTAATGTTTTACTATTTTCTAAAGCACATTCTCACGTGCGTTATGTTGATTAACATGATTGCTCAATAATCTAACGAAACATCTACAACACAAAATGTACTTGAGTAAACTCCAAAATAATAAATTGGACTCAAGTACAATTTTTGCTCTCAATTTTTTCTGTAAAATATTGACCAAATATTTTTATCAACATATCCTAGAAATGTTTTCTTAATACTTTGACCAGGCCCCAATATCACGAAATACTCGAGTCAAATCTCAATCTCAGTCTCAACTCTTTTTATCAAATTACAGCACCATATGATTCAAACTTGTAAATGTTTTACCCTTTTAAAAATCGCATTCTCTCATTCATTTAATAAAAGAGTTGAGACTGAGATTGAGATTTGACTCGAGTGTTTTCGTGATATTGGGGCCTGGTCAAAGTATTAAGAAAACATTTCTAGGACTCTAAACTTTATTTAAGAATAGTACAATGTGGGTGGAAGAGTCAAATGATATTCATGAGCAAATTCGCATGCTCTCAAATGTCATTACAAATCAGACTTGATCTCCAAAGTCCTTTCTTGATATGATGTTAAATCTTGGCATGATGTTTAAGATATTATTATTATGTTGTTATACTAAGTACTCGGAGGAGTTCCATGACATATTCTTTGTCTTCCTCTATTACGCTCAATAGCAAAGCCATGATCATAAATCAGGGCCATACTCATGTCTCATGTTTGTTCTTGTGTCATGTTTACGTTACAACTTGCTTTCAATTGTAAACCAGCTCTGCATTCAGTTGTTAAAGGACATTTTACAATGAATTCTACAATCTGAATTCCCACGGTTTTGAATAATTGCTCGAGTGAGTGCGTAAAGTAATTGTTTTGTAAAACGTATTGATTAACAGGTTATTTATTAGTCTTTAAACCAATGGAATCTATCGGATTTGTCACGTGACAACGCTCTGATGATTTTGAAAAATCATGAAAGGTATCGATCACTTGTTAAAAATCTCGGCAAACGTACTCAATTATGGGTGATTTATTGGCATTTATGTATGTAACATAGCGTGCGCTGAACGTTGATGTAATTATGAACAGAAATGACTGAAATTAGATATCTTCTACAGAGAGCAAGAGTTTATTCGTTTAAGTGTCATATATGTTATATGTAATTGAAAACAAATGGAATGTTATGCTTGTTCAAAATGATAATCGAGCAGAAAATAATCATACCATGCTTGTTAAATAAATGATCATAAATGAAAATCTATTTCAGATTTATTACGATTTCAGAATTTCTGCTTCATTAATAAAACGTTGGCGATAAGATTTTGAAAATAGAATAAACAGTGTGTTCAGGAAGTGCACAAAAACGTATATACTGAAAAAAGAAGCAAGCAAATCAATCTGTATACAGTCCAAAATACACACTGAAATCGCAGCAATAAATAAGTAATGAATGCACGAAATTCCTTTGATTCCAGATACTTTTAAATGTATACTACTACTTATAACTCATCATTTTAGGTGACATTGACTTTCATTTAAAACACCCATATGGAAGTGTCATGAAATGCGAAATATAAAGCTATTTTACGATTGCAGAAAGCTTGAAAGGACAGCCAGTATGTATGGCATATAACCATTAATATAAATAAATTAAATAGATAACGTCTGAGCAATATTAATCATAAAGACATGTTAAAGTTTGAATATGAGGAAATAAATTATGTAAGTTCATTTTTAAAAATCTCCACTTTTGCAAATGAGTAATGTTGTCTATAATGGTACACCATAGTGACGACATAGCTAGTCCGCGCGCGCTTATTTTTACTTCCGATAAAAAGTAAACAATCAAGGTAGGATGCGAATGCAGATTTTCTACTTATATGGCGATTTTGAACAGGTTATAACAATTAGTTTTTCAAAGTCTTCTTGTTATTATGGTTGTTTCGTGAACATATAAATGCGCATATATATGACTATTGTATTTTACAAACAATGAACATCATTTTTTTTACAACGTCAGTTTTGATTTGTTGATAAATATAGTAGGGCTATTTGTGGATATCAATAATAAAACTATAGTGGCGTAAGTATATAGATAATCTATAATTATATAAATATGAGTGAAAAAAAACAATACCAGTTTATTTTGTGTTAAAAAAATATTTGCCATCCCCGGCGGGATTCGAACCCGCGACCTCTGGATTAGAAGTCCAGCGCGCTATCCACTGCGCTACGGGGACTGCAAATTGATTAAAAAAGCTACCCTTGTTGTATGCAAGTATTATAGTACATTAATTTTAGCGATTGTTTTATATAATTTTGATTGCGTAAATTATCAGTATCATAGATTATCTAAACATCCATCATCATTTTAAATACCACTACGGACAATTATGGTGGCTGATTTCTACCATTTCGTTTTTCGCAGCGAAAAGTGCCGTGCGAAAATGCGCAAAGTTTCGAGGCGAAAATGTGACCATGCAAATATGCGTCAGATACTGGTGCCGAAAATGTGCCAAATGACGGGGAAAACAATCGAAAAGGTGAAACTGCGGAAAGAAGTGGGATGCCATTTCGCGCTAATGCACCAGTCAGTTGTAACCACGCCCCCCCCCCCCCCAGGTCCGGGGACTAGCGGGGACTTTGACTTTCGGTCCAGCCAAGCCCAGGCAAAGTCCTCGTCCTGCGGGGACGAACTGCTGGTAAATCCCCCGCCAAATGCTCCCGCACCCCAGGGACCCTAGGTATAGCACATTCCCCGCTATACTTGGCGCATAGACAAAATCACCGCACCCACCCGGCACTGCGGGGCCACCTGGAAGGTAAAAACACGGCCCATTTCCCCGGCTATCCCCGGTACACCCCCGGGCCTATGGGGACCGTGGTTACAATTGACTGGTGCATTGTTCTGTTTTTCTACAATTCTTCTTTCAGAAAAAAGTCCATGCATAGCAACAAAATCTAGTCTGTATCTTTATTTCCATCTGACCAGTAGTCAAAACTCAACATAAATTGCTAAACTATGTTGTCAATATGAAAAAGTTATGCATGTATGATGAAGTATAGATTGTAAAACTATGGAAATAGCTCGATTGTTTTCGGACACAAGAAGCAGCCTTCTTTGGGGAACAAGGGATCACGAGAACCATTGCATTAGCAAATAGCCTTTTAAGCGGTCCACCGGAGTCTGGTATTGAAATTTAAGAACATATTTGTGGCATTTTTGTAATATATATATATTAAGGTATATAAAAACAATATATTTATGTGTAGTTTAAATATAGTATTTGTTTATTAACATTAACATTAAAATATAAGTGCATATTTGACGATGTTTTTCATAAAAAAGTATATATATTAATGAACATAGAAATAAAATATTTAAATGTTATTTTTAAATGACCAAATATAATGGAAATTTTACTGTTTATCAAAGACCTTGGTTTTAATAAATTTACAGCTATTTATGTTTGAATTATTTGGATTTGTATGTGTTTTTTTACGATAATTATATTATTGCTAAATGTATTTATAATTAGAATAAAAATTATAATTAATATTATCATTTTTATTATAATTTCTTCTTCTTCTTCATCTTCATCTTATTTTTTTTTTGATTTATTATTATTATTTATTATTATTATTATTATTATTATTATTATTATTATTAAAGTTGTTGTTGTTGTTGTTGAAAATTATGCTGATGGGAAGTGATTTTTTTTTCTCTGCCTACTCAAACTGGAGGCCATATCTGAATTGAACAAAGGACGAGAACACGTGTTATTCATATTTTAGTAAACTCAGATAAAATAAGTACAGACTGATAGAAAAGCAATTATATTTTTGTCAGAAATATCATCGCTATGTCATTTAAAGATTCACTCTCACAGATTTAAAGTTTTGACAACTTTTTTATTTTTTTGTCTTGGAAAGAACAGATTTTTGCGTTAATATTTGCAAACCAGTGATAAAAGATTGCTGACAGAAGATCAGATCGCAGATTTTCATATTTCCGTTCGAAAATTAATGTTTTATGGCTTAAACCGTTACTAAACGTTATGGCTTAAACCGTTACTAAACGTTAAACAACAATGCTTAAAACATCAATATTTGAATTTGAATATAAAAATCTGCGATCTTATTTTTTGTCAGCAGTCATATATAACTGGTTTCCATGCACTTTCGCAAAAATCGGCTCGTTCCAAGACAAAAAATAAAAAATGTTGTCAAAACGTTCACTCTGTGAGAGTGCAGCTTTAAAGGTTTTGGGTTGTAAACAAGTAAAAACATCCTTTTGATGTATATTTAGATACATGTACTTTGACTTTAAGAAATCAATAATGAAGTGGTGTCCGTTTTAATCTTACTTTGCGACTTAAATGATCTATTATAAAATTAGTCATAGTATCTAATAATAGCGTACAATAACCTGACGTGACGTCACATATGAATAGCGTTGAAAATATGCGGGGTATAATATTTAGTATTTATAGTGATAAAAAATAAAATAAAAATATCACATTCGTGGTCATTTATTAAATGCGAAATTAATGGGAAAAGTCGCTAAGGCTCGTTTTTAACAATTTTAGAAAACACGGTAAATAAAAAAAAATCTTATTGAATGACCGCTGATGTTATATTTTTCTAAAACCTGTGTTATAACTCAGTTTTGCTGATGGCTTAATATATTTGCATATACTTGCCAATGCCATATAAGAACATTAATATTTAATATGGTAATGAATAATGATCCTCTTGTCGTTGTCTTTCGCGCAAAAGCTCACTTCAGGCAAAACGTATACTATTATTTTCTATAAGCAATTTCATTTACACCATCATCCTTATGCGCAAACTTTGGCGTATAACTAAAACACGGTGTCTCCCCGTTGAACAGATTTTAGATCAACGTGTGTGTTCTCCATATTGTGAAACCATTTCCTGGACGATTAAGATTCGAATATCATTCGAATTAGCAGTATCTAATGTGTTTAAAATGATCTCGCATAAGACATGGTGTATCCTGCTTTTAGTACGCCGTACTCCGGCAACTTATGACGATAATTCGGATGCCAAGGTTAGTAACGCCGTGTTTAAAATGATCTCGCATAAGACATGGTGTGTCCTGCTTTTAGTACGCCGTCCTCCGGCAACTTATGACGATAATTCGGATGCCAAGGTTAGTAACGCCGGATTCCAGTAAAAGAGAAACTTGATTCGAATTTCATTAGTTAATAAACAAACATAAAGTAACGCAAAAAATGTTTCTTTGTCTTCATGGGAAGGTCTTCAATATTGCAGCAGTTATTACTACTATTATTACATGTACGGTTATTTTGTTGTTGGTGTTGTTCAATACACACCCAATTGTGTCAGAAGAAACTACCAACTTAAAAGCACCCAAAACCGATATATAATGTGTTTTTTTTATATAATAGACGGCAATTGATCTTCGAATTTATGCTTTTCATACATTGTTTTTGGTCCAAAACTCTCTTCCGTTTAGATCCCACACATCGGATTTTGCGGGTTTTTTTGCCCCTTACTGCCGGCACTCGCCACAACAAAACATTTGGAATTTGAAGACAATAAGTGTCCATTGAGAGCATGCCCTGACCTCCTCCTTCCTTTATGTTAGTTTGCTATTAAAACACATAAGAAATACCAAAATGGCTATCAAAGGGCGGATATTCTCTATTATGGTGTTTAATAACTAATTGATATTCAGGATAACAGTCCATAAATAAACAGTATTCCGAGTTCCAAAAGGAGGTCGGGGCTGACTCATAGGATATATCCCAAAGAATGAACCGCTTCTGCCAAATATGGACAAACTGGACACGCCAGTCCTCTTACAAACATCGGGTTAGCGTAGTTAGGACATTGACCAATTCATTTTTTATCAAATGTTGGTGCAAAATATTTATTTTGGCCATAAAAATATCACTGTATGTTTGTTTTTAATAAATATCATTATTTCCCCCCAAAAAATCGTGCATGGTGTTTTCAATATTTTTGAACATGTACAAGTTTTTACTCCGTTATCTTAATGTTTTTGTATTTGTTTAGTTCAAAGATAGTACAAGATGATTTCAAAGGCACATCCATATCATTTCAGCAGGATTTCAATTGTTCCAATATGTAGTAGACTCGTTCCACTGAAAAGTCTCCGCCCCAAGTCCGTTAAATGTGAAAAGCATCATTCTCTGGTAAAAGCATCATCTACCAACTTTGATATCAAAGTGTGCAGCAAAGAAAACCAAACTTTGGCAATTCAATTTTCTGTTTTGTTCTTGATATGAGCATAACTCTGTTAAAACCTTTAAAAAGTATAAATTACTTTATCCAGAGCATATACATCAAGATATAATGTTTTATTTGATTGTGTTTGTATATTCATCTTCTACACACTTCGGGATAGTCGGATCTTTTAAGCTTTTTTACAAATGTTTTAATGAAATTTATGTTAAATTTTTTAGAAGTTTTTATATGGACCTAGCAACTTATTATATATATTTCTTTACCATTGATACCCTGTTCGATAGAAACTCTCAAATGTTAGCAATAAAAAAAGTAATAGTGTCCATTAAAACGGCATACAATCCTAATTACATGATGTCGTTGATCAAAAGCAAAAATAGTGTTACATGGCGGTGTAGATGTTGTTCTTCCCGCTTTGTTCAAATAACTAGGATGCCCGTTTTATCTGCTTTTCAACTTCGGATTTTTTTCTTTAGAACTTTTAAACAAAACATTCGTGTACGTGGAACTAGAATGTATCATCAACAATAATGTGGTACCAAGGGATAAGGTAATTTGACCAATAATTTACACCAATAAGAAACTAAGTCGAGATATTGTGATAGCCTTGGTTCGTTGTCGTCGGCGGCGCATGCGTTGTCGTCGTGCAAAAGTTTTAACATTGGCCATAACTAAACAATCATTCAATGTATATTTATATGGAAATTGGTTCATATGTAACCAGATGCAAAACGCATATGTGTAGCAACGCCCACATACATTAAGCTTTTATTGTTAAGAAATGCCACCGGTTTGACTGAAATTGGCGTTCGCTCTGCGGCGCTTTTGTTTTCTGAACGTTGTGATCATTTTAAGTAAGAACATCAACATGATCATGCATATAACTTTACACAAGCCACATAGACTTTCAGCATATGCAAGTAAAAACAAAGATAGTGTTATACAAAATGTTTTTTATACTTATGTCAGATTCGTTTCCGTTGGCTTCCTGTTCATGGTGTTTTCTCGTTATAGCATCAGCATGTTCTACCAACTTTTCGGGGGTAAATAATAATGTTCGCATTTAAAAAAAATGATAAACAAAAAAATAATTATGTTATTATTATAAAAAATGTTATTTTAATGTAAATATGTTTTACAAATTGACATCTAAGTGTTTTTCTTTCATGTATTTTAATTATGTCTAGTTGTGTTGCTTCGTTGCTTCGAATGTTGAGAGGCTAAATATAGTTTTTAGCTTTTTAGTCCATAAATGCATTGAAATTTATGTTATCATTTATAAAGTGTGCCTGTACTTGTTGTGGTATGTTTCTGTGATATATGCTTAAGTTCTTAAAAGCAATATTTTAATTCTAACATTTTACTGTACTGTTTTATATATTGAGTTTGGTTTAACCTGAATAAACATCAATAAAGCAATCAGTGTCGTTGTTTTTCAGTTGTTGTTTTAAACACATGTATTTTGTTAAAGAACAATGGTCAAAATAAACTTATTTGTTAGTTGAATGGATATTTACTTTTTGTCTTTGCAACTGCAACCTTGGAATTCATTGAAGTATTGTTAGCCAAAAAATATTATGAAAACGTTTAACTTATACATTAATACAATATTCCTATTAACTTAAGTACGGATTAATTATGCGGAAAGGTTAGAAACAGATTCCAAGAGATATCTATTTATTAAGTGATCAAAAATGATTATAGGGTTGTTGTGATCTCTGAAATGTAGACAATTCCAAAATTTATGTGTGTATTCATAAGTGAATGTAATTAGTAATTGTTTCCGTTTTTGCTTTATGTTGACTTATTTATGTATTTACTCAATTTATCAATGTATTTATGTATATACTTATTTAATAACTTATTTATTCATTCATTCGTTCATTCATTCATTCATTCATTCATTCAATTATTCATTCATTCATTCATTCATTCATTCATTCATTCATTCATTCATTCATTCATTCATTCATTCATTCATTCATTCAATCAATCAATCATTCATTCATTCATTCATTCATTCATTCATTCATTCATTCATTTATTTATTTATTTATTCTTCATGAATTTACTTTTTCTATTATCCTCATTCTATTTATTGGTTAGTTTTGTATTTTTCATTTATTAATTTATCTAGTCAATTATTCATTTATTAATTTACATATAAATACATTATTTATTTATTTATTTTTATTTATTTATATATTTGGTTATTCATTCATTTTATATATTTATTTATGATAATTTATTTTTTATGTATTTATCATTTTATTTGCGGATTTTTGGTTTATTTAATAGTTTGTTGGTTTGTTTTTATTTTATATGTTTATTCTTTCTTTCTTTCTTTATTTCTTTATTGCTTTCTTTATTTATTTATTTATCTATTATTTTTATTTAATTGTTTGTTTGTTCGTTTGTTTAATAAACTGTTTGTTTGTTTTTATTTTATATATTCATTTATTTATTTATCTATTTATTTATTTATTTATTTATTCATTAAATTATGAATGAATTAATGAATACATTAATTCATTATTTTTTATTATTTTTATTTATTTAATTATTTATTTATCACTTAATTTTTCGTTTATATATTTTAGTTATTTATTCAATTAATTATTATATATTTTTTTATATTTTTTTTCAAATCATTTTTTTTTATTTATCCATCCATTTATTACTTTAACTTTCTACTTATTCATTTATTAGAGCTTATATTATTATTATTATTATTATTATTTTCATTTATTTATTTTTTTACTTATAAGTCAAATGTGTTTTAATACTTCGTTTTTAATGATCTTTTTAATAGATTATTTTTTCAATTAGAAAATTATTCATTTACACATATATTATATCAAATGAAAAGGATCGACACATTATAAATATCAGTCTTGCAACAAAATATTTTTATCCTTGACACATGGTTACAATATACCTTGCAGATGCGTCATTTCAAAAATTCCAATCCAAACAGCCAACAACACACCAAAAAACGAAATTAGAAAACGAAATAGCAACCACAAACACAGCTACAAATTTACAATTAAATCACATGGAATTACAAGGGCAAGCCGAATAGTACACCACTAAATATTTACCTGAATTAAGGAGAGCATTCGGTATGTAAAAGATCAAAGACTGCACATGTGGATGGAATCTAAAAGGACCGAGGTGACCCAATGTGATGCTTTCGCGTCATTTCGCTTGAAATGCTGCACCGTAAAACTGCGACTAAACCACTGCTTTTTAGTACAGACTGATGAACATGGCAATTTGGAAAATACACAATACCCCTTACATGTAAGCGTCTGGTCTGAAGCTGTGTTACCACTTGTGACCTTTGACTCTTGTCCTTATACAAAACAAATGGAGAGGAACATATATTTGCATATGCATTTTTTCTCTCTTTTTTCATTATATTTTCGAATGGAGACTTGTGAACTGTCCTCTATAGTTCGCAAAGTATTAACATAAAATAGCCATTTGGGTGGCACAAAAACTCGTTTCATCTAACTCTTTCCCAAATACTCATTTTATTAATATTCTACCTTAATGAGATTGAAATATTTCTATGTAACAAGCATAACGTTTGAAGTCATATTAGCATGAAGGCTGAATTCTTATTTAGAGATATTATTAGGGAAAGTTATTTCAACATCTGACAATACAAATAAAAGATCTTCACCAGGTTTTACGACTTCAAAGGGAAGCGTAAAAAGGCAGGGTTGCAGATTTTAATATCCGTCAATACAAACGAGATATTTGGTAAAATGTCTTTTGCCGGTCCGGATGAAATACATATTCATGGAATTTGTTTGTATTCAGTAAGGCTTGTAATGAAATAACTCATTTGCAAAGATGAAATATATGTATTTTTTTAAGGTATTAGTCATTTTAGAAACATACATTAAACATTTGCAGAAAAATGTGTGGTGACAAAATAGAGACAAAATATTATTAGTTATTAAAAGACCTTTTATGTTTTTGAACAATTCCAGCTTACTTTAATTATGCAAGGTTATAAAAAGTAATTTCATCAAAGGAAAAAAGAATACAACAACAACAAATACAACACAAAATGGAAAAAAAAATAAACAAAAGAAACAAACAAATATACAAACAAACAACAACAAAAAAACACCGACAATATTAAACAAAAACACCCACACTGTAAAACTGGGAGGGGGGAGGGGAACAATACAATGTACAAGCAAACAAACAAAACATGCACTTACGAACGCAGTTATCTTGTCTGAATAGGTTGAAATCTAAAGCACTGGTTTTTGGAATCAACAAAAATGACATTTATAAAGGTTGTTGGGTTGTTGTCAGGCCTGTTTGCATCTGTTTACAAATCATTTGGCTAGTGCAACAAAGTATCAAATGACATTAAGATGTTTTAAGGTGAGGTATCATGTGACAATAACATGTTTAAAAGTGTGGTTTCACGTGATATTGACATGTTCGATGTGCCGTACCTTCGATTATTTAAGCATACAAATAGTTTATGACGTATCTGTGGCCTTTTTGTAAGACACTCAACTGTCGATCCAGGGTTCGAAGTTTAGATCCCCCGCTTCAGAATTTCCGGGAATGAATGACAGTGCTACAGAGTAGCTCTTACCAGGGCTACATTATGTCTGTGCACTATGGCCTGCAACCTAACAAGACTAACACGCTAATATGGTCCAACATAGATGGATAAGAATTTTTTTCTAAAAACTATAATGCTTTGTTTCATAAAAAAGGCAGGACAACGCGTTACTCTCGCTTGTAAATAGTAGTGTCTGGCTTGATACAGACAGTTTCTTCGTCATGCAAAATCAGAATATTGTCTTTCAATGATGCGTTTAAGATTTTGACTGGCGAATTTTGACAAGATGAGGTGCGGACTGCAAAATAAGGTTATTTCTTAATAATTATTAACCATGATTCTAATTACAATGACATGTCTATCATTATAATGAGTCTTCGCTTTAGGGCTTGCGTGCTAGTGATGACACAAATTAATTGCCATAGCGCCAGTGTGAAACGATATGAGTATTTGAGAAATCAAATGCGACACCCCAGTGACTCCACGTACAGCAACCAAGCCACAGTGCTTGTTGAGATCTTTCGGTGGGTAGATTCCGGAAGAATAATACATCGTTAGGACACGATGCGTTAATCCAAAACCAGTCTTATTTGACTGAGACTTTGCATTGACATTAATGATAAGTGGAACTTTTTTAACGCCAGTCACCTTTCGTTTCTTACCTTTTAAGCAGTATTTTATTTTATAAATAAGGACTGTATAGAGATATGTTGATCCATGTGGTTTCTGTCTGTGTTGATTTGTGACGCTGTGTGTCTCTCGTTTAGTGACTGTTCGGCCTTAATTTTTAGTTTTTGCCTCTAAAGAGGGTTTTCATATTCCTGTAAACTCGACTTTCACTGACCATTCCAAGGCGATAATCCAACAATTTCGTTTAATACGTGTATGGTTCGTTTGTGGACTGTGTATTGTCGTGTCTCTGGTTCAGTGTCGTTTGTGCACATACCTTGTGCCTCTAAAATGGGTCTATACAACATGTATATAAATTTTCAAATACTAAGCTTGTCCCTTCTGTTTACATTGTATTATTCATTTGCACCTGGGTCATTGTATCATTAGAAATTAAACACTTCATTGTACGCGAAAGCGGATCGAAAAGTGGCTTGTTCACTTCTAAGAATGATTGTGTTTCCATTATCAGTACTCGTTTACGCGCTTTGTACATTCCTGCCTTCAGTTTAAGGAACCAATGTCTTTAATCAAAATATCTTTTCTGAAGTAAGTTCGCCCAAACCTTTACTAAAATGCAAATAGCTTAGAGTACACGAAAATCACAGAACCGAGTTCTATGATGCCATGCTGACATCCGGGTACCATGTCAGCATGGTCAGTCCAGTCCATTGTTACTCCTGGAAAAGGCAAGCTACGGGCCATGTTGGGTATATTTACAGAGATAATTAAATAGAATATTGATACACCAATGCTTTGTGGGGTTCAAATTAATTCTCTGATCAGTCCTGTTTACTTGTGCAGGAATAAATGAGAACGTCTAATCCGGGCAACTTTGCAAACAAACCTTTAATCCCTTACACGTGTTTTCCCCTGCTACTTAAGCTGGCTATGTAAATAACGGAGGGGTTCCGAATAAGACAATTTAGAACACGTGCGAAGCGCGTGCAATTTGATTACTATTTCTAACAAATATTGGGAAAGATTTATAAATACAAAATTAGTTTAAATGTGAACTCATGAATGACATTGTCTGGAATCGTCCAATGTTTTCAACACCTCATCGATGAGTTTTATTGCATGCTGGTACCGTCGTTCAAAATTAGGACATACCTTTATCGGCATACTAATGTGTGGTCTGTGGAAAATAATGGGAAAATGTTTTTTGAAACTCGTGTTTCGTCGACTCTTGACAGGCGGTAACTCCAACATATATGGATAAAGTTGTATTAGTGTGTGTATATATATATATGTGTTATGACGCTGTGTGTCCTCGTCCAGTGTTTGTATGGCCTTGAACTTTGTGCCTCTACACAGATCATTGGCCTTACCAAATACTTTCTATATTAAAGAAATACGGAAAGGGTTTGAGCTTTCCGATCGAAAACAACAACAACACAGTTTATATAATCAACGATCTTGCCGATTTTCTTTGACTATAAATTCAATTAAAGAACACGAGTGTAATCAACCTGCTTCATACTTTGTTTTAATATTCTTAGCATTTGATATCCGAAAATGATTCATTCTGTGTGATTCCAATGATCAACGCAATAAAACACAAGTTTGATTTGAATTCTGTTTGCAGTGGAAACCTATATAACAACTGAGAATGACCCAGAGCAGAAGAAGAGGCTATGGTGTGTATAGTCTACAAAGGATGTCACTCATTTAGTTTTCGTTTTTTTTCGGGGTTCGTTTTTTTCCCGGGTAGCATGAGGTTTCCGTACTAAGTTGACGCTAAACATAAAACGAATTTGGAATGGTCCC
The DNA here is from genome assembly GCF_026914265.1 of Mya arenaria. Lineage (NCBI taxonomy): Eukaryota > Metazoa > Mollusca > Bivalvia > Myida > Myidae > Mya > Mya arenaria. Next base: position 33,777,138 of record NC_069125.1, read on the forward strand.
ATCAGTAAACACGATGGCCGCTCGTCTTGTAGTTTTCGAAATGGCCGATGAATATTATCATCATTGAAAATATATAACTAATAAAAAAATGAAGAGAAGCTTCGCAGGTAATGGCATTCTGTTTTTCAGTGCATATGTAAATATATTCAAATTATTCCTAAAATCTTCTAGTAATGAATATTGTTTGCTTACATCAAAGGGGTCGGGCGTCCGTTGTTCCTCGACTGAGCTGGTGGCAGTATTCACACTTTCGGTGCTTGGTGTGGCAGGGGTATGATTCGATTACGTGCTTGGTCGCACCTAGGACTACCCTCGCTTTATATGAGATTGAGAAAATGAAGGAACACAGCTGAGAGCCGTCCAAACCAAGCTTGACAGATGCAAGGAACCAGCCTCTACACAATTACTATGATTACTAAGAGGCCCGTCAATTAATGTCATATAGTATATAGATAGCCAACAATTATTAATTTACTTCTTTTTAAAAAAAAGTATTTGGCCATTGTAAAAATTCGACAGTGTAACACGTGAATACCTTTTTGCTGCAACTCAATGTCACGAATGTGTATGTTAATATTCATAGAAATTAAAAGTTAAAACTTGAACTTGTGCTTGTGGGCGATTTTTTTATGTTTGTGCCTTGGAAAAATACAAAGGTTTCTTATAATGTATTTAGTTGTGGACTTAAAGATACTATGTAAAACACTGTTCATGTAAATCACGAGTATAAAAAACTTTTGGCATTTGTTTGACTCAAGATTTACACCCGGGCCTCCATGCTTCAGTCTGTTACTCGGTTACTTGCCTCTGAAGTAGTTTCAAACTTTCCAATCGGTTGCTGATTGGAGCATTTCCTTCTGTGGTGCTGATATGTTTAATATTTTCACATTGTGGCCAGATGGAGCAAGGACATGCGGTAGTTCTACGGGTTAATTAAATTACGATTTTAAGGCTTCGTTGAAAATTCAAGGACCCATGAAAAATATACATTAAGGATATGGCCAAATGAGCTCAAAGAAAAATAATACTGATTGTTAAAAAAATAACAAGAAAGGACACGTCTTAGAATATATCATAAAATTATTAAGTTAAATACGTACACTCCGATTCCTTGATATATTTTTTCTGAAAAGTATCAGAAGACTTCTGGTACAATTTTGAGTTTACGAGCTTTTTTCATACATCTTAAAATGCAATGCATTGTTGACACAAGTCTACTGATCATTTTAATCAATATTTTCGAAACTGGCTTTGTTATGGTTACATCTAAAACTACTAATTAGTAAAGCTACAGTCACACTAGGGCCGGACCGACACAAAGCATCCCGGATTCCTGGCCCCGGTTGGTCCTGGGTGAAATTCAGTCGACGGTCCCTCGACGGTCTCAAAACAACGGACTTGCCCGGACCCAACACGGCACCACAACGGATTAAAACGGAGGCAACACGGGTTACCCCGGTACAACCACGGCAGCACCACTAACCGCTCCGGAATAATCCGGACCATCCCAGACCAACACGGATCAGCTACGGACTGTCCCCGACCCAACACGGAATGCCCGGGTTGATCCGTGTCCAACACGACATGCCGGATCGAACAGGATCGACACGGTGCCACTACGGACATTCCCGGAGCCAACACAGTCGCTACACGGACCTTCCCGGATTATCCCCGATGGTCCTAGAACACCAAGACGGTTTTTAAATGTTTAAAATTGCCGGGACGGTATCACGGACCATCCTGACGGACCATCCCGGAATGTCCCGGATAAGCCCGGACACAACAAGGATCTGATCCCGGATCGGTCAAATTCGATCCTAGAAAGTCCGGATGGTCGGTGGGACTGGGCTTAACATAGAAAAAGAAACAATCTGAATTCCGAATGAAAGAAGCAGAATACAAGCACACTTTAGCTCTTTTGAATTTCCCTCCAATTTGGACATATAAATGTTACCCAGGTTGTATTAAGACATCAATATTCTGTTATTTGATAACAGTTTTCTTAACTTGAAAGGTCCTTTAATCTGCCTTTAATTTCAGAAAATCAAGGAAAAATGCGGAGAATTTCCTGTTTTGCAGGATATGTCAACTTTTTCCTCAATGAAAATACTTGTTGTAAGCTGTATAAAACCACACATGATCATAAATCCGGGATTATTGGTAATAAAATGGCAAAGTTTATGACCATTTCAGCTATGTCCACGCAATAAAACGCCGATTTCTTAGGTTAGTTTGTGTAATGAGCAGTGATAAATTATTATCTTAAGAAAATAACTAGGAATATGGTAATGTATGGTGATATCAGGTAGAACTTTCATTTTCTATTACAAAAAAACACGCGTTACTTTAAAGAAAATCATACAATTTGTAAATTTGTAAATGTTTAAAATTTGCCTTTCAGTTTTGTGCTTTGTTACAGTACATAAAGCTGTAAGAGAATAGTCATATATACATGTAAGTAATATGCTTATCATTTCAATATTTACATCCAACATATATATGTATATAGAGTATGATCACAGGCATCTGAATCATTGTTTGTCATTAAAATATTGTTTAAAACCATTTTGGGTACATACAATTAGATAAACAACACATCTGAAGATATTTAGTGTCTTTGATATACAAAAAAGAAACGAAAAGAAAAAAGTTTCTTTTTTGTATATCAAAGACACTAAATATCTTCAGATGTGTTGTTTATCTAATTGTATGTACCCAAAATGGTTTTAAACAATATTTTAATGACAAACAATGATTCAGATGCCTGTGAGTATGATGCAACACCGCTCAGGTGTCATTGATTCTGCTGTGTTACCGTGACTCTTGTTTGTGATTCTGTATGTTCTGTAGAACACATTGGGACGAGTTAATTGTACTTCACTTTGTTCATGTATGTTCTTGAAAATCCTTTGGGACAAATACACTGACATTAAATTTGCTGACATGTATGTATATTCTTGATTACACATCAAGTGCATAGTACATAATCTTTTTTTCTTAATGTTCTTGAATATCCGTTTGCACATGTTCATTGTACATATATTTGTTTCTGAATGTTCTAGAATACATGCTGGAACAAGTACACTGTACTAATATTTGTAATATTCTGAGGACAAATACTTCACACTTAAATGTGTGGTTGTTAAAGAACACCTTGGGACACTTACATTGTACATAAATGTGTTCTTGATTCCACGTTGGAACAAGTACATACATTTGTGGTACCTTCTTGAATACACAGTACAGTGTACTTTGGTTCTGGCTGTATGTTCTTAACAAAACATTGTACTTAAATTTGTGACTGTACTTAAAATTGTGGCTGTATGTTTTCGAGTACACATTGGTTATAGCTCCTGTAAAACGTTTCACCCCAAAGTGATTTCTTCTAGGCTGTATCCCCAATATTTATTGATATTTGATGTTTATTCACAATGTGCTACCTCCTGATTTGCTTGTTGATGTGTTCATTGCTGTTTGGCCTATGACCTTGTACTATGACATAATTAATTAATTATAAAATAAAAACTACAGGGACAAGCCCAATTGTCAAAAATTCAAAAATAAATGCCAAGGTGAGTACCAAAACACACAGTGTAATTTTTGTTGTCTAGTGTTTGTTTGACCTTAAACCTTGTGCCTTTTAACTGGATGAGTTTAAGTGTTATTTTGCTGGGCTTGTCCCTATAGTTTTTATTAGTTTAAGTCGCAAGAGCATCATAATATTTTGGTTTATAAGCTTTGTTTATACACATTTCTTTTAGATAGATTGTGATAAAAGCTGATGGCTTATAGAATCACTCTTGAGTCGGTGTCCTTGGTAGAAGCTAGTACAGGTGTCGATTTTGATAGACTTGAGAAAGTACCTCTGGTGGGGATCGAACCCACAACCTCTTGGGTGAGAGCCGGCTACCCATACTTATAGACCACTCTCATCCCAATACGCTTATTTGTTTATCCCTGAAGTTTCAGTTCATGCTTTTGTTTTCATTTACTTGAAAATTCCAAAGGTTCAATAAAAACAGGGGGAAATCTAGTGTACATAAAACCTTGTAGAAATAACAACCATGCACATAACATTTCACAGACTTTATTCTTTTTTCAGATATGAGTATGTCAGCATAGTACAAAATTAACAAAACTTTCAACATTAAAATTTTGTTCAAAGCAGGAAATATTATTTTCTTCAATATAAATATAACTACAAAAAAAAACATAAGAAACTTTGCTGTAAATATTGTTGTCATAAAAGCAAGGACCAGGCACCATGTTTTGGCAAAGTATAGTCAGGTGCAAGAGCTAAGCAAGATACATATAACTAATTGTTGTGACAAATTTTAGCTGTTTGTTTGTTTCAGTTAAGAAAGTTTTAATCTTAACCAGTAATGTAGCATATCTTCTATAATGAACATGTTACACATGGGTATCTGTAAAAAATGTTTGATTTTTCGTAATTGATTTTTTTTTGTAAAATTCACACCTAATGTTTTCTTTTTTTGTCATTTTTTGCATTCGCAAACTTAAGCTGTAATAATGATCAACACTGTACTTTAGAACTATCTTACTCACTTGGTTCTAATTAAAAAACAAAACAAATAATGACATTTAAAACATAATACAATTTGAAAAATGTTCTTTGCAGGTTTGTAAGTAAACAATTTATAAACTTAATACGAGAGTGATGTGAAGGCCCTTTATCGCTCACCTGAGTACCACAGCTTTTAATGTCAGAACAAGCCTTCAAACTAAGATGGTTAATCTAGATATCACTGAAACAAATATTCTGACCAAATATGACATAGTTCTGCTAAAAACTGACCAAATTCCAAAAAGATGAGGCCTCCAGAGTGTTAGCTATGTGTTTTTTCTTATATTTGCCCTCCTGACCTACTTTTTGACTCAATATGACCCATTCTCAAAATTAGCCTCAAACTGAAAGGGTCATATTCTGGCTAAGTTTTGTGAAAATACGTTAAAATGTGGGTGAACATTGTGGCTTCTAAAATATTAACAAATATGTTAATAACAAACAACGTACAGAGATGACAGACAACAGCCGATCACCACTGCTCACTATAATGAGCCATTTTTGGTCAGGGGAGCTAAAAAAAACTACAGCACTTGTGTGGTATAAAAACAAAGCAAATTAAACTAAAACTAGTACTGATTTAAAAGCAGATGGACAATTCAATTGTCTCAAAAAGGAATGTTAACTACAGATATATGTAAAACATAAGAACACATCTTTTAAAATACAACGGCTGCCAAAATATGGTATACAGATTCTAAGACTGAATTGAGTTTTCCAAATTAAAAAAATGTTACAACCAAAAAAAGTGATTTTGACTTCATTGTCAGCATATTAAGCATCACATTTCTGATGATTTATCATATGCTTATCACTTATCTAACTCAATTTTAGACTGCGATAATTCTTAAAATATACCGATGGTCACATAAAGTAGGAAATGCTATATAACTACATGTCATATATTGTATCTACGAACATCCGCAATTTCATGTGTTTCTAACAATGTAATTACTTGTGATATTATTTAACAATACAGGTATAAACCACTGTACATATCTACACAGATTTTTTTACAATTTACCAATTATGTATAAAATATTGCATAAAATATACAATGAACACAACTGTTATAATAAATTAAGACTAAATAATATAATATTTTTTTATCACCTTGAAAACACATCCATAACAGTAATACATCAAAAACAGACTTTCACATTTCTTTAAAAACAACTGTCACTGTTTCGTTGAAAGGCCTAGGGCTGGCCTCTCAGTTTTCACAAAAACATCTGCAGAATTAACTGATTACATGATTAAATCTAGTATTTAATGTAAAATGAAAGAATATAAATTCTTGTGATTTTAAAGTCTGACATTTTTTTTATTTCTTAATTTTATTTATATTATATATCTTAATTAATAATATCATAAAATATACATATTATAAAAACATATTTATACAAGTTATATTTTTGAGATATTACTCAAGTATCTTTATAACTGAAGAGTATTTTCAATAAATTTTATACCAAAACTTAAGTAATATATGAGAGATTATGTTTTTAATAGAGTTAAAACATAAGATTTTAAAACATGCTCGACTGTATAAAGGTAAAATTAGTAGAGTTAAATATTGAGTTATTTCTTACATATTAAAGAACTGAGGCCACAGAGATGAGTTGCATATAGCAAGCCATGATCTAACATCACCGAAAGGCAATTTTGCACCGACATTTGAAAAGGCGCACTGTCAAAGATATATTTATTGTGGAATGAATGTTTAATCAGGACTCAAGTTTAACCAATTCCTATATAGTTTTAATTCCTCATTTGAGATGGATATTTGGTATGCAACCATGTATTATAAACACGACCCGCAGAGTTAACGCAAATCCTCCTCAATTGTGTTTCAGTCAAAAGAGGGGCATAACCCAACAATTATTAGTCAGAGTTATGGGCCTTGCTATTCAGTGTACATGTGTATATTGTCTCTGGCAACATGTGTATCAAATTGCATTTGGGTAACTAGAACAGTACTTTAGTTATGACCTAGGTCCAAGTTTTCCACACCAATGCTTATGCTGCCACCAGCTATGAAAATACCTCGATCAGAAATAGACAAGCAAAAAAATGTTTTCGGAGGGTACCATAAAATTCGCTACGCATAGTAAAAATCTAAATACTGTTTTGTAACATACCTTTTCACAGTCATCTGACAGTTGCTAAGCACTGTAAATGCTTGCCATACGCAACGAAACTCTTCACTAAATGTATCAGTACTTCATAAACTACCTTTTGCGGAAAGACATTTATTTTTGTTCATGCGCAACAGATCACATAAAATAAACTTAAGAACAAATAAAGTTAAGTAAAGAATTTAAGTATCTTCTATACTGTAACAATATTAATACAATTATGATTAAAACATGAATTTAATAGATAATTTTAAGATGAGGTATCTATATCTTATAAAAGCACTCATAGATTTCAGGACAGCATTACCCTATATATAAACTCCAGCGCCACATAGCGAACACCATCATTCCTCTGTTTTTTTTGTTTTACGGTAGTAAAATAAATTGGCATAATTCTATAAATATTTAAGCAAGAGTTATCGGCCTTGCTATACATGTGCATATTGTCTCTTGCAACATGTGTACCAAGTTACATTTCAATATCTCAAACTGTTTATGTACCAAGTTTCATTTGAATATCTTGAACAGTTTTTGAGATGTGACCAAGGTGAAAATTCTAGCACGTTGATGACAACAATGCCAAGATTATGACAAGACCTCGACTTCTTTCTTTGAAATAACAGACAAGCTTACAGCACACTTAAACATATACATACTTTCACTTTCAACTAATAAACATATTATCATAATGAATACAACAACTAAGTGTTCAGAAAAGCAGAGTTTAAAATATGGTACGGCAACGTGCCATACATGGCACCAACTTGTTTTGTTAGGATACAAAACTACTTGTTTAGTAATGACAAGTAAAATATGCAACTCCAAAAATAATTTCTTTTTGGATATGTCTGAGCTCTACAAGTCTATGTTCAATATTTTATACACATGAATTGGTTCTAAGAATAATACACACTGAATAATTCCAAAGTAAAAGATTTGCCACATTTTTTGATTCTGTGGTCAAAAGTGTGTGAAAGTACGGTGTATCCATGTATAAACTTACACTGAACGTTCAAAGAGATTTTGTTCACAAAAAAAATAAAAGATCGTAATTACTTTTGATTTTTTCGACACTACGAAGATATAAAACAAAAGGTTGATGAGTAGAATAGCAGCTTCATGTAGAAAGAATGTTTCTTGGCCCTTTTTAATCGTCTTTTTAATCGTCTTTCCTTTATTCAGCAAACGGATTACTCATGTCTCATAATCGGTCCGTTTTATGTTGGCACTGTTTTGATGAAAGCATTCCACAGGCGCGTCGTCCAATTAAAACTTCTTTTTACCTTAAAATAGATAAAAATAAAATAAAGAATTTGGGATGCGAATAAGACATGAAAGTATCACTTAGAACTGCTTTAATTAAGGGAGAGGGAGAAGAAATGGCATCAGTAGAAACGCAAATGTTACGCTAAATGATCGTCCTATAATTAGATGCATAGTGGGCGGTGCACAAGAAATACCTTAGGGCGTGTAATATGATAATAGCGCAGCACAAAACACAGGATATGCATGTCGATTAAATAACTCAGCATTATGCTCACACGCACATTGCATGCAATGGAGCTGAATCTTAAAGTGTGTCGATGCACAACATTCAAAACGCAAAAAGAACATAACAAATTACACGCAAATAAATTCGCACTCAGATTATTTATGCAGAAAAATTGACCAATTACAAGTTCTGTTACAAGTCATTTCTGCTGCGTCATTTTTTAAATCCATACTCGATATTCTATGTTTAAAGCAGGTGCATAAATATTGAAGACGATACTTTAGAAATATGCAGTAAAGATACGGTACGATATCGTCAAGGACAATTTAGAGTGAAAAAGACAAAATTTGACTATTCGCTGTAGTCAATCGTTTAAAATGATATAAAAATATGCTTTGAAAATGCAGAAAATTCAGTGTGGCTATATAATCATTAGGAAATTTTCACACGCATCTTCAATTTTCTTCTTCAGTGATAAATAGAGAGTGCAAGTTGAATATTTAATTGTGAGGAACTATAATTAAATGAGATAAAAATGCAAGTGCTCTCAAAATTACAGGTTGCGTAACGCAAAATGTCATGTGACCTGCTATTTTTACCTTCATGGGTGCAGCAAATTATCGATGTAATAAAAACCTACAAATCGTGTAACTCAATACAAGCCATTCTTTATTATCGCGTTGGTCCCATTATCACCATAAAGCTAACCATACTTTATCATATTCGGGTCAATAAACAAATGACGCAAGGTCGAGTCACCGAGCAACAAAGTTCTAAGCTCCGCCTTTGCAAAACAAATTATCCATAGAGCTAATGTCGGCGCTTTAATGTGCATTTTTCTATGATCAGTAACGTTAACATACACGAACCATTTTGTTCATAAAAAGGAGTAATTATTTCATTTTCAAAAATAATCAGGACAAATGCAACCATGTACCTTCCTGTACAATTTTCTGTATCAAGATCAAAAAGATAATGCCAAAAATCATGTAAGGATTGAAAGCAGGTCAAAAATTTATCTTCCATAAAGTATATATCAAAATCGTACTTGCACCTACCTCCGAAAATCAACAGAATAAACACAAACAATTAACATGCCAATCACATATCACATTAAAGTTGTTTACCAAATACCAACTGCTAAAATAGTCTCTAACATATTAATAACAACTTACAAACATGGCGGTCTAATTATTATGCGCTTTATGAGTAAGCAGAAAAGGCGTGTTTAGTTATCTAAGGGCATATAACTGCATTATGCTCCATTAAAAGCCCTGTAAGATGTAAAGTGTGCAAAAAAATAACATTATCTGCACTCAACTGCTCAGATGGAAGTTTTAACCATGTTATTATCTAGTTAGGACTAAAATCTTAATTGGTATAGAGAGTATTTCAAAGGAGTTTTACTGCTTAGAGATTATATACTTTCCTACTGGAGGCTAATAAAAGATGCTTTCATGATATGAGCAGTACTTTTAAAGAAAGTTCAAATTTTTATGTGACTTTAAGAGATGACAAAATCAATATTTGACATCTTTTTACCCAATTGTTTTAAAACAAGAGTTCCGCAGGCTGGTCCAATGTCTCATCCATTTTTCTCAATGAAATGAAGAGTCATAGCTAGGCATAAGTATTTTAGCCAAGGAGATGGGATTTATTTACATGCATGTGATTATGTATATTGTCATTGCATGGTGAGGTATTAGGGTTTATTCCTGTATGAAAACATGGACTTCACAAAAATAGGTGTACAGACCAAATGTTTTCATACACAGATGAACTGCAGTTCTAAATACCTTCAATATATTTACACTCATTATTTAGTTAAAACATTATATATTTAACAATGATTGTGAAGAAAGTTTTAACAACTTATACTAAGTCATTCTTGTTGGCATGATGTTGTGCCCGATTGTGGTCTACTGTTGTAAGGGAAACTAGAGTACCCGGAGAAAACCCACTAGTCCGGCCTGGTGACCAAACTCACATCCGCACGAGCCGGGAATCGAACCTGGGTGCTTTGGTGAAAAGAAAGTGCTCTAACCACTCATTTATTGCAAATGTTCTCTAGGATAATCTGACCATAAATGCCTAAAATAATGCTTGGAAGATAATAGAGCATATATTTTTGGCTGTTTGAACAGACGCTGTTTCAATGACATTCCTCATTTCATCGACACCACATACATTTTACGACTATAAAACGTTATTTGACAATCACAAGTGATGTTGTTGTAGTATCTGAAGTAATCCGCAGCTGTTGCGTTCATCAAAATATGAATACAATTGAAAGGATCTGCATTCATCTAAGGAAGCGCAATAGGAGTGTAAATATAAACATTTGTATGAAGTTTGACACAAAAAACTTGTAGTTATGGACAAAATAGAGGTTTTTGAACACCAACTACATCAGAACTAAGCATTGTATGATGTAACCTTGTTTAGACAGAGACATCGTTACACACGCTGTGCAAATTGTGCCCTACAAAATTGTTCATGATGGTGTTCAGATGTGTAACAATTTTATCTTCAGCTTTCCAGATGAGATAACTGCACATCAGCACACCAAACCGTGTACTATTCCTTGGTCATGAATAAGATTCACAGGCTTTTAAGTTTCTCTTTGGATTGATACAAGGGCATTACTAATAATTTGTTTTACAAGAGTGATAAGACCAAGACTTATTATCCAAACGAGTTGTGTAACTGATAATATGTAAAAATGTTTCATGACATTTTCTTGAACTTCTGTAAGATGCGAAATATGTAAAAATGTTTCATGACATTTTCTTGAACTTCTGTAAGATTCGCTGACAACATTCTAAGCCAACACCTTAGCTTTGACAACAATTCAAAACGTTTTCTTTAAAAAGCCACAGCAAAAACAACATCGAGAATACATTTTCTAAACGCTTTCCTGGATTACGCATTATTTAACTTATATTCGTAAAAAAAATGTAGAAATGATTTTATTATGACCGGTTTTGATAAACATTTGGCTCGCCCTTCCGCAACTTTTATTAGTATAAATCATAATTAATGGCAACGCGCGTGTTAAGTTTTTTATCTCGTATATATATATAAAATAAGCGCGGTCAGAGCATTCTTATGAGTTAATCATAAAAAATGAATGGATATCAGCATATAATATGGGAACAATAAATATAAATAATAATATTATATATTGTTGTCATTTTACTTTTTATATTACCTAAACGAAAAAAGTGGAAAAAAACCTGACATCATGTTTTTTTGCAGTAAACCACTGTCAGCGATAATTGCACAGCGTTCTATAAGCGCACATTAATTTTCAGATCAAGTTACCCTCGGCGCTAGGTAACGTAAACACATGTCAAACAGCACACAATAGACCTCTCTATTCTAAAGGCGATATATTTCAATGCCTGTCCCGGTTTTTTTACCTCGATTCAATACGCCGACTAAAGTGAAGTACATTGCAGTTAATAGCAAACATGTGATGTGTGCATGCAATGCATCTAAAAATAGCATACCTCATAACCTTGACATTCCTCATGCGTCCTGAGACTATGCCGGCCATATTCAGGATTCACACAAACTGACCAACACACGGATTTATATTCCAATAGTGACCACAAAGTTTACAAACGAGATGTTAACGAAATTGTTCACGCTAAATCGCAAACCGCGACAATAATTTCCAAAAAAAGTAAATGTCCAGCCAAGATCTTTATACTGCAGTCTAAGACTGCTGAATTAGACTGCTGAACATATATGATTTTCTGCCTTTGAAAGCTCAAAATCAACAATAATGACTTAAAAACCCAGACAGAGGTTATAAACTGGCCATAAAATCATGTCTAGATGCACACTGTGCAGTCAGATGCACTCTGGGTGCCCTGTAATTAGCTGGGACCCCTTATAGAAATAAGTTTCTTTCAAAAAAAAAAACAAGGTAAAAAAGTCCTCTTTCTTACTTTTTGCAATAACGCCGATAGAGTTGCACCCCTTATTCAATTCGCGTTTTCTTCTTGTTTAGGCTAATAAGCGCTGAACATGCACTTCGACATGCAAATAAATGCATGTTTTGAGAAGGATATTAGGAAAATTTATAAAAAATTGTAATCTGCACTTAATGGCAGTCATATACATCTACACAATTCATAAAATTATATGTCTGATGATAAAATTTAACAAAACGCATTGTTACGGTTAATGTTAAATCGGCATCATAAATCGATACTAGTCCTTGATGATGCGAATATTGCTTCTGACAATGTTGATGCTGTTTATATTAACATCATTTTATCACGGAGTAACTATTCGTAAAAATTGCTTCGATCAAAACTAATTTCGAGAACTCGTCGATGGCGTGTTTCTTTCCAGAAATGCAGTTTCCGCCCTTTGATCACAAGTTGACAAATTTGTTTAGGGTATTACGGTGAGTTGAACGAGAAACAACAATATTTAAACTTTTCCATCTCATAAGGGAATAAATGGGACTGGGAATGTAACACTGGTGACCTTTATTTTTGTATATACTGTTTAATGCACCTATTTCAATACCTGAAAACCCCTGCTATACAGTATCAGTGGAGAATTTGGACGAGGTACTACGCGAGTCTTCCGCATCGCTGTGACTCATCTTGCGGTCCAGTTCCATGGCCTCTTCGAGAGATTTTTCTTTCATCGCCATCTGGAAAGCTACCTCAAACGATTCGCCTAGTGTCAGTATTATGTCATGGGCCAAGCTCTGGAATTCAAACATATAAAATAAGGCAATGAAAACTAGCGGGACATGCCCATCATTTAAACTGTTAATTCCAGTTTGAAAGCACTGAACCTTGCTCTTGTTCATACATCAATAATCAAAGAATTCAAGAAGCAAATGGTTCCTTGGGAAGTATACTTTTGAATACCATTATGTTTTAATTCCTAGTGGATGCATATGTGAGTTTGCATCTAGCATCAACAATGCCATTTCCACAAATGTTCAAGTTCTGTTTTCTTAAACTTTTCTAGAAATGGCAATTGACGCATGTCATAACACCAACAAATTTAGAACTATGTAGATTTTAGTCTCCCCTCTTTTTACAATTTTGCTACATTTTTTCATCACACGCCTTCATGGTTGAACGTCCTTTTAATGCTGCTTCCAATGACATAAAATAACCAAAATACAAAAAAAAATCTTCACAATGAAATAAACCATTCGAGACAAAAATCAGTCTCGACCACATTTTCTTCGCAACATGTTGTCAGATAAATAGGAAAATGACAACTATCATCTTTTCCTATCTAATTCATTACTTATGACAACCTTAAATGGTTTTCTTTTCTCTTGATCGTTTAATACGACAGATCAATCTGACGAGTGATATATCATCTGCCAAACACCATGTCGGAGCCATTTCCTCAGTACGTTGACCACTGTATGCGAGCAATAATGGCAGGAAAATCACTGTGAATTCCCATATGTGAGTTCCCATTGCCTTCCGAGGGTCCCCATTCACTGCAGCTGTGAATTCGTCCAGCGTCTATTCAAATTTGAGACGGTCTTACCGTCAATAAAACACTGAGAACTTTTTCCAACTGCTCATAGATTACGCCTCATTTAATCACGTAAAAAGCCAGCCATCAAGTATGATTTCTTGTCCAGTATTGTCAGAAACACTGACGAGCCGGGCTTAATTGATAGCAGTTCGTCTCAACGTTCTAAGTTCTCATATTGCTAAGGTTAATAAAAGTTTCAATACAGAATGTTTCGGGTTAACGTGAAATGTCGGCAGTGAAATAGATCTGTCAAAGTGTACAATGCAGGCTGGCTGTGACCAAGGAATAAATGACCAAAGTTATTGATCTTTTCTCATTGGTCAATACAACTCACTATAAAGCATCTGAATGGTCAAGAGCACAGGTCAAGCTTCCAAATAAAGTTGATGCTAGTTAGTGAACATGCTCTTTATGTGCAAACAAAAGGGATTAGAATAAATCACCTTCAAAATACATGTCACTACATCTTTATTGAAAGGAGTAGAAATATTTTGAATCACTGTTCAAAATGTAGGAACCACTACTTTCTTCATGACATGAAAATCAATGAAAGACAGCTAAACACAGCAAAATATATTACTCAAAAACGTCAAGAAACATTATGAAATGTATCAAAAAGAGACTCGTAAATGTTGCCATCAGCAAATAAGCTCCTAATTAATATTATAAAGCTTTAAAACTGTGTGAGAGTATTAATCTCTGAGACAAATGAGCGATCACTTGTCCCTAAATACTGACAAAACTGCCTAAGGGTCCTTATATGAAGTTACATGACAAACTTCTGAGAGCGGTAGAAAAAATGAGATATATATTCCGGAACATTAGGTGCTGAATTGAATACATTTATCATAACCAAATTTATGACACGAGCGTTTTCTTGTCTAGGCAATAGGACAATCTGGTAACGTTGACAAAAGCAACACGTCGAACACTTCAAGCCTAAAAGATGGGCAAACAATGCACCCAACCACTTCCTTGGGCAACAACAGGTGTGACCATGGTAAACCCAACCATTTTCTTGGGTTACAACAGGTGTGATCATGGTAAACCCAACCATTTTCTTAGGGCAACTACAGGTGTGACCAAGGTAAACCCAACCATTTTCTTGGGTAACAACAGGTGTGACCATGGTAAACCTAACCATTTTCTTGGGCAACATCAGGTGTGACCATGGTAAACCCAACCATTTTCTTGGGTTACAACAGGTGTGATCATGGTAAACCCAACCATTTTCTTGGGCAATATCAGGTGTGACCATGGTAAACCCAACCATTTTCTTGGGCAACATCAGGTGTGACCATGGTAAACCCAACCATTTTCTTAGGGCAACATCAGGTGTGACCATGGTAAACCCAACCATTTTCTTGGGTAACAACAGGTGTGACCATGGTAAACCCAACCATTTTCTTAGGGCAACATCAGGTGTGACCATGGTAAACCCAACCATTTTCTTAGGGCAACATCAGGTGTGACCATGGTAAACCCAACCATTTTCTTAGGGCAACAACAGGTGTGACCATGGTAAACCCAACCATTTTCTTGGGTAACAACAGGTGTGACCATGGTAAACCCAACCATTTTCTTGGGCAACATCAGGTGTGACCATGGTAAACCCAACCATTTTCTTAGGGCAACAACAGGTGTTACTATGGTAACAATACAGGTCACTATTCCCTGACCATGGTAACAATACCTGTCACCATTTTTCGCCCATGGTAACAATACCTGTCACCATTCTCAGACCATGGTAACAATACCTGTCACCATTCTCAGACCATGGTAACAATTGTTACCTGTCACCATTCTCAGACCATGGTAACAATACCTGTCACAATTCTCCGCCCAACTCAGACAATCTCCTCCCAGGGTCTTTGACACCTAAATGTATTCAGCAACACTCATGGTGCAATTAATAAATGACAACCGTGCAATATGCTAACTAGAAGTAGATAACTCCAAATCCAAAATGTTAAAAAAAACACGAGTCTGACTCATCTATATCACTACACAATTTTATTTTATTTTATAATAAATTGCTGTAAAAACTTGAAGAATAAATCTCAAAATAGTGAGTCACACAAAATTAGAAACATAAGCAGTTTGTTATAAATGTAACTATGGTACTCTCTATGTGGGTTGCGTCATAATTCACACCTGGCAGAATCACGAAATTGCTGCATATTTCAGAGAAAATTAAGTAACCAGCCTTCATAAAGCAACAGAAATGTGCAAAGTAAATAATTAGACCACCAGACAAGATCAACAGTAATAAATGGGCCATCTCAATGACAAACGGTCTTAGTGTCTGACCACCCAAGCTTACGCTACAGTTTGTGCGTAACTTGTGAGAAATTCCATTTGTAAAAATCATTGTTTAGATATGATGGGTGAATTAATCTTGAATGTCTTGCCCTCACTTATCCTAAAGTAGATGTAAAGACAATTTGTACCATATTTGAACCATATTTGAGAGTGTTCTTTTGTCTACACATCAGCTCCCATATTGAAAGGTTAACATGAAGGATTGGCGTAACCGTTCAATAACTGCCATGCCTATGATTATCACTTATACCACACACTGTTTATTGAACGCTGTCCTTGACAGCATGGTTCAAAACAGTTACAACACCAATAACCCTCATGATTGAGATCATTCACTCATGTTAAAATGCTTGTTCATAATCTCAATAAATCAGGTTTGAGTTCTGTAACTATTACTTATACAAATGAGTAACAGAAAATTACGTGAAATTATATATATATTTCTTTGAAAATGCCCCATAGAGTATTAAAAAGTAGTGTATTAAACAATTGTAGCAGTACAGATGAACGAATTTGTTTTTATGACTTCACCCAACACCATCAATTGTCCAGTGGGTCTAGTGGTTACTGTACTCGTTTCTCACCAAGGCATCCCAGGTCCGATTGCCGGTCTGAGTATTTGCATGTGAGTATGGTTTGTGGTCACAAGCTGGACAAGTGAATTTCCACCGGTTTCCCCCACAAGTCAAGATGAGACTCTAGCATACAAAACTTCATGCCAACAAGAGTGATTAATATAATGTTGTAATACTTTTCACAATTGATGTAAAAAAATAAGTTTAAACTAACACCTTACATGTAAAAGATGAATAGACACCAACAAGAAGACTCAAAGAGGCTAACAATATGGCAAGTCCCACTCTTTCAATGAGACACATTTGGTGGACTGGCTGAGCAGAAAATTAAATAAGCAAGCAACCGTTTGTTAATTGCTTAATTTGCTTGAAATCATCTTTCCAAGAGGATAGACAGCGGAAACAACACCCTCGCCACCATCATTGGTCCGGAGATGTTGGGGCAACTTAACCGCTAGATTTAACGCCCGATAACTGGCAATGATATGCCTGATTTTACGACAAATCAGGTTTTGTATGATTTCATTAAACGTACAGGATAAACTCCTTTATCAGGCATGCATAATGTTCATTACTTGCATCATTTCATGGCAAAATAAACAACATTGTACAGGACAATGCCATTGGCTGACTGTCTCTCAGGGTTACAGTAAACTGTTTTTTGAAGAGAGCAGTGGTCTTTAGGTAAAGGTGCCTAGCTCTTGGAAGTCTCCAAAGTTTTGAGGTTCAATTGAAGCTACCTTCATAGATCCTCTCATAATGTAGCTTGTCAGGACTTATGATTACTTACATGTACAGTCTCATGTCCAAGTCTAGACTCAGACTCCGAAAAGCACTCTTATTAATTTACAAAGAAACAACTGTATTTCATTTGTTCGACAAAAATAAATGTCAACAATTGCATAATTTCAAAAAGTAATTTTTTTTTAAATCAGCAAATGTCATCATCAACACTCAACCGCTTGTAGGAAAGATACATTGAAATGAAGATTTGCAGCTTTGCCACTTGAGTCTCAGCCATCTCACAGGGCTTCCGTTAAAGGAAGTTTGGAAGTATATTACTCCCTAGAAATGGGTTAAAACTTCCAAAATTGATTCCTTGGAAGTACAAATACTTCCATAATTTTGAAGAAAACTTCCAAAGTTGAAAGCTTGGAAGTACAAAAAATCAAAACCTTTTGTTAATATTACTTTAATAGTCATAATTTCAATCAGTTTAAGTGTTTTTAAGTAAAAGGAATTATAATAATATAAGTTAAAGAGAAAATTATTTGATTTTTAATATATTTGTTGAAAAATAGTTGAAAAAGATATTGTATTATGGAGACTTAAACTTCCATATTTTAGTGTAAAACTTCCAAAAGTGATTCACAGGAAGTTCATACTTCCAGTTTCAAATTCTTAATGGAAGCCCTGCATCTCAGACTTAAGACACTGTTATAATCATAGCCCCAGGAGTTATAATTCATCTCATTGAATTCTGGGCCAATGAAAAATGTATCTAAATAATCTAATGTCTAGGATGCTAAATAGTATATTGACTTCCTTGAACAGCGTTTTACTTAAATTATTGCAAAGATAACTTATATTCTTATTCATATTAATGATTTGATATTCTTAATTTAAAAAAAAAATATATAAAAAGACACCTGTAAGGCGGAGTGTCCAAAATATTTTTTTAATGGGTATATATGATGATGATTACTATCCTAATATACCTGTACAATATCAAAAATGTCATCAAACTTGGTCAATAGTCATATGGCATTTGTCATTTGCTGTTTACGACAGATACAAATTGAAGGAAACTATGCAGATTTCACCTGAGGCGACAGATTTTACATACATGATCTTCTGATACGCATATTACCTGCCTGATTTAACATCTAGATTATTATCTTCTAAAATTTTCTGTTCAATTTGGTACAAGTGAAAATAACCTCTGGTCAAATATGTATACAGGATCTTGATATCAAATAGATAGAAGTATTTTGTGAAATAAATAGGAAAAGTGCACTTTAAAACAGTGAATATAAAACGCAAAGGTTAAGTGTTTGTATTTTTTTAAATTTTTTAGTATCACTATTGACAATAAAAAAAAGTTTTGCACCTCAGTCTGTTGCAGTCTTAGATAAAAAAAAGAGATTTATACAAATTTCTTTCATTTCTATATAAGTATATATCATATATATACATATACAAGTTATTGATCTGACAATACAAATTTCAGGTAAATTATATCATTAAAGGGCGAACACTCTTGAATGACTTAAGCATTTATAACCTCTAAAGCATACAAGCTTCCCTATGATCTACCCTAATATCACAAAAGTCACAAACAAGAGCATTTGGAGCAAGCAAACTCCAATATTTTTATTTCTATCTGTCAATCAACACAAATGAAGGTATTTATGAGAAGAAAAATTAATCATAATGTAACATTACCTACTTATTATGCTACTGAAGGTATTCATAGATAACATATCTTCATGCTATTTGCACAGCATAACACGCCTAATTTCACAATTGCGTAAGTTTACTATCCTCAAAGGTCAAGGTTTAACATTTTCTTAATACCTTCTCAATCATATTATTTTCATAACATAATCAAGTGTGCACTGCAATCGTGAAAAAAGTCAAGTGTTATTTTCGCAAGAATGCAATTATTGAAACAAAGGTCACACATATCGGAACAGGTGATCGTAAAATAATAACAGGAAACTATTGTGTAACTGATCGACATCTTGAACTGAATTCATAAAAATGTGCTTGTTCAAATTGTGACAAAAGTAACATTTGTGTCAAAGATTCATAAATATTTTATCTCTCAGCATGAACATGCTAAATCGTTAATGAAATATTCCCCGTAAACAATTACGTAATTCAATTGAGTGTTTTAATTGAATCAACAGCTTGCATTGTGCACTGTTATTTTATCAGCATTTGCATGCAGCTTTAATGGCTCACTTTCAAACTTGAGGTAGAAACTTTACAACCCTTCAATGCGAAATGAATTTAAAAAGTCCGCCCCGTCATTTAAGTCTGATAGGCAGGTTAAAATTTGACTTTGTAATTTCACCAGTGTAAGAAAATACCCGCACATCATGGTGTCAATTTAACACAAATTGACAGTTGAAATCAAAGAATAACATGAACTGGTACCATTTACCATCCTGAGCTAAGGACACAGTGAAACACTTTGAAACAGCGTATGTGCAACAAAAACACAATTGGCAGGACGATCCTATCCTGAAAGAAACTGTTGACACAGGGCCCCCCTTCAGCTATGAGACCTAACACGATGATGTAACGATAAAGCTGCACCTTTAACCCTCATTTATGGATATTGCGACCCATCTGTTCATAGATGATTAGCAGCCAACTTATTTTCAGACACCTTTATTCGGAAAACCAAAGAAAACTCATCAAAAGGTGTTATTTAAGGATTATAGGGCAATTTTAATGTCTTAGAAATGTTCAGTATAATTCTTAAATGTTATTACTTATGCATGAGTGTCTGTCAAAAAATCAAAGTTATTTCTAAATTTGTAGGGGTTAATAACTTCCAAGAAAGATTATCAATTTCTTTGATTGAAAGGCCTTCACTTTTGTCTTTCAATTGGTTCTGTAATTCAAATTCTTCTTCTTAACAAGCTTTAATGAGACACAGACTGATTAGTTAAATTTACTGCTGAATTAAACATTCTGAAAACCAGTCACAGTGCAGCATCTGTCATACTGTATTCTGATTGGTTAAAATTCTCTTCAATCCCACAATGCAATAATGATGATGCAAAGATTGTGCCTAGATTGTGCCTAATGATCATAAACACAGCAGGCATATTAAATTTTATAAAGGAAAATAAAGGGATTGAATTGCAAGTGATATTTTAAGTGATCCCTAAGACCCCTGTCAATTAGTGCATAGGGAATATAAGCAGTCATTAAATGTCTTCATGAAAATCAGTCAGCATAACTGGCATCAGACGAATTTCACGACTCAGAAAACAAACTCCTGATTTTATTGCCTTAATGATACATTCATTTTTGTGAAAAAGATATAATTTGAAGGAATAATGTTAGGCAAGTTGCCTCTGCTTACAAAGGCCATGACATTATCTGACTACATGATTAGACCATCCAATCCTCAAACCTGTGACAGGTCAATTGCTTAAAGAATCATTATTTTGATCTTCCGACACCAAAGAAGCACAGGAATTTCTTGCTTTTATTTCCCTTCTTTTAAGTTCTGTAAGGACATTTTTAAGATTGTAACCCTGCAAAGCTTGTTAAATCTATTAGAACAGGTTCATACAATACTTTTATAAGCAAGAGGAAAGAACAATTAATTAAAAGTGTGAGAGTGGTCTAGTTGTATAGGTGTTTGCCTCTCAACCAAAAGGTCCCCAGGTTTAAGCCCAACCAAGTGCACATCCTCTTGGCATCTCAAAATTAAGGAAAGTACAGGTTTCTACCTAAAAGACATACTTGAGAGTGATTTACATCACCATTACAGCTTTCCTCATAATGGAGCTGAAATAAATGAGAATATCATCCTAAGAAAAATAACCTCAAATGCTGACAGACTGCACAAAACACCAAATGTTACTGCCTGATAAAAAAAAACAAAACACCCATGTGTTTGAAGTAAAACTACTTCTTTGTCATGAATGTGGAAAAAAAGCAGAGGCATCAGTGTCATCTTCCTCTTTAAAACCTTTCCAAGAATTCCCCCACTTTATCTGCCAGTCATGTGACCCTAGATGACAGAAGATAATGCACATCACTCCCATATTTGGTAAATTATGACAACTCTTCAGGGAAACCATTATCGCTCCTGTAGAAAACCTCAAGGTTAAATAAATTCCTATCAAATTCATGGAACTTTGCCTTGCCGTGTCAAAACTCTCCAATTTCCCCTGATGAAATTATGATGACCACTATCAAGGGTTGTCTTCAATTTAGCCATCAAGTTGATCTGATTCGCTAAAATGCTTGACAAGCTTTTCCAAGACTCTGATGAAAACTGACGTCTGCTTTGGTGATATGATGTTGCAGATTTGAGAAAAACTGAAGAAAAGTTTAAAAGGCATTGTTTATTAAGATTTTACAAAAACAAAAACCTTTTAAAAGGGGAACAGAGTAAAAACCTCACATAAATAAAGGCAAGATGTCAGAAATAACAAGATATGAATGTAGCAATATTTAAAATATGACAGTTCAGTACAAAGTAGTTCTGTTTTTTTCGAGTATGAATGAAAATGATGTATAATTAAGTATGATTGTAAATCTCTCGAAAACATTATATCTTGATATTAATTAGCAAAAAATAGTATGTATGAAACTTTAAAACTGTCACAAACATTGAAATTATAATTGTGGCTTAACAGGTGTACCGTCTTTTTGGAAAGTATAAATGATAGCTTTATCATCTAACATCCTAACAATACTAATTTTACATTGTAATTAATGAAGAAAAAACACATGAAAATAAAAAAAAAGGTTTTGTTGTACATTTGCGTTTTTCATTAAGTGATGCTTAGTTAAGAAATAAAATAAATGTCATGTCTAGAATAAAGTTATTATAGAGGGTGTCAAATGCCACGACAAATCACAATGAATGTCCATGTCGCACACTTCAAAACGAAAATTGAAATGACTATGAAATCATAAAATGCAATAAAACGGCTGTTGACAAATTAATTCATAAGTAAAATTAACAGAAGAACATTACGGAAATGAGGACAAATCATCACGAAAAAGTTGATAGCAAAGTTTGAAATGGGATTGTTAAGTTTGAAATAGAGACATTGAATTTTTTTTAGCTCAGACAATACAGAATTTCATTTAATGTTTCCAATTCCTAATTCTATAGAATTACAAGAGCTGTCACAGTATGTGACAAATGCCCCCGAATGTGACATTGACCTACGAACAAGGTCAGTACATGAAAAGTTGATCTTGCCTTTACGTGTCAAATACATATGGCAAGTTATTTTAAATTGCCTCTGAACATAAAAAAATACCACCCATACTTGACAATCTCCACTGTTATGTCCTTATATTCAGAATTCCCTTGTGAATAAACACTTAGTGTATCTTTCACCTTAGAGGTAAGGACATGGGTCTTGCACACGACACATCGTCTTCGTATGTGGAACACATGTAGCAAGTGATTTTAAAATCTGTCCATACAAGGGACAATAACAGCCCGGACACGACAACCTATACTCTATGTCCTTATATGCAGCACTCCATTGTGAATAAACACTAAGTGTGACCTTGACCTTTGAGGTAGGGACACGGGTCTTGCACGCGACACGTCGTCTTGGTATGTGAAACACATGTGGCAAGTGATTTTAAAATCTGTCCATACAAGGGAAAGTTACAGCCCGGACACGACAACCTATACTCTATGTCCTTATATGCAGCACTCCATTGTAAATAAACACTAAGTGTGACCTTGACCTTTGAGGTAGGGACACGGGTCTTGCACGCGACACGTCGTCTTGGTATGTGGAACACATGTGGCAAGTTATTTTAAAATCTTTCCATACAAGAGAAAGTTACAGCCCGGACACGACAACCTATACTCTAAGTCCTTATATGCAGCACTCCATTGTGAATAAACACTAAGTGTGACCTTGACCTTTGAGGTAGGGACACGGGTTTTGCACGCGACACGTCGTCTTGGTATGTGGAACACATGTGGCATGTTATTTTAAAATCTGTCCGTACAAGAGAAAGTTACAGCCCGGACACAACAACCTATACTCTATGTCCTTATATGCAGCACTCCATTGTGAATAAACACTAAGTGTGACCTTGACCTTTGAGGTAGGGACACGAGTCTTGAACGCCACACGTCGCCTTGGTATGTGGAACACATGTGGCAATTTATTTTAAAATCTGTCCATACAAGGGAAAGTTACAGAGCCGGCCGACCGGACGGTGCGATTTTAATATGCCCACCTTCGGGGGCATAAAAATACTAAGCAAAATGAGTATTTTATGCAAGAAACTAGAATCCGCCAATGATGCATCGCCTGTCAGGAGCCTCCATAGGTTTACTTCTAGATCATATCACCATGACCATGACTTTTGAACTCCATAACTTTATTTCTAGATGACCTTGACTTTTAAACTATATTGACCCAAAAATCAATGAGGTTATCTATTATGACCAATGTACATACTAAGTTTGATTACTCTACAAGGTGTTCAAAATTTATTGATCAGAAACTAAGGTGTGACGACACCACCAATGCAAATGCAAATGATGATACCAGACAAAGTAGTCTCTATGGATGTGTCTGCCATGTTTCACAGATGATTCAGATGAATAACATATTGGGTAACATTCTGATACAACATGACAATACTGTCATTAAGTTTTAGTAGTTCATAATATTATTTTTCTTTCAGGAAAACTATTAGTTTGTATGTTCAACATTCGTTTCTATAAAAAAGATTAGTTTAATAATAATCTTATTTGCTATTAATTAAAGCCATAAGCCCTGATTTAACAAATGAAGACATGACAGCGGGCATTAGAGAATGTCCCTTTTCCAAGGGACGCATTCAGATCTGACGGGTGACAAAATAATCTGGCAAATTAATTGCTTGTTCTACAACGACGTCTTAACAGACTGTGGTCAGGGGCCAAAGAGGTCGGAGAAACATGGACAGGCATGAAAACCAAAGTAATCCAAATGAAGAAGTATTACCCACAAGCCTTGATTATTCCGAATAAGCCTGTGGACAGAGAAAAGACATGGCCGGTCAGTTGGAAAATCACAAAATTGAAAGACTATCCAATCAGGAATTTGTTGAGGGAAACATGACTTTATACAATCTGCATTGATGATTTTCAAGAGAGACAACTAATTGAACATGGTTTTGATTATTGTTTTCACGGTTGTTCGGGCAATTCCAGGATATTGCCATATCACAGAAGAATTGGCCGTCATCCGGCTTCTCGGAAAACCTACAGCTAGTCAATCAACGGTCTGCGGTTCCATTCTTAAAGAGAACAGCTAATCGTCACAAAAAATCTAAGGGTGCTAATAACCTATGCACTGAAATTCTTTCTGCAGAAATTCAACTCTTACTATAATGACTTTGTGCTTTTGTTCAAGTAATTTAGTCTGACAAATATATCCCACATTCATGACTTCAATGGTAATAATTGACTGCTGCTCTGCACAAATAATGATACTATGATTGCTGAATTCATTTTAACAAATAATGGCACAATTTGTTTATTGTGACAGGTATTACTTAATGCATTTGACATTTATTTAACCATTAACTCTTAGCTTTGAACAGATACTTTACATGGTGCAAGCTTTTGAAAACACCTTCAACAAAAGTTTCTGACATTAAGTACCATAGAGATAACATTCGCCATAGTTCTGCAGACAATAATGACATACACAAAAACAAACATGGAGAAAAAAGTTGTGAATCAAAATGTCTGATTTTAAACCCCTAGATCTCTGTATCAAATTAATGAAATTTTCAATTAATACCGATGCAATTTAAACCATTAAGAATACCTTTCTCATTTAGCGCATAAATTAAATTATGGCATTTAAAAACAAATTTGCACCTAGGAAATAATGAGGCAAATTTGATAAGTTTCAGACCAACTTCTTTTAATTAGAATGCGTATATGAGCAAAAGGTTCAAGATTTTAGGTATTAAATTACCCCACCCACTTTCACACCTATTTGTTGACAGCTCCTTGGACAATGGCTCACAATAGAATGTTTACCCCGAACACAGATTTCCATTATAAAATGGAAATTAGACATAGATAAGTATCCTAACACCCCCGTATTGGGTTGGCCAAATATTGTCAGCCTGTCCAGTTACGATTATAACAAACATACCACCATGGTAGCTAATAAGAAATGAAAGATGCGCTACCATATTAGGAAATGAATACTCTCTTAGGCATAGAATTTCATTTAATTTGAAAAGGTACAATTTTCTTCATTTTTTTCTTAAAAAAAACATTGATTTTTTAACAAACATTTCAGTTTAGGCTATGGTTATTTAATGACATTATACATAATTCAAAACAGCCGCTCAGAGAATTCGGAATTCAAAGGAAGTTAACTTATATACGATTTTTTTTTTTAATAGTAATAATAGATATTTTCAATTGCCAACATGCATGTGTAATGTTATATATAAATAAATATATTTACACATGCATGTGTAATGTTATATATAAATAAATATGCAGTATATTGTATGAACAATGAATATAATATACCATAGACCACCCGCTATCTTTAAACAAATTCTACGGAAAAAAGGTGTCAAAATCACCAGCCCATGTGTGACAATGGTTACAGTTTTAACATAAGCCGTGTAAATGATAATCAATCATAATCAGATTTTCTCGCCGTTACATGCGCCACCTGGTGCCACTTTAAAGGGATTTTTCTTACTTATATCCAGTGGATTTATAACAATAATCCCTGAAATATGTTGAGGAATCATCTAAGCTAAGCTAAGTTCGTGTCAGAGAGGTTGAGTAATTTTCTAAATATGGTGCTTTGATTTTCTTAATATAGAATTTAGAAGTAATTTACTGTAAATGTGCGAAAACATTTATCCTGAAAAGGTATTTAAGCCTTTTTCTTAATATGAAATAATAAACCAGACCATCTTGTAATCTTGTTGTTTATTTCAATTTGCCATAACATTTAGCGATTAATGAGAATCTGTTGTAATTGCCTATTGTTCTAAGGATGATCCTGTGTAATTTCAAATAACATCCAAAAATAGCAGTCTCGGTTTGATTGAGACTGTAATATTGGTTTGCTTGAGACTGTAATATTGGTTTGCTTGAGACTGTAATATTGGTTTGCTTGAGACTGTAATATTGGTTTGATTGAGACTGTAATATTGGTTTGATTGAGACTGTAATATTGGTTTGCTTGAGACTGTAATATTGGTTTGCTTGAGACTGTAATATCGGTTTGCTTGAGACTGTAATATTGGTTTGATTGAGACTGTAATATTGGTTTGCTTGAGACTGTAATATTGGTTTGATTGAGACTGTTATATTGGTTTGATTGAGACTGTAATATCGGTTTGATTGAGACTGTAATATCGGTTTGATTGAGACTATAATATTGGTTTGATTGAGACTATAATATTGGTTTGATGGAGACTGTTATATTGGTTTGATTGAGACTGTAATATTGGTTTGATTGAGACTGTAATATTGGTTTGCTTGAGACTGTAATATTGGTTTGATTGAGACTGTTATATTGGTTTGATTGAGACTGTAATATCGGTTTGATTGAGACTGTAATATCGGTTTGATTGAGACTATAATATTGGTTTGATTGAGACTATAATATCGGTTTGATTGAGACTATAATATTGGTTTGATTGAGACTATAATATTGGTTTGATTGAGACTGTAATATTGGTTTGATTGAGACTGTAATATTGGTTTGATTGAGACTGTAATATTGGTTTGCTTGAGACTGTAATATTGGTTTAATTGAGACTGTAATATCGGTTTGATTGAGACTGTAATATCGGTTTGATTGAGACTGTAATATCGGTTTGATTGAGACTATAATATTGGTTTGATTGAGACTATAATATTGGTTTGATGGAGACTGTTATATTGGTTTGCTTGAGACTGTAATATGGGTTTGCTTGAGACTGTAATATCGGTTTGATTGAGACTGTAATATCGGTTTGATTGAGACTGTAATATCGGTTTGATTGAGACTATAATATTGGTTTGATTGAGACTATAATATTGGTTTGATGGAGACTGTTATATTGGTTTGCTTGAGACTGTAATATCGGTTTGATTGAGACTGTAATATCGGTTTGATTGAGACTGTAATATCGGTTTGATTGAGACTGTAATATCGGTTTGATTGAGACTGTTATATCGGTTTAATTGAGACTATAATATCGGTTTGCTTGAGACTATAATATTGGTTTGATTGAGACTGTAATATTGGTTTGATTGAGACTGTAATATTGGTTTGATTGAGACTGTAATATCGGTTTGATTGAGACTGTAATATCGGTTTGATTGAGACTGTTATATCGGTTTAATTGAGACTATAATATCGGTTTGCTTGAGACTATAATATTGGTTTGATTGAGACTGTAATATTGGTTTGATTGAGACTGTAATATTGGTTTGATTGAGACTGTAATATCGGTTTAATTGAGACTGTAATATCGGTTTGATTGAGACTGTAATATTGGTTTGATTGAGACTGTTATATCGGTTTAATTGAGACTATAATATCGGTTTAATTGAGACTGTAATATCGGTTTGATTGAGACTGTAATATCGGTTTGATTGAGACTGTAATATTGGTTTAATTAAGACTATAATATCGGTTTGATTGAGACTGTTATATCGGTTTAATTAAGACTATAATATTGGTTTGCTTGAGACTGTAATATTGGTTGATTGAGACTGTTATATTGGTTTGATTGAGACTGTAATATCGGTTTAATTGAGACTGTAATATCGGTTTAATTGAGACTGTAATATTGGTTTGATTGAGACTATAATATTGGTTTGATGGAGACTGTTATATCGGTTTAATTGAGACTGTAATATTGGTTTAATTGAGACTATAATATTGGTTTGATTGAGACTGTAATATTGGTTTGATTGAGACTGTAATATTGGTTTAATTGAGACTGTAATATCGGTTTAATTGAGACTGTAATATCGGTTTGATTGAGACTGTAATATTGGTTTGATTGAGACTGTAATATCGGTTTAATTGAGACTGTTATATTGGTTTAATTGAGACTGTAATATCGGTTTAATTGAGACTATAATATTGGTTTGATTGAGACTGTAATATCGGTTTAATTGAGACTGTAATATCGGTTTGATTGAGACTGTAATATCGGTTTAATTGAGACTATAATATCGGTTTAATTGAGACTGTAATATCGGTTTAATTGAGACTATAATATTGGTTTGATTGAG
This sequence comes from Mya arenaria, assembly GCF_026914265.1. Lineage (NCBI taxonomy): Eukaryota > Metazoa > Mollusca > Bivalvia > Myida > Myidae > Mya > Mya arenaria. The sequence continues at coordinate 33,805,786 of NC_069125.1, forward strand.
ACTGTTATATTGGTTTGCTTGAGACTGTAATATCGGTTTGCTTGAGACTGTTATATTGGTTTGCTTGAGACTGTAATATCGGTTTGAATGAGACTGCAGTCCCATCTTGATTGAGATTTCAGTCACAGTTTTTCTTGAGAATGCGGTCTCAGTTTGGTTGAGACTGTCCATTGACAGAAATGGATGTTGTAGTATGGCTCTTATCTTAGTTGTATTTAAATGTTGATCACAGGCCAAATAAAAAGAAAATAAAATCCCCGAAATGATGCTACAGATATGGACATTTTCATTGCAAAAACGTGTACTTACTTCCTTATGAATGGTTTTAAATGGTTTTATGCAAAGTGCAACATTTTGACATCACCTACAATGCTGATAATACAATTACATGCTAGGACAAAAGCTTGACATTTTTCGTTGAAAAATCCGAAGAGAATATAAAAGGATGTTTATGTTGTATAAAATAACCGAAAGAAAGATGTGTAAGGATGAACCAGCTTTTTCACAACATTTGCCACATTTCAATATTTTGACAAGATATTCAGATATACAATAGACCATGAAAGGGTCAAGTATGTATCAACACAATTAAACATAAATAATGTATCTGGCCATCTTGTTTCACGCGAGGCGCAATCCAGCTAAGGTAAATATTATTGCTGGCTGTGGACACAATGGGGGAATGACATACTGCCTCGTGTCATGGGGTATCGGTGGTTAAGATCTCTTCTTGGCCGGATATAGAGGTGTGGGCTGTTTTGTCAGCAAAATGACCATCGTTATGTACAGGTCATTATGTATATGATTTTCATAATTGGCATTGTAAATCTAATCGCTGTAAGATAGTTTAAAAACTGAAAAAATTAAGTTTTTAAATCAGGATATATTTTTTCATTATTTTTTTTTCTTAATTTATCATTTTCAATTTAGATTCTCAGAAGATTTTCTTAAAAATGAATACAAGTTCAGCATTTTGAAAAGAGAGCAGCTTTTTAGTTTGGCATGAAACAAACCATGGTAAAGAAGTCCGGCCCAGCCAGCCTTATAGGAGAGTGGTCAAACAACCATGTCGAGATAACAACTGTCCACAGGGACGGGGGAAACTTGACCCCCACTATCTTTCTATCATGCTGACCGCTGCCCACCGTGACATCATGTATTAAATGTCACATCCAATTTGACCACTTCCTGTGTCAACTCTACTAGCAAAACTGACCACTTCACATACTACAAGAGGAATAAGCAGATGGGACAATTTGAATGACATTTAAAGATAAATTTGCTAGTTTGGGCTCAAATGTCAAAAAGAATTAAAAACATCAGCCACTTTTTCTCCTATCTTGAAAACTGACAACTGAAGCTGAGTAAAAATAAATATAGGCATATGGTTGGTCAGGCTGAATTATAAGACAAGAATGTTAAAAAAAGTATCCTTGGGTCTAATGACCATCATCAACATTATGACAAGAGGAAATGAGGTATAAATGATTAACATTATTAATTCGGTCTCCCCGTTTCATAAAAAACGTCAGAGCTATCTTGAAGGTTAAATCAGCTTGAAGGTGTGAAGATTACGCGCGCAAATATGTTTTCATTTAAAACTAAATCGACATTATTTGTAACAATAATATTTCATCTGAATGTCTGTCAAAAAAGACATGATACAAAGATAATGAAAGTTACTTCACCGGAAAATTGCTTTTTTTGTTCTTTCTTATGTTAATGCACATTTGCATGATTTACGACAACGACTTATCATAACTTCTAACTAACGTGAAAACAAAGACTATAACACTGCATGATTATCAGCGTACTAACTTTCACCAATTTCTCATTTTAACAGTTTTGTATTTTTCATCGTGGAATATGATAAAACATTTGTTCACCCCCCTCAGGCTGGGGTACGATAAATGGCTCGTGGGTCGTTTTCAATGATAAAATCATCCTTAATTTATGTTAATTAGTGACAAATTATAGCATTTTGTATTTTCAATCATGATAAGTGTATAGCCTGGAGTGAAAATAGAGGAATTTCGACTCTCTTCTGTATTCTTCCTCCTGTTTGCTACGTGAGACGATATCATTATGATTAAGAATTCACACCTCTCAGCGAAATTCATAAAAGCCACTGTGTATTTTCTCAAATCGCACCAAAATCAAGGAGTTAACGTTAATGGGAAAATTTGAATTTAATTGTCGCAGCAACGGAACATGTGTTACGAGTAAAAGGAGATTGGTATCTTGACTACATATGACACATTTGCCCACACCAGTTGATGAAATGTGTTCTGGTAATGCACTTAGCATTATTTTTTATGGCCTAATGATAATGCTTACTAGGTTTTATTGGACACTATTAATTAAAACCTGTACAAAACAAAGCAATCTTCGATCCTCTCCTTATATGAATGTCTTTCAATCTCCAATAGATGTGCTACCCTTTGAGAATTAAAAGAAGCAGATCCGTGGTCTAGTGGTAACACACTTGACTCTTTATCGAGGGGTCGCAGGTTTGATTCCCTGCTGCACCACTAAAAAAATACTAATCGTCTTCCGGGAGGGATGTTTACTGATGGTCCCGTGTGACAGTGTTTAATACACTGGTGCATGTTCAAGAGCCAAGGTAGCTCTAACCAGGGTTCTGTATTTGCACTATGCTCCAAAAACCTAATATGACTAAGAATCTCATCAGAGCACTCACCGAATGGGCCTTGCCAAAGTATGAGTATAAATAAGCCCAAAACCATCCCAAATTAAGAGGTTAATCTTTCAAAGAATATTTGTCTCAAAAATATCACAAAATGATCCAAATCAATCAACAAAACACATTTTTTTAACCTTACTGCCATTTCCTTCAAGCATAATTTGTTCTAATTGATAATCAAACTACAAACCGGTGACTTGACACTGAAGACGTGGCAGTAGTGTTGACAGGTCTCGATATCGCGGGTAATGTACGCAAAGAAGTTCAGGTGCTCCGTGTCCTGACATGCGCAGAAAATGTTCCCAATTTCATGGTCACATATCACCCTCTGCAATTGCATTTGACATGTTATGAGAATCAGCCATAATAATAAAATAATGAGAATAAGATGATCTTATTTACATATTAACATTTTTTGTTCAAGATCAGAATCTTATTGTCATTCTCTTTCAAATCTTTGCATTAATAACTAATTATAAAATCCAACCATAAATGAGAAAGATATGGACCTGACAAAAAAGGGACGAACAGACAGACACATTCTAAGTTCAGAAGGTTGTATTGACTTTGACACATCCTCAAGCTATGGTGGTCACTTCTGCCGAATATTTTAATTTCCGACCATGAAGGAGAAAGATATTGACTGGACAAAAACAGGACAGACCAACAGATGGAAGGACGGACAAGACAACAGGCATGGTGTCTATATCACCCCCACTTCAATTTGTGAAGCAGGGGTATAATATTTAAATATCTCGCAAAGTATTTAGCAAATAAATGTTAAGCGTGTCCCTTTTCTCTCATTTGACCAAGGGGACATAACTTAAAATATTTGGCAGAGTGAAACAGACAATCAATAAAATTCTTGAAGTTTAATGAAAAATTCTGTTCAATACCAAATTTTAAATTGGTTGTCCAGTTAGCACAGTGGTTAGGGCACTCACTTCTCAACCTGGGTTTGATTCCAGGCCTGAATGCATGTGAGTTTGGTAAGTCCCAGGTCACAAAGGGGGACAAGTGGGTTCTCTCCCGGTACTCCCATTTCCCCCATAACACAACAACATACTCGCACATCGTTGTGCCAACTAAAGTGACTTAGTATAAGTTAACCTCCATCACAATATTCGTCAAAAATATAATGGTTTTACTTAACAGTAAATGGAAAGTAATAAAGTAATTAGTAAATCATTAAAGTAATACTACTTGTTAATAAAAAACACGGTTTAGGTGAAGGGCTGTTCAATATTTATTGCAATATTACAATATTTTTTATCTTATTTCATGCATATTCTTTTATCCTACTTTACGCAATTAACCAGTCTGTGTTGAATTACAGTTACCTCATGGGTGTATTTTAAAACTGGAAAATGCATACTTTATTCAATACAATTCATATAATCTTAATAATAAGTACCCCCACCCCCAGATTTCTCACAATGTCTATGTTTCTTTTCAAAATATATACACCCGCCTGCATGCCCACCCACCCAATTTTCACCATTCCATATCTTGTAATTTTTCATTGAATATATCCTGCTAAAAGCACTAGATATACTTGAAATGAAGCAAATCTTTCTCTTTTTTTGAATATTTCTCCCTGACTCGAACAAACCTTTGACTTTGCATCAATGAACTTGACGCCCTTGTATGATATGGACAGCATGATGATTGGAATCTTGGCAAGCATCTGCGCAGATTTCTGAAATAACAACAAAATACCATTATATACAATTGTGAAAATTATAAACCTAGTAAAACACCTATAATACCACACACAGCTACAAACAAAAAATATGAAAGAGATTGGGGTTTATAACATTTCCTGCTTACACTTCTAGTACAGTAACTTTTAACGAAAATGAAAGTCAAAATAGCATAAAATCAACACATGTTCTATTTGTTTTCTATTTCTTAATTATATGATAATTACTCCTTAGTTTCATAAAGTTGCATAATTTTGCAGAAAAGAAGACATTATGCAACAGGCATAGCGATCAAACAAATTAAACAACAAAAACTAATATAATTGAAAACGTAAATTGAATTCAAATTTCTTTTATTTGTCAACCGAACTGAAGGCATATTGCAATCGAAACAAACAATATGAAAAAAAATAAATGATTGATGAGTCTTTCGTCAATGTTCGTTTCATTTCTATCGTGGGCAGATAATGAATGATACAATATTCTCTGCTTTAAAATTCACAAAATCACAGTGCCGTTAAAACTTCAAAATGGACACCCAGCTACATTAAACGTCATCCCAGCATCCACAAATTGAGAAAATATTGGCAACAGCATGCTATTTCATAAAGATTTAACCAAAATCGCAGCAAGACTCATACAAGCCCAAAGAAAATGATATTTGTTACAAAGTGATCAAAGAAAGAGCGAGGATAAACACTTCTCTGCAGGGCAGATGACACTTTAGTATTCGACTTACACTTTGTACGCAAAACCCTAGAAAAACTGCTGTATTACCCACCTTAAAAAGGAGGCAAATATATTAAGAGTAATTTAAACATGTCCTGCTGGTTTTCGGCTTGAATATTTTGCCACACAATTGTACGAAATTGAAATTGATACAGAATCTACAAAATATGCAATAATTCTCTGGTATTGATTTCTGTGATTGAGCGATGACATTTTTATGTCGCAATGTATTTGTCGTTGATCCTAAGCAAATTTGCGGCTTGTTTTCTATGCCATTTCACCTATTTTCACAATTTTCTCTCAAATTTAACATTGCAAAACAAGGTGTGAAAACGTTAACAACATCAGATACTATCAGACAAGATTAGCGGAAATAAGTTGGTGTGATTTCCCTTGTAAACCGTCCAATACAGTTTGTCAATGATATTGCAGTTTAATGCAATAGTCTTCCGCTTCATGACAATATGTGTATGATCATTTCAACATGGGGGTGTTAGGGTGGAAAATTTGTGAAACATTTCCATTTACACCTAACTTAACTGTTTTAGTTTCGTATTTTTGTTTTTCATGTTGTTCTTTACTAATTAATCTCAGGCCCTATGAGACATGAGCTGATAGATTATATATGACACTTATGTCTATGAACTTGGGAGAAAAGCTGAGAAAATTTTGGAATAACTCAAGAAAGCATCTCAACCAGAGGCCATGATTACGAAGTGTCTCAAGTCCAAGTCTTAGACTAAGACTGGGAAACTTTTATTAAATTATTATTGATAAGAGTCATCTTTATTCCGTTCATTTTACAAAAATAAATATAAACAATTGTACAATTACAAATGATAATAAAAGTGAGTAAATTTCATCATCAAAATTAAACTTAGTATAATAAAGAAAGATAAAATAAAATGATTTGCAGTGGAGTCTGACCTTAGACTGGTTACATCCCCTGGAGTCAAACCACCGACCTATTGTATAAGAAGTGGATACTTAATTTAACACTAGACAGCCAATTCTTGTTCAAATTGACCTTAAATTGATCTTTTTAATTTATATGTTAAATATTTTCATCCCTATATTATATTTGTTCAACATTTTCAAATGAATATTTCAAAATAAATGAAATAATCAGAGGATCGTCCATGTTGACAGTGCAAGAAAATGATTGATGAAAGGAAAAATTGTAGTGTCGACATTGGTTGTCACTGTTCGGGAAAAGCACACCTCCAAACCGAAGAGCTTTCCCTCGAATTACATGGTCCACCAAAGAACGTAATCAGACATTTCATATCGCATAAAATATTGAAGCCTTCACGTGGAAGACATCGGAAATAGAGTGTCTAACGCCAGAAAATTTGATTTGGGAAATAGATGATGGCGAGTGACCATCGATGACACTTGTGTTTGATTAAATATTGATGTGCGCACTGTGGTCAGAAAATGACACCATATGATAAATTAGTATCTGAAAATATGAATGATATATGGCACCCTAGAAATTCAAATTTTGAAAAAAAATTGACACATTGTCGTGTCTTCAATCCACAGTTAAAACAAGACATTGCCCACATTCGACATAAAACTCAATACAAGAAACACTCGTTTGCATGCTACAGCGGGACAGTTTGGAACTCTTTACCAGAACGAATACGTAAATCGAACACGGAAAAGACATTTAAAGCCTGCTGCAAGAAGTTATTTTTACATCATCAATTGCAAAAACCGTTGTAAGAATTGTACGCATAATTCCATGACTATTGTTTTTACATTATATATATCTCGAGTAAGGTGTTAAATACATGTGTGACTGTCGTACTTACTCAGTTAATAAATTTTAATGATACGATTTGTTAACCTTTAGGTACAAATTGATGTATTGTTCGGCATTGATGTTATAATTAATGTATTATATTCATGTTTCTTTATGTTTTCGTATAACATTTTAATATGTGCCCTTTTGAAATAACATAAATTTATGCTTGCGTTTTCATTCTAAGCATTTATGTGTGTGTGCGTGTGTATGTTCTTTCAGAAGGCCACATTGTAAATAAGTCGTGTGTTATGTTTGTTTATAATATAATGCCTATGTCTTAATGTGTTACCTTCTTTAAATAAAGTTATTAAAAGCTCTTTCTTAAATTCTTTCTAATGAGTACCAGGGGTCGTATTCTAACCATCATTCTGAGTCTGAGGTTCAGGCTCAGAAAACTGAAATCTGAAATGTTTCAACATAAGTATAATATAACTTATTTTGACAATAAGCCTGATTGTAGAACAGGTTATTTGTAACACAAACATAAGTTTTTATCACCTAAATGCTCCTCCTTTACAACAAAATTAAAAGTCTGAGTCTGAAAATCAGACTCGGGTTGTTAGCCAATACAACCCCAGGAACTTTTTTTTGAGAATTGTTGTGCCATATGGAATTAAGCATCATATCTAAAACTCCAACCACCATCTGCATTGTCATAATGCTCAAACTTTCTACAATCATCCTCCGAGGTGAAAGTTCATATGAAAAATTCACCGCAAACCCTGCGCCAAAAATCTGGACCACTCATTGAAAACAAGATCTGCATCATTCAGTAGTTGCAGAAAATCTCCTTAATTGAATTGAACAAATCATCTCTGTGTTCTACAACTCTCGTCAAGTCAGCGAAGTTTTAAATTAAATCACAAGCTTCATCTATATCATATTACCAAATACCATTTACGTTTCCAGTTGAGAGGCAGATTGACAGTGTTTGGAGTCGGGACAAATTGTCCGCACTTGCCTGTGTCCACAAGTCGGCGGCTAGTCCAGGCTTTTCACAATGTCTTGGTATGCTTCAATGGTTGTGGAGGTAGTGAGGCGAAAATCTGACAGACCTTACGTAACAGAATTACATTAAAGAAAACCGCATCTATGTCTCTTGCCAATTCCAAACAGTGTGCAAATTCATTAATTTTCGTTGAATTTCTGCAAGACCGAATCTCCATAAAAGAGCAGGCAGAGAGCAAAGAAATCTGTCAAAATCTTGCAATATTAAATTTCAAGGCTTTTTATCCAGAAATCAGTTGAAATTTCATGTAATGAATAAGCTGTATAAATAATCAGATGATTTCCATCGAACCAATTGCATTAGACTGGGTCAATCAATTTGCAGACCTTTTTGGGTTCCTGGTAACTCGGGGATGGTAAATAAGCGTAACAAAAGCCCGTTCTTGCAGCGCCGATTGTCTTCGAAAGAAAGCGAATAGACAGGGAAAACTTCCATCAAACATTCATCACTCTACATGGACATCCAAAGGTCATTTCGCGTACACAAAAACAGCCATCGCACCATTGGAGACGTGAGAAATCAAATCAGCGACAAAAAATTAATGACAGGATTTTATTATTTCTTTCTGCCTCTGTCTGATGAGGCATGAATGATTAGTCTGTTGCTATTGTTTGACGTCTCATCACGACAAAACTGGAAAATGCCGTGCAATAAAAATTAATTACTCTTATCCTTTATGTTATTGTCTACTAGGCTATAATGACGTATTGACGATAATGTGACCATTCCAAAATGATCTATCATGGGCCAAATCAGATGGTCACTACTAATCTTTCACCAGGAAGATTTAATGCGTTACAATCGAAATCATACCCTTAATCTGAGGAAAGTTGATTTACGAATTGCCCTATTTTCTAATTTGGTCAAGGAGGATAACTCTTTAAATATTTTTTGCGAAAGTTATGGGACTTACTATACATGTGCCTATTGCTGTTTACTGCCCTAATGTTGTTAACATGGCTCAACAGTTTGAACTCTAATATCATAAACGATAATTGAGTTTAAAATGGCCAACAGATAAAAATATATTTGCAAACTGTTACCACTGACAACAATTGTTACCACCTTGGCTGTGACAAAATTTCACTTTTTATCTTTTCAAAAAACATGACCTACATGTAAGAATGAACATGGTGAAAGAAGGATTTTTTGTTAGCAAAAATTTTTGCAGACCTATTTTTTCCTACACTATTTCAATGCAATTTTGAGGTGGTGTATGTTCATGCATACATGACATCCATATGCACTACGTTCTTCTAGAAACACCACATTTACTATTCTACCCATCCACTTCTGATAAAAGCAATACAATTAAATAAATGTCAGCGTTGATGGATAATGACAATTGTTTTAAAAGCTTTAGTGTTGATGCAATGCGGGGAATTATGGAATTATCATGCCAGACTGGTTCAGAACACCCATGCTTTAAGCCTGTGATCCATGTCACTCAGGTGCTTGAAAATTAGATTGATTGACAGTTCTGACAGACTGGTTCACAATTTCCTAGAAATGTCAAATTGTTCTCAGGGCTATAGCTAGTTATAATCCGAAAAACAGCTTGAAACATGCATTTAGAGTGATTCACATTACAATATTGGGTTCCATTTGAGAATTAAATTTCAAATTGGACTGCTTTTCGCTCTTGTACGGTAAAGGAGCCGGTCCCTTTGGGAATAGGGATTATCCCTTAAAAAATCTGTATTTTACATGAAAATCAGTTGGTGACATTTTCTAACGTGCTTCAGTAAAGCGCAGAACACTCTATCGTATCAATCAAATGACAGTGTTTTTTTGTGATGATTATATCGAAGTCCTGGCCGTCACATCGTACGGCGGTTATGTGTGAGTGTATTATTCAAGCTCAGTATGTTAGGGATGGAGAGAACGCGCGAGTCTAAGATATTTGTTTGATGTAGCTCACAACATATGGATTTTGAAAGAATGGAATTTGTTTGATTTTTGATGATTAGCATTTAAAGAAATCACACCCATTCAATTGAATGACAGCGGAAAATATCGTCATGAAAAGAAAAAGTCTCATTAAGACATTCTTCATACAGTCAATATTTTTAAATACTCTGAGTGAAAATGTCCTCTTTTTTTTTGGGGGGGGGGGGGGGGGGGGGGGGGGGGGGAAGTTTTACCTGCCTTGAAAACAATTATGATTATAAATTATAAAAAAAGAAAGTACTCATGATTTTGATGTTTGAGGTAAATTTGATTTGAATTTCAATCTTTAATTACATAATTTATAATAATCCTGTCAAAAGGGAAAAAACATAATATTAGAAATGATATAATAAAACTACTACATTTTTCAGTGTAAATAAAGTTAATGGTAGCATTTTCTTCTTCTTGCTAAAATTATGCCCTTTTCACACAAAAAATGAGCAATTATATTAGAAGTCCAAAGTATCATTTTTTCAATTCACTTTAAAAACTCATTTCTTACAACTTACTGACAAAATTTGCATGAGAAATATATTTTTTCCTACTTAAAAGAGATATTTCATTATGCACTCACAAATGATACTTTAATGCCCGATACATTTAAGTTATTAAAACTATCTTTTTAAGGACTTTGACAATCAAAGTTCAACCGGTTTGGTAGATATTTTCCCTGCAAATAATCTGTATTAATGAATTTGGACTGAATACATTACCAGAAAAATGTCATTAAATTGGACTTTTCTCACCAAAAATTACATCTTTTATTTATTTTTTACCACAAATGTTTGATCTTTTTGAAATAAGCCACACATCAAAAGTACACCTGGTTTTCCTAAAATACAGAAGTTGACATGCAGTTTTGCAAAATGACTTTTTAGATTTTTCTTTGCACATTTTCAATTTAATTAGTTTTTTATACATTTCGCACAATATAAATGAATGAAATTAAGTGAGGATGGAACAGATTCATTCATAATCTTGAATTATAATTTTTGAACCACTGGTCAGTGTGTTTTTTTATATACTAATAAAATACATTTCCATTCCTTGAAAAATGAAACTAATATTTCAAGAAAGTTTAGGAGACATTTCTTAGAGATTTAAAACGGTTTAAAAATATTCTTTTATAAACACTTAATGTCGATGCATGAGTTTAAAAACAGATTAAAACTTATCATAATAATGATTTTCCTTAATTAATTGAATAAAAAAAATCATGCCAGCATTTCAAATTTTTTTTTTAGAAGTATATACATTTTATAGGAGCAGAGATGAATTATGAATCCTTTATAGAAAGGGATTAAGGAACACTTTTATAGCAGTTAGAGATTAGGGTGCATCTTTATAGCACATACGGATTAGACAAAATCTGTCAAGGTTATACAAGGGAGACAAATGACAGGACACGGTACTCGTTTGTCCATTGTATTGGCGCTCGTAACACATGACTGCGGTAGAGAGCTTTTCTGACACATAACATTTATTTTGGCAAAGAACCGCAATTTTATCCACGAACAAGTCTATCGTAATTTCGCATCGATCCAATGCAGAAGCAATAGAACTAAATCATATAATATGCTCGTATCAAATTAAAACATCGCTTGTATTTAATTGGTCTAAATTAATAGTGCAAAGTAATAAAGTGCTAATAGCAGGTTTCGATGTTTCGGCACAAAACTCCATAAATAGCGCACTCTAATTTAGCTTCATAGAAATATGCTAACTCAGTTTACTTCATTTTCATGTACAAGGATCGTTAAAGTCACATGACTGCTTATTATGACCTTAACAAAGCTGAGCTATTTACATGTCAGATAATACTTTGTGTCACACTGACTTAACCCGACCTCTCACCTAGCTTTCCTACCCGCTTTTGTAATGAGCATTCTGATTGGCTGATATGTCCAATTATCAAAATATTGATTCAATCGAGGTTAAAGTATTATCGGCTAAATGATTTTTCATTTTGTGTAAAACTGAATACCGTAAATAACTAGTAAAACCGATTTGGTTCCAAACATGTACATAAGAAGATGTTAAATGCTCGTAAAGTCGTGTACTTTAAAACTTAACACCAAGTTTACCAAGTACAACTATCTCGATGGGTCGAAAAAAGGAATCTTCACATTTAGTCCAACTCATAGTTTTTTCGTAAAATGTAATCGGGTGAACGGAATCGTAAACCCAGAATCTTACCCTGTACTTCCTTCAACTCCTCAAATCCGTATGATCTTTCATGCGCGGCACCTGCATATTTTAACTTTCATTTATTCCATAAATCGTTAAGTAATTGCTGAATGATTTGATGTCTTTTTAATGACATATTCCTCATAGGTCATGGAAAATTTGAGAAAGGTCACAGCCTTGGGTAATCATATACTGGGATGGCTAACTTCAATAAAAGTTGATTCTATTTCATAAAATTTCCAACAGCTAAGGTAATGCAGAAAAGAGTTAACTTGGGCTTTGATATAGACCGAGATACAGCGTTTTTATTCTTGGTACGAAAGCGCAATCTGAAGCAGGTATATTGGGTAAAGTCTACAGATGCCATCTTTCATAACACTGACTGAGAGGTTCTTTGATCATCTTACATGTCTGAATGATGCATTAACTTCATTCTTTTAAATACACGTTTCGAGAACATGCTTTTGACTCGTTTCATGTTCGCACGTTCGGACAACCAGTGCAAACTAACGCATTTGACTTTGACTATGCAGCGCGTTATGATTATAACAAAGCGCTGACATTAATGATAATTCATTTGGAAATAAATCAAACAATAAAAGTACGAGCTTTACAACAAGGACAAAGTCGCCATGTTGAATATCGGCAAAAATATCAATTACACATTGACTCATTCAACGCCGCTTAAACCACTGTAAGCAATTATACCAAAGTAGGTCAAATGCCGTGTTTGAAAAATTCCTTAATGGGCGTAGAAGAATTACCATTTGTGAACTTTTATGCACTTTATGCACTTTTTACAGTCATAAAAAATGGTAACCGCGTAAGTCCTTCATTAGAACAACATGAAGCGTATTAATGGAAAACATCCTTTTGCCAAATTTATTTAAACGACTTTACGATTTTTGTTTATCATAGTGAAAAAGCGTGCACATTGAATCGAAACTAACAAAATATTAAAAGTGCAGATAAGTATACTCCCTCACTGAACTTACAATACATGTAAAACATAAAACTTGACATTTCTTTAATATTCGTGCAGTATCGAACGGAATAACCAAATTTTATTGCGAAGCGCGTTTAGTCAAGACGAAAAAATTTAGCCGCCATCTTGAATTTTTATTTTTATTGTAAACATTTGTTACAATATGCATAAATTTGACCTTAATCAAAATATGACTTTCAAATGAACAAAAACATGATGCAGGAAACAGTATAAAATATTAATTTCCAGAAAATTCTAATAAATTAATGGATGCATCGGTCAATCTAAATGTATAGTAACTGGCCAGGTTTTAGAAACATTTTCGATAGCTTCAGCTCTTTACATATTCATGATTGAGTAAAGGCACATGTTGTAGTTGAATAACATACTACCATTAAATGATGAAATTGAATTGCCAAAAACTCAGTATGCATATAGATATTTTGTTCTGTTTAATATTTTGTTAGTTAATGAGACTATTTTGTCGACATTTTGTAAAAGCATTTTTAACACAATGATAAACATTACAAGAATGGCAATGAAATTGCTTGTTAAATAATTTGTGTGTTTTTTTCACAAATCAAATCATTTTTTGGCAAATCAAATCATTTTTTGGCGAAATCATTCAAATAATAGGATGAATAAGAAGCCCAAAGTGCAAGAGATGTGTGGCCTCTACATTTAAAAGCTGTATTCATCGTTTATGAATATTGACAAGTCTTTTTCTCTATCTTGTAAAGAAGTCACCGGTTATATCTTTATGATCTTTTTCTTCGAACAATAATGTGACATGAATCGTTGCTCCATTACACAATTCGTTAACCGAGTTGTTTGCGATATAGCAATTCCTTTTGTACGCTGTACGACACATAACCTCTTAAGTTACACAGCACTTGCCGAAAACAAACAGACAAGTCAACCTTGATTATACCAGTGCTCTTATTAATCTACGCCTGATGAAGTGGAAGTGTTTGTTGCAATATTGAAAACAATATGCACCATTTAACTGCAAATGAATTTTATCAACTAAAATAACAAAAGCTGAATTGAAGTAAATAGTCAAAGGGAGGTAATCAAAGAAATGCTGACAGAAACTAGTACTTGTTAAGCCAACAAAAGTTACCACCCCTTTCTCAATATGCATTTTTTATTTGGCTATTCAGGATCTGTTAAAAAAGAGAAAATGAAAACGCAGATTAATATTGAAATAAAAAGAGAAACAAATGCCATGCAATTCCCTTTTTTTTTTAATTGAACAAAATGAGAAGAAATATATTTCCAACAGAAAATGCATTTCCAACATATTGAAAACTATTTCATCAAAATAATATGGACACCTCATGCAGGAACAACACCATAGGTAGAAACAGAACCACGCAAGGCTAGATATCACTGATAGTTACTGACAAGAAATTACTGAGGTTACAGACAACTTACAATAGCAGACCCAAGGTCATACAACATCAACATGATGTCATGCAGTTTGATAGACACTAACCTGCAACTGTCGCATAAATCTTAGCTGAAATTACGACATAATCACACTGTAGGGTGTTGTATTCTTTTAGTGTTTAAAGATATTTTGGCAAAGAAAAAATTAAGAAAGCCTTAAAAAAAATAAACAAAAGGCAAAGCTTTATATTGTTAATTGAAGCATTTCTATGTTAACATAGCTTCTATTGAATTTGTTACAAGTAAACAAGAGATGATTGTAAAACATGTATGTCCCCCTAATGAAATTAATTTCACATTAAATGTCTATTGTGTCAAAAAAAGTTATGACCAACATCTTTTCCAAGATTGAGGACCTTGGGCCCAAGCGTTCTCTCATTATCAATCGGATAAGGTTTCATCAGCCACCTGACCCACATGTGAAAAGCAATATACGGCCATTTCATCGAAGGGTGGCTTTATTAACTTTTAATCTTTTTCACTCTGCACAGATTTATCATTTATCTGTTTCAAAACTTCATCCTGATATTGAACACAATTACACCATTTCAGCTTTTTAGCCACAACTAACAGTAACCAGGCCATTTTTTCATAGCTATGTCCACAGTAATACCTTAAGTTTGGTTATTCCTGTTTTGGTACACTCGATCCCGGCAGTAATCTCCGTTACGATAGTTGAGCCAAGGTACTGGAATAAACAAACATAATTATATAATTTGCCTTGTCATATTTTCATTATGCATCTTATAACATAACCTATATGATATAAACTGCAGAATTTTCAGCCTTAATCTCATGTTTATTAATTTTATTTTATAACATATACAGTCAAAACACACTATGTCAAAGTCTTTGGGACCTCGGGAAATACTTTGAGATAACGAACATTCAATATAACCGAAATACAAAACATGTCTTACTTAGCCCAACGCATTCGAAAAAACAACAACAGAACATCACATAATGGAGTTCAACAAGTTTCAACTGTTTATTTATGAATCTTAAAAGTCTTGCAAGTTTGTGTGTTCTGTTTCCAAAAAAATTGTGTTGGAAATCCTTGAAAACCTCAACATGAAAGAACAACTATGCTAAACAGAGTTCCATTTTAACAAGGGCGTCGCGGATCAAATGCTTATCCTCAAACAACAAGCATAAATCAACGATTATTAAAACCAGAGTTATGGGCCTTGCTGTGAATGTGCATATTGTCCCTGTCAATACGTGTACCAAATTTCATTTTAATATCTAAAACTGTTTATCGCCAAGATTGAAGTGTTTCCATGCCGATTATGCCCCCACCAATGATGCTCCAAATGACAATGACCCCAAGGCTATTTTCTTGGAAAAACAGGCCATCATTCAAATATGAAACCCAGAATTCCATTTAACAAAATGACTATTAAAGTATTTCAATGAAAACTGTAGGTGTGCCCAAACCATTCCCCATGTTTACCTGAGCAGTATAGTTACAGCATCCTTTAATGAGCATCTCTGGCTTATGTCTCCACTGGCGAGCTGGGCTGGAAACCTGAGCCAGGTGGGGAGGTCGTAGGTGAATACTGCTGTTGCGTATTGACTGGCCCCCCTGTAAAACACACAAATATTGATATATAAATATATTTATATTTATTACATGTAAGTTTAACAGAAATGCTGCAGAGCAAATGCCTCGGGTTTTTTTTCCAGTCAAACAAGGGACAACACTTAACAAGTTCTAAAGCCAGAGTTTTTAGCCTTACTTCATGTGTGCACATTGTGTCCCGCAAGAAAGCATGACTTTTCTTTTGCGTATCAGGTTTCAAATGAATATCTTGAAGGGTTGAAAAGATATAGTCAAGATTCAATTATTTGCACGCCCATTAAGACAATGAAACCAAGGCACTACAACGACTTGTTCAGAAAAATTCAGACACAAGCTTAAAAAAATAAATAAAACATGCTGTTGTCAACCCATATTTTGTGAGGTAATGCCATAAGGCATCCAATCACATTCGGTCATGGAGTATCAGTGTTTAATATTAGCACAAGCCAATTTGAATGTGGTTTAGTGTAATAGGTCACTGCCTTTCGCTCAAGAGGTTGAGTTCTTTGTCCTTTTTGAGAGGCCATGAAAAAGTACACCTGGTGAGAATCAAACCGACTTCCTCTTGGTCGAGAGAGGGACAACTTTACCACTATATCACTATCACCAAGATGCCCATTGACAAGGCTTAACCACATATATCTCACATGTTTCTTGAAGACATCTTCATCTTCACTGCTATCTACAGCCATGGGTGTTGGATCTGGCTCTTCTGACGTGGACACCGGCTTCACATTACGATAGTCCTACAGGGAAAAATATCTCTTTAGAAATGCACATGGATATGATCATGTGAAAGATTATTAAACACATCTTCTTCTTTTTAAATAGGTAAGTGAATTGTTGTTATCACTTGTGTACACTGTTGATATCAGGTGTGAGAACTGCTGATATCAGGCGTGTTAACTGTTGATATCAAGCATGTTAACTGTTGATATCAGGTGTGTTAACTGTTGATATAAGGCATGCTAACTGTTGATATTAGCTGTGGGAATCGCTGATATCAGACATGTTAACTGTCGAAATCAAGCGTGTTAACAGTTGATATTAGCTGTGGGAACTGCTGATATCAGGCTTGTTAACTGTTGGCATCAGGCATGTTAACTGTTGGCATCAGGCGTGTTAACTGTTGAAATAAGGTGTGGGAACTGCTGATATCAGGCATGTTAACTGTTGGCATCAGGCGTGTTAACTGTTGAAATAAGGTGTGGGAACTGCTGATATCAGGCGTGTTAACTGTTGGCATCAGGCATGTTAACTGTTGGCATCAGGCGTGTTAACTGTTGAAATAAGGTGTGGGAACTGCTGATATCAGGCATGTTAACTGTTGGCATCAGGCGTGTTAACTGTTGAAATAAGGTGTGGGAACTGCTGATATCAGGCGTGTTAACTGTTGGCATCAGGCATGTTAACTGTTGGCATCAGGCGTGTTAACTGTTGAAATAAGGTGTGGGAACTGCTGATATCAGGCGTGTTAACTGTTGGCATCAGGCATGTTAACTGTTGGCATCAGGCGTGTTAACTGTTGAAATAAGGTGTGGGAACTGCTGATATCAGGCATGTTAACTGTTGGCATCAGGCGTGTTAACTGTTGAAATAAGGTGTGGGAACTGCTGATATCAGGCGTGTTAACTGTTGGCATCAGGCATGTTAACTGTTGGCATCAGGCGTGTTAACTGTTGAAATAAGGTGTGGGAACTGCTGATATCAGGCATGTTAACTGTTGGCATCAGGCGTGTTAACTGTTGAAATAAGGTGTGGGAACTGCTGATATCAGGCGTGTTAACTGTTGGCATCAGGCATGTTAACTGTTGGCATCAGGCGTGTTAACTGTTGAAATAAGGTGTGGGAACTGCTGATATCAGGCGTGTTAACTGTTGGCATCAGGCATGTTAACTGTTGGCATCAGGCGTGTTAACTGTTGAAATAAGGTGTGGGAACTGCTGATATCAGGCATGTTAACTGTTGGCATCAGGCGTGTTAACTGTTGAAATAAGGTGTGGGAACTGCTGATATCAGGCGTGTTAACTGTTGGCATCAGGCATGTTAACTGTTGGCATCAGGCGTGTTAACTGTTGAAATAAGGTGTGGGAACTGCTGATATCAGGCATGTTAACTGTTGGCATCAGGCGTGTTAACTGTTGAAATAAGGTGTGGGAACTGCTGATATCAGGCGTGTTAACTGTTGATATCAGGTGCATAAACTGTTTATATAGGGCATGTGAACTGTTGATATCAGGTGTGTGATCTGTTGATATCAGGTGCATGAACTGTTGATAATATATGAGAAAACTGCTCATATCAGGTGTGAGAACTGTTGATATCGAATGTGTGAGCTGTAGATATCAGATGTGAAAACTGTTGAAAGCAGATATGTGAACTGTTCATATAAGGTGTGTAAACTTTGGACTTGTTTAGAGTTTTTGGACTGTTGTAAAACCTTGAATAGGTTGATATCTAGTGGAGATTTGAGATGTTCAGGACTGGTGGGGGCTATGGTTCGTTTGGTCTGGGAGTTTTGTCGATCGAGTGGTTTCCTCTCCCCTAGAGAGGCCAAGATACGTTTCCGATGACCCAGCATTGATATGTCTAACACCTGTAAAATAAATGGAAATATTGAATAAAATTAGTGATGCTATGTTTGCATTAAGGAATGTGACACACAATTATGCAAATTTTGGGTCATCCTATATTATATTGTCAGACGCGCACTTGGGTTGTGAGCTGTACGCCAGAACACTCTTGTGCTAGGTGTCACTATATGAAGGTATTTCTTTACCTCGGCACAATCTTTTATATGACATGGAAGTGAAAGGGGTGTCCCCTGAATTGCTTTTGGAGTATACAGTTATAAAGAAACCATATTCAAGTATTTGAACCCTAACATTTAGTCAACTTACAACAAACTTTAACCAGTGAAAAGAATATATAATAAGTATAATGTAAACACAGCAAACGCCCCTCAGCCTTCTATTATAACTGTTGATTAGGAATTTTAAGCATTTGCCATTATGATGGAACCTAATTTCCTTTGTACGCCTAAGCGTACTTGAGTATGTGACGCGCCTGATTGTAATCATTTAAAAATGTTTTGTGTACAGAAATAGAAAATACAGTAGAAACTCACTAAACCGGACAAGGTCCGGAATGGGCAAAATTTCCGGTTTAGTGAGGATTCCGGTTTAGTGAGGATTTGATGTCCGAACTAAGTTTACTCAAAATATTAACTGAGTTAACCTTTAAAGGGACGTTGAAAACTGGAATAAAATTAAAACACATAAAGATAACATTTATTTTACATCAACAATGGTTTAAGTAACTTGAGTAACAAACAAACAAATTATCCGATTATCTGTAATTTAATGCTTGTTAAGTATGTTTAATTAACGCACCGCTCTAATTTGATTCAATCATAGAAGTCTTTAGATAAAACAACTCTCCAAAATGATCACATGATAACCGTTTCTAGTTCTTTATTTTCTGCAACAAACAAATTAATGTTTCAATCAATTTTCTTTTCACAAGTTTGATTATTGTGTGGCAGATAATCCACAGCGCAATCATCATTATCTATTATCGAGTTAACACAACATCACGGGTGCAATATTTAACAACGCACCGGCTGTCAAAACAAAGTGACATGCGATTCACGACTTCCTAATACACAAAATCATTTTGACATGTTGGAACAAATATATCCAGTTTTGTGAGGTAAAATTACGTTGACAATTAACAAATTTTCTCGATTTTTTGTCCGGTATCCGGAATTCGGGGGTTCCGGTTTTGTAGGGATTTTTTTACATTGAAAATAGAAGGGGAAAACCGGGACTCTGAAAAAAGTCCGGTATCCCGAGGATTCCGGTTTTGTGGAGTTCCAGTTTAGTGAGTTTCTAATGTATAAAGATTTTACTAAAAATAATATACATGTATAACAATGTTTTATTGGCTATCAAAGCTTGTAAATGATACTTTTATGTCTGATATCAGTTTAAATAAAGAGCAAATATACAAACTGTAATACCAACTGCCGGTCTGGTAATCAATTTTACATTAGTTGTCAGCCAGAAATACCTTTCAAACGATAACAAAATTATATTCCACCAGGCTGCAAAATCTAATGTTTGAGGCCCTCATTGGTGATTTGTTCAGTCATATTTTTATCAATCAATGGTCACAGCTTATTGCCGATGTCCTTCAAACAATTAATCTTCAATTATTCTATCAGTCGAGGGGCTCAGCAGGTGTATGATCATCAAACTTGTGTATAAAGTTGGTTATTTTACATTACCTTTTGCCAAAATCATAAAGTAAATATCCCTAATGTCTTACCGTTCTAAGCTGGATGTCCCAGAGGATGCTCTGGACTTTGTCGATGGTGTCGTAACCATGCGATAAAAACGTGTCAAGATACTCTGGACGTAAATGAAGCCCTGTCAACCATTCCTCTACTGACGCTGGGGGATTGACAGTATCTGAAAATGTAAGAATAATTGTCGATGCTGTTTTAACGAAGGGAGGAAAATCTGTCAAGATGTTGTCATAAATGAAGCCTCGGCAACCATTCGTCTTCTGATGCTGGGGGCTTGATAGTATCTGGAAATATTAGATTATAGTTTTTACTGGTGTTGGTACCAAGGGAGAGAAAACTGTCAAGATACTTTTGAAATGAAGCCCCGGCAAGCATTTGTCTTCTGATGCTGGGGGCTTGACAGTGTCTGAAAATGTAAGAATAAAGTTTTTCATGGTGTCATAACCATGCGAGAGAAATGATCAAGATGATCTCGTTAATTAAGCCCCTGTCCAACATTCCTCTACTGACATTGGGGGCTTAACAGTGTCTGAAAATATAAGAATATGTTATAGATGGTTTTGCAACCATGTGAAAGAAACGTTTCAAGATAAACTCGCAATTATCGCCCCGTTAACCATTTGTCTCCTGATCCTGGGCACTTGACAAATCTAAAAATAAGAATATGTTATAGATTGTGTCACAACCATGCGCGAGAAATGTGTCTTGACAGTATCTAAAATTAGAAGAATATGTTATAGATGGTGTTACAACCATGTAAGAGAAACATTTCAATTTTGTAAATAAGCCCCTGTCTGATGCCCAGGGCTGGATAGCGTCTGGAAATATAAGGTTATAATTTTTTATGGTGTCCTAATCAAGGGCAGAAAAGTCATAAGATATTCTCATTAATATAGCCCCATCAACCATTGCTTTACTGATGCTAGGATCTTGATAGTGTCTGGCTATTAGAGATTAAACTTTATTAACGGTGTCAAAATGTTTCCAGAATTCTCATAAATGTAGCCTTTACTGATGCTGAGGGCTGGTCCGTGTCCGTAAATATCAGAATATGCTATAGATGGTATCATAAAAATGAGAAAGAAATGTGTCCAGGTATTTCCATAAATGTAGCCCTGTCAACTATTTCTCAACTATAGCTGGTGGCTTGATAGTATCTACAAATGTTCAAATGTAAGTTTACGCTTTTTGTTGTAACCAAGGGAGGGAAATGTGTCAGTGAACTCCTGTAAATGTAGCCACATCAACTGTTCTTCAACTGTAGCTGGTGGCTTCATAGTGACTACAAATATTCAAAGGTATGATAATACTTTGTGTTGTAACCAAGGGAGGGAAATGTGTCAGTGAACTCCTGTAAATGTAGCCACATCAACTATTCTTCAACTGTAGCTGGTGACTCGATAGTGACTACAAATATTCAAATGTAAGATAATACTTGTGTTGTAACCAAGGGAGGGAAATGTGTCAGTGAACTCCTGTAAATGTAGCCACATCAACTATTCTTCAACTGTAGCTGGTGACTCGATAGTGACTACAAATATTCAAAGGTAAGATAATACTTTGTGTTGTAACCAAGGGAAAGAAATGCGTCAGTGAACTCCTGTAATTGTAGCCACATCAACTATTCTTCAACTGTAGCTGGTGACTCGATAGTGACTACAAATATTCAAATGTAAGATAATACTTTGTGTTGTAACCAAGGGAAAGAAATGCGTCAGTGAACTCCTGTAAATGTAGCCACATCAACTGTTCCTCTACTAGACTTTGGAATTTGACAATGTCTGTAAATAAAAACAGAATTAAAGACATGCCTTTGTGATTATATGGCCTAGTAGCATTTTTGTTGTCTATTAAAAGACCTACAATCAAGAGCTGAATAATGTAAAAAAAATTCGAGCCTAGGTGATATATTGACTATGCAGCCTATAAGTATCACTATGCTCAACTACACTTATCATTCACTGACAATTACACCATAAGTATTGAGGAATCCCATCTTAATTAATGGCCAGTCTTCGGGACCTGAATTGAGAAATATCTTTACTTCTGATTCCTATCCTACTATATGGTGAGCGCCTGACGGGAAGGCAACTTTTACCAACCAGTCATCAGAACAAGCCCCTATTTGGGCTCGACTTTCGACCTCTAGCTACGTATGTGGCTGCCCTTGTTACAAGGCCATGGAAGCAATGTATATGTGAGCAAGAGCTCCACAATCAGATGCCAATTTGACAAATATTTTCACCAAAGTTATGGGACATGCGGTATAATTATGTACATGTCATAGTGAAGAATAACTATTTTGAAATATGTTTCATGTTAAAATCATTATTTAATATCTTACAACTGTTTTTCATTCATGGCCATTATTTCTCAGCCATATAGAAAGTTCTAGCTCAATAAAGAAATAGAGGGCATTGAAACAGTCTTGCACTAAAGCATTGCTTCATGGTTTAAACACTCCATTACTCCGGTACCCACCAATTGGCATTAGTTGAGGTAAGGCCTTGGTGCTTGCCAGGATCTTCTGTCGATCACCGTGAGCCAGCACGCCGATCTGCTCTAGATCCTGTTCTTCCAATACACGAGGGTCCTGGGGAATGAAAATATTTACCATCAGTAACATGCATGTCAATAATAGTGCCATGGAACTTCTGTTTTGGGTTTTTTAGTCAAAATAGGGGCATAATTATCCAAGGATTTTAACCAAAGTTATGGGCCTTACTACATATTTATGTATTATCTCTGGCAACATGTGTACCAAGTTTCATTTTAATATCTTTGAATGGTTCTTGGCTTATTGCCAAGGTTAAAAAAATTGGAACAACGGCAGCAACACTAATGATAAGATTTATTGAGGAAATTGCATATCGCTGTAGAGACTTGGTGCCGTGAGAATTTTCTGTCATAGATTAGCAAACTGATCTTTTCTAAGTCCTGTTCTTCTAGCAAATGAAAATTCTGTGGAGGAGGAAAAGATAACGGAGATCTATAACGGACTATTTCTAAAAATACAATCTTTTTTCAAGCAGTTTCAAGGCAAAATAAAAAATAAAAAAAGTTTTAAGGGTTTGTTTGCAAGTTTAAGCATTTCATTTTTCACCCAGCAGCCTAAAATCAAGTTGTTCTAAAATCTGTGCGAACCGTGTTGTTGCATTGTTATGCAACCTGAATGTTTAAATTAAATGTAATTTTGTTTTAAGTTGATTTTACTTTTTGACAGTCCGCAAATGTAGCAAGCTTGTGATCAGAAATAAAATGTAACTCATCCAAAACAATCTTACTTATAACATCATTTTTCCAAAGACAACAATAATGTTACCAAACGGAAGTACATAAGATTGCAAAACTGAATTTCAAAACATCAAATGCTAGATCTATGTTAGGTTCAAAGTCATTAAAGTCACGTGACACTAGGAAGCAATTTCAATGAATCTTGCTAAGGTTACTGACAATGAGGTATATTGCGTGACATGAAACTTACCAGGAAGTCTATGTTGTCAAAGCCATTGGCAATGAAGTTGTTCTCATACTGACTAAGACCCAGTGATTCAAGCCACTCCCCAACGCTGACCATTTGACCTTCACCTAAAATATGGATGCATTTCGAAAAAAGGTTCAAATGGATTAAGCACATGCAGGGCAATATATATTATATTAGACGAAGTCCCTGACAGGGAACATATCAGTCTGGACAACATTGGTCATAAGAAGAACTTGAAAAGACATAAAGTAGGTATCAATATGAATAAAAGGGTAATTATTGTTAAAATACCAGAAACAGAGTTGTTGTTCTTGTGAACTCTCCCCAATAACACATACCTGTATATGAAGTTTTACGTCAATACCTCAAAGAAGTTTGAAGTTATGATTTGGGAAAAAAAACTATCACAAGCACCTACCTCTTAGGGAAAAAATATGGCTAAGGGGAGATAATTCAGTAAATATGAAACTCTTGTGTGGTAATGACAAGCAACTTCCATATTAATGCATACTGTAAAATTGAAAGGGGGAGATAATTCAGCAGTGACTGAAGGCAGGATTATGCTTCTTGAGCACTACCCTTGTACATATTGCCTTCTGCTTATATGTCAAATTTCATTGAAATCCCATCAGTAGTTTATCAGTTGTTCTCCAGACAACTGTGTGACAGACAGATGTACAGACAGATGAAATTAAGATTTTTTATTATGCTTTTGGGGAGCAAAATACACAATGTAACTTCGCTGTAAATAGAGTAGTTAAAACAGTATTTCTATATCAACTTCGTAATTTATTAGATTTCATTTTGCACATAATATATATAATGAAACCGAGTCAACTTCATTGCTAAATTGTCCTATCGTACAGTTCCTTTCTTACCATGTCAGTAGTGCACAGAACATTAAGTGTTACATGTAATGAGTTACAAGTGATTCCTATTCAAGAGCTACTTAACATGCTCTTGTTATCGTAAGTAAACGAGACATGCTTCTTAATCTAAGTGCACTCAATACATGCATGCACTGGCACTTGCTTTGAATAGCTATTGTCAGTTGTGTACAAATGATGTATAGAAGGAGTAGCACTCATCACACTTCATAACAACTTAATAACATATAAGGTAACCATGTACGCTACATTTTATCAACAAACATATTGTACTCTTTTTTTAAGCAGTGAGGTTGTATACATTTAAACACTGTTAATCCGAACATCGTTTATCCGAAATTATTATGCACCAGTCAATTATACCGAAATTATTATGCACCAGTCAATTATAACCACGGCCCCCCAATTTGGAGGGGATTATACCAGCAGTTGTCCTCACTGGGCAGGGAATCCCCGGACCTGAGGGCCGTGGCGACAATTGACTGGTGCATTACTTTTTTTAATTTATTTTTCACTCTTCTTTGTTTAATTAAAATTTTCATCTATATTCCGAAATGGCTATTTTGCATTATCGCTATTCGACGTAAAAATTACAGTCCTGTTTCGGTATTTCACACATATTTATCAATCATTGTTTTGAACTCGGTCATCTCATAGTTTCCTCTTCATACAGCAATTGTATGTGGGCATCAGTTTGAGGTGATCAACACGTTTAGCTCTTGTTCAAGAATTGAGCACACATGTTGGTAATGTGTAACCATCATTGCAATCTTCCCTACTAAATATTTCACTTCACCAGTAATTCGCAAACGCCGTCATTTTTAATAATTTTCTAATAATTGTTGATCCAAAATACAGTTATTCAAAGTTTTTATCTTGGTCCCGACAACTTTGGATTAACGGTGTATAAATGTAATAAAAAAATAAATCTGCCAATTTAACACAAAGTTTGTATGATTTGGGCAGTAGTGTAAAGTTGACTTAATAAAATTCTTCATTAAAAGTTTGTCATTAACGCATTGAAAAGAGGATCCCATCTTTAATGACCATGGAATGATGTAGACAGAATTTTATGTCAGACATCTTCATAACTTTTTTTTTCTCACAAAAACATTCCTGGAAACCTGTTACAATAAATGGTAAATATTGACAAACACCTTCACTTTTATGTGGATTTCCCACTTAAATTTACAACGTTGATAAGAGTTATAAACGGTTAAACAGGCAAAAACTACAGTGTTATTCTCAAAAAACATCATGTTTACCAAGCTTTTAGCATTGACAACAGTGATATACCTGCTAGTAATTGCATAAATTTCTTCTCAAAGTCCTTGACAAACACAGATTCCCGGACCATGCCCACGCCAAATGAAGACATAATGTTCTGAATCTACAACGATGGCAAGATTAATACATGGTAGAAGTGAGGTATGGTGGCACATGAACCATTTAGTATAGTTTCTATAGTGTCTATGCTATAGGTGAAGTCCCATTCTTTTGATTTGTTGAGGTGGAGTTTATTTTGGTTTCTAAAAAAAGATCCTATATAAATTTTATAAGCTCTGCCCTTCATAATCATCAGAAGCCAACTGTATACTATTGGTAAATTATTTCGTTTGGTTAAGTTAGCCAAAATGTTCATAGGTTGGTCAATGTTTATCCAAACATTAATACTAACCAATCAAATTCTTTAAATGTACAAACTAACCAAAATATAACCCGTGTACACTTTTTCTAATACAATTAGCAGCTGGTTTGTTTAACAAAAGAATCAATCAATACCAAACACCATGAGCAATTGTCTGTCCAATGATTTTACTTTTTATTTTTAGGTTTGATGGTCATAAATCCAGGGCAACTGAGCTTTATCTTCATTGAGCTCAAACCCCATTCCAAAACGTAACTCCACCTCAACAAGTCAATCTATTTTAAGATGCTCCATATCTTGTATGTTCAGTGTTCCAAAGATGCATGCATCTGATGTCACATGACCAGTCTGGATCACATAAATGCTAGCATGCTTGAAGAACCTGCAAGAAACTTCAGATCATGAAAATGAGGGTACATGTCAGTGATTTTTTTTGTCATTTCTGGTGCTTTTGAGAATCATACAAGCCTATACTTCTATAGTGACCATTTGTATCAAGTATCATGTAAATAGTTTTAATGGAATACATGTCATGGTCAAGTTTTTGAATGGTGAAACTGATTGAGATGTATAAAACTTGCAACTTGCTTTTTTCAATAAATAACGTGTTCTTCACTGTTTTCACAATAAAAGAATTAAACAGTTATATCTATAGAAATCATAGGACTACTATTTACTCAAAAACACCATAAACAACACATGCCCAGTGAAATTAATAAGTGTATGTACAAATTCTGCATTCAATGACACAGGGTCAGGCATGCCGAGGTCGGTCAAATCTACAACCAGGAACAGTTCAAGGTCAACTCTACAAGCCAGTAACATAGATTGGATGGAAGAGACCACAAGCTGGTATGCACATGTGTGGGGGATGGTACCTTGCTCCCTGGAGTCTAGCAGACGGTCCATGTACGCCTCAAAGGCTACATTGAACTCTTCCACTGTGGGGGACTCAGGTTCGGGAGCACTGAAATTTGTCAAGTCTCCACTGAAACTTGACATAATATCTGCTATCTGCAAAACACATAAGCTGGTCAGTATAAGTTTTGGTAAAGCAACATCTATATTTTCATAAAAAAAATTGAGAAACAAACAAAACAAATAATATATTTTAATTTGAACAAGAGCACAGCACGGAAAGCAAATAAAAAAGGCAAAACCAGAGTAATGGGTCTTGCTGCACATGTACTATTGAAGTTCAATGTAAATATCTTAAATGGTTTTTCATTTATGGTCAATATTAAGTTTCACACAGCGACACCAATGACACTAAGGATATTCATGACAATACCTCAACTTTTTTTTTTAAATGGACCACCTAGTCTTGTGGTTTTAACCACAAAAATGCCAGAGGTACCTTCTGTAGTGATATTATTCAATTACTGTCTAATCCATTGATAGTTTCAACAACAACCTAAGCTAAAACTCCCTATAAATTACTTCGATAACAGTTTCATTGCAGTCAGAGAGTATTTCAGCAACTGCTAATAATTGGAAACACAATAAATTAGGTCGGCAGAAGACACCTGTATGATAGCATTATACACCATAAAACATATTTCAGAATGCTTTTAAAATTTAATTTACCATTGCAAGCAGATGGCAACGCTTGTTCGTTTTTCTCAGTCAAAATCAAGGGAAATAACTCAACAATTATTTTAGCCAGAATTTATGTAAATAGCCGTGATCTTAATAATGATTTTCATTCACTTATGCTCCAAACTAAAACATTTTGCACAACTAAATGCCAATGAATATTAAACTAAGACTATGACAACACATCAACCTTTTAATTTAAAAACAAACAGACAAACTAGTTTGTTCTTTATCTTCAAATCTATACATAACAAACCTTTTCCCATTCCTCAGCATCATCAAAATTTGCTGCATCATGGCTGGTTTGGGTGAGTGAGGCGCGCTTCGCTACTTCCACATCGATACTCTTCATAACGGCGTCAAGATCAATATCTTCCTCGTGATCCATTTTGGACAAATCAGCTACGAGCGCACTCGCAGGAGCATCTTGGACGGGCACTCGACTCTTGCGAAGAACATCGTCATAGAATTGGGAGGTGGCCTTCCGTGGAACTCCTACTGTTGAGCCCCTAAGTAAACCTGGAAACAGAAGATAGAGAAAATACAATATTGCTGCTTCAACCAGTATTTTTTAATGAATAATTGTGCGTAAAACTTGAACATTTAATTTCATTTTTAACGAAACATAAAATGTTATAATATAAATTTGATCTTGTGCAATATGTGATAATAATGATATCACTTTCACAGAAATAAGAAGTTACCAAAATAATCACTCTTCTGTTTATGTAACAATACAAAGTTGCTGAATGAATATATTTTGAAAATGCAGTAGGAGGAGTCTGACCAATTTCAGCTTCATTCTATTGAAACCCAATCCCCAATGCTATAAAACATATATATGATCCCCAATTGTGAAAATAAAATTCCTAATTTCATGTTTTGAATTATTATTTTTAAATGTTCTTTCAATCAAGGACAAATTGTTTCATTATGGAACCATTGGTGTATTTTTAAGGAAACAAACTTGACCAAGTTCTCTTACCTTTTCTGTTTTAGTTTTTTTTTTATTAAAGTATTCTTATTCATTTCTAGACCAAATTTAATTCCTAATTTAAGTCAAAATAACACTTTTTTCTTAATCTGAAAGGCCCATACCCCATTTAAAATTTAGTTAGAAAAATAAAAACACTCTAATGGTATCTACATGTATATCAAACAGTAATAAATACAGTGCATTATTTTCATGTTGTTGAGCATATATGGAAGTAAAATGCTTGTGTCTTAAATGTTGACGAATCAGCACTCTATTGGAGTACTTCTTGGTCAAGTGGTGTAAGTGTTATACTTCTGCAACACGGACATTGTGATACATACAGGCTTCAAACACTTTGTCACAACAACAATTACATCCTATTAAATACAATAAATATAAACTTACAGTACGTGTTGTATGAATTGTACAAGAGGATATTATAATCCATGATAGGCACAAAGACTTTACACCAAGCACAAGCAATAATGTATCGAATAAACGATGCTGTTTCAAGCATGAATCAATCAAAAAGCATGAAATAAATTCATAACATTAAAACAGTGTTAATTGTTTGACAAATTTCATATCAACCATTAGGTTCCTGATATGGCCCACTGCCCTAGTTATTAAAAAAAAATCCATAGAACCACACTGACCACAGAGATATATATATTAAACCTGGAGTAAACCATGTCAGAGATTCACATTCCAGACCACAGTTCAATCAATCTAGCAGAGTAATTGTGCTGATGAGCTTGTCTGGCAGGGCAGCAATAAACATGTCTACAACTTATCATGATAGAAACCCACAAACTACCTCCCCTGAAGGTGCAGATATTCAAAATTTAAAATATCGTTTCTTTAAGGAGGTAACGAAATGAACAGATAACAAGAGCAAGAAGTCAGAGAATATCTCTGAATGATTAGGTGCATCGCATGCTTGCCAACAGAGACAATTTTTAAATTCATCGTTCCAATCTCCAACATGAAATTAATATTTTTATCTTAACTTTCAATAAGCTCAAACATTATGATAAAACATACATGAATTGATATTCATATACCAGTAACTATTCCACAAGACAAATCGGAGGCCGAATACGAAGCAAAGAACTATACAATACTGAATGATGTCCAAAAGCCATGCCAATATGAGATTTCTTAGGAGAAAAATAAATGAAATGCCAGTCATAATCAGTGGCTTGTGAACCTAACAAATGTTTCCCCACCCCATTACAGGTGCTCATATCTGTCATCTAGCAGAACTATAACACTCCAGAAACCCTACGGAACAGTGCATTAGTTTTCTTTTTGCCAGAACACTTAATTACTGTCTTGTTTCACTCACTCTAGTTTGTTACAATGCCTTCATTGAACACTTTTTCTTGCTTGCTTCTCTGTTTGCTAAGGTAACTGAGCACGCCCTAAGCGTTTCTTCTAATGCACCAGTCCATTGCAACCAAGGCCCCCCCAGTCTAAACAAGTAGACCTGTTATATGGGATTCTTCCAATCCCTAATGTCTAAACGGGTTTGTGCAAAAATCGGGGGGGTTTAAAAAAAAATGAAATTGTATTTAGTGAAGTATTTTATGTTTGAAATGGATAATAAAGGTTTATATTCATATTTTACCATGGAAGTACAAAGCTATTTTGCACAAAACAAGCATTAAATGCATCAAAACACATGATTCACCTTTCCGATAAAACGAAACTTGACTGACACAGACAACAATTGTCAAGCGGAACAACTCGTAATAACTCAGCCACCTCTGACATGCTTTGAGATAGACCTCGTAATTACCATCGTAACAACTTGGCCATGGCTGAAGTGTTCCGATTGATGTAAAACTGAACTCCAGCCTTGCATGTATATATCGTTATGTTTTGACAGAATGAAATGAAGAAAAAACCATCAAAGTCATAAATACTCGTTGGATATTAATGTTTTTGTGTACGCAACTAATATAAAATAACATAACGTATTTGTACGTATCAAAATTGTATTTTTTTTTGTCAACGTTCAATTATTTGGACTAGGCCCCCCCCCAGTCCAGGGGTATACCGGGGATAGCCGAGGAAATGGGCTGTGGTTTTACCTTCCAGGTGGACCCGTATGCAGTGGTTTTGTCTTCACGCCCAAAATAGCGGGGAATGGGCCTTACCTAAGGTCCCTAGGGTGCGGGGGGCATTTTACCAGCAGTTCGCCCCCACAGGGCGAGGATTTTACCCAGCCTTGACTGTACCAAAAGTCAAAGTCCCTGCTTTTCCCCTGACCTGGGGAGGCCGTGGTTACAATTGATTGGTGCATGAATTCCAGGTTATTTCTTGCATATAACTGGTTCCAAGTACTGGTAAAAAATTTGAATACTCAGTAGCAGAACATATGATACACATTTGTTTGTACTCTTTTGACACAACAGCTGAAAACTTGAAAGAAATTCTGTTTGACATTATATCAGAATCTTACTCAAAATGTGTTATTCATTAAACTACATTACAGAGAAATGTATTTATATATACTAGATAAAAACCTCCACAGTTATAAATACTTGCTCTATTGCTATATTTTCCAGGTAAAAACATCTGACAATTATGCCACATAATAATGTCTGGAACAAATCAGCCCAGGTGCCTTATTCTATATGTTGAACTGATTGCCAGATGGTTGAAAAAAACAACACTATTGATTTTACTCTAAACAATTAAAGCTCCAATTTCTTAGCAATGATCAATTGACAAGTATATTTGCTATTATGTTAAGTTAGCCATCTCTTATTAGCTAATCAAGTTGCAAAAACAACAACACCATAATTGATATAATAATTGCAAAGTTTAAAATATAAATGACCAAGATACAAACAAGGGAGGTAATTTGTCTATTTTTTGAAGGGTAACATTGAACTGATGTTTCTTGATAAAAGTTAGAAAAGCTTACAATCATAGACATTTTATGGCATTTTGATAGAAAGGTAACACTTGCAGAAAGTCTACAGTTTGCCCTTATTTAATTATATACTGTTTCACAGATAAATGCTGCTGTTCCCTGTCTTTTGTTTTTTTAAATTACAGCTTAGGACCCGGAAAAGGCCATGGGTCACAAAAAAGGGAGGTAATTTGTCATATTTTTAATGGTTGCATTGCACCAATATTTACAGATATTAAAATCACATAAAACTAGCAGATTTTGTTTTACATTTTGCCCTAATTTAACAATTTACTGTTTCATGTGCTATTCCTTGTCCTGTTTTTCTTCAACTTAACCTCAGAGGCCCTGAGAAAACAACAGACATTTTTAGATCAATTATTTCTTGAATAGGAAATCTATTTCATGTCTAATAAAATCAGGAGATAAAAGTCCAAACAGCCTCAACAAAAGTTCAACACAATTTTTATGACCCAAAATATTTCTGGAAATACAGTATACAACAACATGTATTAAGTTTTCTCAGAAACAAATAGTTCTGGTTAAATTCTGGTTCAAAGAAAATACCAATCAACTATATGATGAAGGTAATAGAAGATACTTGAATATTTAATTGTTAAATTTAATTTTGGTTGCATCTTTGTGGCTAATTGTGCCTGAAGCAAATAAAACAAAATAGTTACCATATTTTTTTCCATCTCAGAAATTTGAGTCCTAGTAGAAATAAATCTGTTTCACCATTTTGTACATTTAAGAAAAAAAAATCATTAAAACTGCCCTTATTTAATAGCTTATGTCCACATACAAGTTTGAACACTAATTGAAAATTGACAAAATGACCACATTAAAATGTTACTTCAATTTCAAACTAACAAAAATTGGCCATTAAATCTGAGTTCAACAAAGAAACTGAACTGACCTAAGTCAAAGGAAGGTCAATAATTGCCAATCTAAAACTCTCATGACCAGAAAGATACCATCTCTGATCCAGTGAAAATTACCATGACACTCAGAGAACTGACTTGGTATGTTAAAAGCATTGAACGGTAAAGTATGGCAAAAAATCAGATTTGGAATAAACTATGCTTTACATATAGACTTTTTTCTTTTATCGTGTTGCATTTAGACGAATATAATGCAGCAAATGATGACATACAATGTCAGCATCTTTCTTCAGGCTGTTTTGGCACAGCAAGCGTAATCTGCCGACTATGCCCATTGCCTAAGAAAAGATGACTAGCAAATGACAAAAACTGAAGAGTTGGACTGGATCAGTCCCGGCAATTTGTATTTTGCCCGATTCACTTGTTTTGTAACCGGTTAGTCTAAAATAATAGACATGTTATACAGGATTCTTCTAATCTCTAACATTGAGAAGGATTTTCCATATAAAAAATGGTAAATAAATCTGTCTACGTACAATTATTTGGACTTTGTAAACGGCGTGAGCAAAGCCATGGGATCAAAACATTTGCTGACATATGCCGATGTTGCTTGAATGAAGTTGACCCACACAGATGCCCAAATCAATGATAATAAGTCATTACTAATTTGCCTGTATACCATTTCTGCAAATAAATCCTAGTCTCTTGAAATAAACTAATAATGAAATTACATATTGCATGCGTTCTAACTATTTCGTTGCCCGCAGCTGTACCACTGAATATTGCATTACAATTGTCAGCAGCTAATTTAATCAATTGTCAAAACTGTATATTAAATTACATAAATGTATATAAACATATCTATAAATATACCAGCGAAAGACTACTTAAGTCTACAGTAAGTGGTCTGTACTTAAAACATGTAAATATACTTAAGAACAATGAGTTCACTTATCAACTAATACAGGAAATAACTTATAAATGACAAAAACTGATAGGCTAACACAATCAATAAGGCTGTGATGAATATTAGGAGAGTTCAAAGAATACTAAAACTTGCCTAAAAAGACTTGTGGGACATTCACAAAAACTTCTATCCTTATGCTTTTGGTTATATTAAAATACCTATTAATCACTTTTTACATTTCGACGTATAATTATATGATGCGTTTCATACAAGAGCGCCACAGAGCGAACACCTAAGCTCGTCCGTTGTTTAACAGTCAGGAAAGGAAAATAACTCAACTTAAAAGCCAGAGTTATGGGCCTTGCTGTGCATGTAAAAAAAGTCTCTGACAACATGTGTACAATAAGTTCATTAGAATATCTTCAACTCTTTTTGAGTCAGGCTCTGGCTGAGATTCATATTTTTGCATGACGACATAACTCTTGAACAACAATTCCGACAACAACGCTAGCAAGGGCTTTGACAACATCTCAACTTTTTTTCGCTGAAAAAACAGACAAGCTGAAAATAACATACATGTATTAGTGAACATTTTGTAACATTTTATTCCATGGAAAAATTTGATGATAATACTGTTATACTTTACAATGAGAGTCTTGTTTAAAGGGACTGTGTCACAGATTGGCACCAAAAAAAGTATTTTTCTGTAACAAATCTCAGGATAATTATCTAATAGAATGTGTAACGCTTTGATATCATAATTGTAAAAAAAGTACCAAAATGTAAAGAAAAAAATTGTGTCGGAGACTGGGTTCGAACCTGCATCGCCAAAATTGTAGTCCAGCGTCTTGCTCACTGCGCTACATGGGTTTATTCAAATCGGGTGACATAATTAAGCTATACACCTACCTCGGTAATATCACGTGATAACACCGACTATCCAATCACAAATAAGAAATGAATTCTACCTGGTAGACATACCCAGTAATCTTTTTTAATGGAAAAATATGAAATAACTGCTAAACTTAAATAAATTGTAAACTATGTGGTACTTCAGTTAGTAAGTTTCAATGCATTGTACACATTGATGCCAAGTTTATGTCAGTCTCCAACAATTTTCTTTTTTTTCCGCTATTTTATCATACATGAGACAGGCCCTTTAAGATGGAGCCACAAACATGGTCAGGTTGATTTTTTTCTCTTTAAAACAAGAAGATAAAAGCTTAGCAACCTTTGGCTAATAACCCAATTTTTGGCAATATTATGATGAATGTAAATGTCACATTCGGACAACAGGCATCACTTGTCCAACAGAAAATCATTGATTTCCCCTAAATCTTTGGCCTACATCATCAACATTATACATGTATCTGTCATTGAACATTAGGATGGTACCGCGAAGCATGAAAAAAAGATAGTACATATTGTCAACAAGACGAATTCAACTCTCATCTTCAGCCTAAAAGTAAAAAATGAGGATCTAATCAAAGATTCTTAAAAGTAAAAAAGAAAAAAATATGTTGCTGTTGATGATGTTGTTGTTGTTGTTGATTTTGTTTTTCACAATAGAAACCAGTTTTACTTTCTTTGAAAACATGTAAGGCTTATTATAACTTGAGACTGATAAATGTTGCCAGTGCCTTAATGACTAAACTGCATGTTGTGCATATTGGCTTAAGTTTAAACATTAAGAAAATGAAACTTAAATTAGCAACAAGCCCTAATTGAGTCTAAAAATGTTGCAATATTCGTTTAAAAAATGAACATTCATTTTACAACAGGCGAACATTTACAAAAATCTTACCATATTATGTATACTGGTATGTAAACACCGATATATATCCCAAAGTATCTTGTTATGTCCGATGTTTATAGTTTGTCAAGACAAACGTAGACTAATTTTGTAACATCTTTAATGTTGACAGTACTTCAGGGCATGAGAAAAGGTCACTTTAATTAATCCAAAACTGACACACATACGCTGCACTGATAATATGTACACACACAGGAATATATAAACACTTTCTTGTTTACATATATATGCACTTACTTAGGAAAAAGGCACTTACAAAACTAATTAATATGCATACTCACATACACATCTTACATAAATCCTTAATGTCAGTTAAAGACCTGTTACACATCCAAAGAATTTTATAATAAAATAAAATGAAGACTTCTACTTCACAGTTCTTATAACCAACCACATCACTGCAAACAAATATGTGTTTGATAATAATCTCTATATCAGAAATTCCTTGAGAAATTTCATGAGAAAAAATTCCCACTGGTGCACTTTCAAATAAATGTATCTGCCGTATTTCCACGACCTGCCGTATTTCTAAGACCTGACACTAATTTCACTGCATCTGCAGGTAAAAAATTAATAATGACTTTTCACACACATTTCCACTTTTCACGCGCATTTGCACGAATTCTCCGAATATCTCGTGCATGCAACATCACACCATTTATTTAATGATGATTAAAACTTTATGAACACAGTTATCAAGCTGTGTACATTTCAGAATTAACAGAACAAGTCTCCAAGTTTGAATGTAAAGCATTCAAAGGAAGAAAGCTTTCACGATTCCGGGAACAACTTCACCAACATTACTCTGAAATATGTGAAAATTGTATGTGCAAAATGTCGGAAAATCAAACCAAAACTCAACTGTGATATAATTTTACACCGATCTTTCATGATTACAAACATATAAAATATTCAAAGACAGCGGGGTCTAAAAAGAAAAAAATCCCACCAGATGACATTTTTTTGAGCAAAGATGCAAATCCAGACATCAGCGTAAAACTGCAAAACTTCTTATAATACACATAGATCTTTCTGAAGTGCAAACATAAAAGCATTCACAGGTAGGGAGTACTAAAAGTCTAAGAATGTTTTCTATGTTTACAGAACAATATCCCATACACAGTTCTAATCAAAATGAAAATCTTAACAAAAAAAGTTGCAAATCAAGCCTACAATGTAAAATTGCAAATCTTCTTTTTACCTAGATCTCTGAAGTACCAACATTAAATATTCAAA